>NC_045793.1:6302510-6605435 GCF_009873245.2 Balaenoptera musculus
CAGGCCTGGAGGAGCAACACAGGGAGCGTGGTGGACCTTGGGGGCACATCTTCTCCTGATCCTGACACAGACGCAGACATGGGTCTGATGCCCAGACTGTGACCCTGTCTGTCATCTTGCAGGCCTTTCCCTTTGACATTCTGGATCGTTCGCCGCTTTAACAAAAGCACAGGGACTTCCCTGCTGGCACAGTGGTTAAGAATCCACCTGCCAATGCAGGGGACATGGGTTTGAGCCCTGGTCCGGGAAGATCCCACATGCCGCGGAGCAACTAAGCCCGTGCGCCACAACTACTGAGCCTGCATTCTAGAGCCCGCGGGCCACAACTACTGAAGCGCACACACCTGGAGCCCGTGCTCTGCAACAAGAGAAGTCACCGCAGTGAGAAGCCCGCGCACTGCAACGAAGAGTAGCCCCCGCTCGCCACAACTAGAGAAAGCCCGCGCATAGCAACAAAGACCCAGTGCGGCCAAAAATAAATAAATAAATAAAGTTATTCAAAAAACAATAAAAACAAAAGCACATATTACCTTCGTTATTAAAAATACGTGAGTCATCCACCTAGATATTCAGCCTCACAGGTAATGAAATAATTGCAAAGGAAGCTCATAAGGATCCCCCTTTTCACATCTTAAATTTTTGAAAATTTATTTCACAGAAGATACTGTGAAATATATGTCTCATATGCTGTGAAGCATGTGTACTACTTTTGCAAGAATGTATTTGCAAGTTAAAAAACAAAACAAAACGTGAGTCTTTAAGACTGATCTGAAGCTCTGGTGTATATGTTGGTGACAGGGAGGGAGGGAGGGCGGGGAGGGGGTGGGGGCAGGAGGAAGGACCAGCCTAGGTTCTGTGGCTCCGTGGGGCAGCCGGGCCTCACGCTCGGAGAACAAAGGGGCAGGACGCCCCCGGCTTCCTCCAGTCCCAAAGCCTGGCCCCTCCTGGGCCAGGTCCCGTCGGACCCACCCACCTTAACCAGCTTGTAGAAGGTCTCGTAGATGAAGATGAGGGAGATGAGGAAGGCGAAGATCTCCTGGGTGAAGCGGGAGACGAAGCGCACCAGGAAGCTCCCCTCCAGGGCCACCATGAGCAAGGCCAGCAGCACCAGCCAGAAGCCAATCCACACGCGGCCCACCAGGTACTCCAGGTTGTTGCTGCTGCAGAACTGGGGCGGGGTGGGCAGTCAGATTCGGAGCCCAGGGCGGGCTAACAGGGTGGCGGGGAGTTGGGGGGGTGGGAGTGTTCGGGGAAGAGGAGGGGGAGCTGAGCGGGGCAGGAAGAACCAGCCCGGGTAGCCCGTGGCCCCTCACCGAGAAGAAGGCTTCCTCGAAGACCAGCAGGGGCCCCGAGAAGCCGATCACCAGCAGCGGCTGGGCCCCCAGCAGGCAGAAGATCACGCCCTGGACTGCCGTGGACATGATCAGCTCCGATACTCCAATCAGGTCATGCGTCTTCTCTCCTAGGGCGGCAGGAGCCAGCTCAGGGGCTGGCGGCCGGGGGCACCCGTGCGCTCCCCGCCCCGACCCGAAGCCTCTCCTTACCCAGCAGCCCCCCGAAGGTGATGGCAGGAGACAGGGCCGCGAAGTAGATGAAGATGACGGCGGCCAGGCACTGGGGGTCGAGCGCGTCTCGGAAGTCGCTCAGGTAGTGGGGATAGCGGCGCCGCACATCTCGGATCAAGCCCCCAAAAGGCCGGCCTGTCCGCCGAAGGGGATCGTCTTCCAGCGCACCTGCCGCCTCTACCATCTGCAGGAGCGCTGCAACCCGGGCCTCCATCAGGGCGCCCGTCACAGCCCTCTTCCTCCCGTCCCGCTGTCCTCCGCGTGCAACAGCCCACCCTCCAGCCTGAACCCCAACCCCCCAGCCGGCAGCCCGGACCTGGCCCCCGGCCTGCACTGGCCCGTACCCTTATCTTGGGCTGACTTGGGCTCCAGCCCGGCCCCCGGGGGCAGCAGCCGGCCCTGCTCCTCTCGCTTCTTGAGCATCTGGCGCTGGAAGTGGGCAACGGATCGCAGCAGCTCCTCGCCCTGCACCTCCGAGGGCGGCAACACCACGCTGCAGTCCAGGAAGGCGTTGATGGCCGTCAGCAGGTCCTCCCGCTCGTCTGCCAGGTAGGCGGCCTCGTGGAATTGCTGCCAGAGCGGGACCGGGGCTAGTGAGGACACGGGACGAGGGCCGGGGGGCCTGGGGCCAGGCTGGGCGAGCTGGGTGGGGGCATCCCAAGTGGGCTCTGGGGCACAAGGCCCGGCCGGGGGGCGGCTGACCTTGTCGGACATGAGGGTGGAGATGGAGCGGCCGATCTCGTGGTAGTCCATGTTGGCGCTGCTCGGGCCCAGCAGCAGGAAGAGGAAGCGCACGGGCACCGGCACCTCCAGCACCGCGTCCAGCTCCGCTGCCTCCCGCAGCCGCACAAAGGCCATGGTGGGGCGGGAGAGGAACTCCACGCAGCCTGGGGGCGTGCAGCCGGCATGGGCGCGGGAGCACCGGTCGCCTCCCAGCCCCCAGCACAGGGGCGCCACCGAGGCAGGCCCGGCCACCCGCACCCTGCCCCCCGAGCTCGCCCCACATACCCACAAGGACCACCGTAGCCTCGGCGTTCTCAGGGATCTTCTCCAGAAGCTTCAGCTCATGCTTGGACTTGGAGCGGGTGATCCCAGCCGGAGGAGCTGGAGGAGGCAGCTCACGCTGGGGATGCAGGAGAGCAGAGCTCAGCCTGGCCACCCCCCACCCCCGGCCCCGCACGTTCCCGCCCGACTCGCTCGTGGTCCCGCAGCCGCGGTGGCGGCCGGACCTGACCCAGGCAGGGTCACTTTCTCCCCTCACCTCTCGCTCCACCTCCAGCCGGGTCTCGGGAACGCCTCCAATGAGAGGCTCGGTGACGTGGGGGTCGCTCTCGGCCCCCTGGCCGTGGTGATGCCCCAGCAGGGAGCCCAGGGAGCCGGCCGAGATGTTGCGGGGAAAGGAGAAGTCCTTCTCGTCACTCGGGTGGCTGGTGGGGCAGCAGGCAGGAGGTGAGGAGGGGCCGGCGGCCGGCGCTGGGCACAGGCGGGCGGGCAGGGTGCGGCGGGCGGTGCCTCACCTGTGTTTCAGCAGCAGGGCCCTCAGCACGTTGGCTCTGTCCTCGGCCTTGATCTGGTCAGAGATGACCATCTGCTCCACCACCTGGTGGGCCACGCCAGGCAGGGTCTGCTGGTCCAGGTCCAAGAGCACAGCCCCTGGAATAAGGACAACCCGGAGGGGCCCTCATCCCCAGGCAAGACGCAAGGGCGGGGATGGGAGGGAGGGAGGGAGAGCGGGAGCGAGGGCAGCCAAGTAAGTGTGGCCCAGGGATGGAGCACCAGCCCAGGAATCAGTGAGCAGGGCCCAGCTCTGCCCGAGGCCCAAGTCCCACGGCCTCTCTGACCCATTTCTTCCAACCCCCCTCTCCCCGCAGGAATGCTGTGGGGCTCAGCAGAGGCCAGGGAACCCCAGCCATCAGAGAGGCTACCGGGGCCGGGCCCTGCCCAGATGCCCCTTCCGGGAAGCACGCAGCAGGAAGTGCCCTGGGCCACCCACTCGGCCTAGACTGCTCTCCACTGCCACCAAGTGCCTCCTCTGAGTGAGCTGCCTCCTCTGACTTCACTCTAGGGTCCTAGTTCTGCCCTCTGGAGCACGACACAGCCGGTCTGCGGCCTCGTCCCCGTGGCAGCCCTGGAGCCATCTGAAGATGTCCCCCTCCAAGTCCAGCAGCTGCTCAAGGACAGTTTCTAGATCTCTCCACCCCGTCACTGCTCTGAGCTGCCATTTCATAGAGAAATGAAGGTCCTTTCAAAAGCCACCAGGTCATTTTTCCGTCAAGGTCAACTCACAGGAACACAGAACTAAAGAACAAACAGAACCGAAGTCCCCCCCGAGCAGCCAAAACCGAGATCGCAAAGCCCGGCGATAAAGCACCCGCATTCTGGCAGCTTACCCCAAGCCCTCAAGCCTCACTCAGAGCCTAGTTAGTTTCTGCTAGTTTGGAAATAATTCTGACAGCAGGTTTCTGAGTCCTCAGCTGCTTAGAAGCAGGCCTGCTGACAGCAACTGGGCGCGATTCCCCAACAGGAAGGAGGAAACAAGCAAACAGCAGAACATCAGACACAGAGCTCGCGAATCCTGCATCCGTGCTCATGCAGTCAAGTTTACACAGCCCTACTACAGGTTAGGTCACATTCCCCAGAATCTCTAGAATTTCAGAAAGCGTTCCACCAAAACTGTTTGACAACATTGTAGCATCCAAAACATACCAGCTTCCGTTATCTGAAAATATCACTTAGAGAAGCTGCTTGCTGAAGGTGCCAGACAAGAGAAGAGGGTCAGTCCTGCCCTGCAGTCACCCAGTGACCGAGCCCGAGGAACGGCAGGCATCGTGAGAGGTGATATCATGACAGGAGATGCTCCCTCCTGGGCTCTGGTGACATTACACACCCTGTTGCTCAAGACAAATGTGGGACCATGTGGTCCTCAGAGAACGGGCTCGGCGGGCAAGGGGAACTCCTGGGGCGATGATGGGCAGGGGGTGGGGTGTGGGTTACCGTGGGCCAGGGTCCGGCGCAGCTCCAGGAGGCTGCGGAACGAGAGGGAGGCCACGTGGGGCTTCCCCCAGCGCTCCGTCTCCTCCTCCACATCCTCCTCGAACTTGATCCAGCGCGCCGTCTCCCGCCACTGGGGCTCCTGGTTTTTGTCCAGCAGCAACTCATTCAGTTCCACAAACACCTTGGGGTGAGATGAGAGGGCATGGCAGGACGGAGGGCACAGGGCACAAGCATGGAGGCTGGGCGAGTTATTAACCCATCTGAGACTGTCCCTCGTCTGTAAAATGGGAGTAATACCACCCCCATTACTAGTGTATAGCACAGGGACCTAACGTATAGCACAGGGATCTAGACTCAATATTTTATAATAACCTATAAGGGAAAAGAATCTGAAAAAAATAGATATGTATGTATGTATAACTGAATCACTTTGCTGTACACCTGAAACTAACACAACATTGTAAAGCAACTGAACTACAATAATAATAATAATAAAAAAAGGGCTCTAATGAGGGCTAAAAGAAAAAGTATACAAGACATTTAGCACAGTATATGACTCTTAGTAACTGTCTGATGAATGGTCACTACACACACACACAAACACACACACACACACACACACACAAAAACTGGAATTTTTTTTTTTTTTTTTTTGGCCTCGGCACGCAGCATGCGGAACTTCCCTGACCAGGGATCGAACCCATGGGAAGTGAGGAGTATTAACCACTGGACCACCAGGGAAGTCCTACATTGGAATTCTGTAGGATTCATTTATATGCATTCAAGAACTGGCAAAACTAATTGAGAGTGACCGCAGAGCGGTCACCTCTGAGGGTGGTGACTAGGCAGAGGCCTGAAGGAACTTTCTGAGTGTGGGAAATGTCCTAGATCTAGGTAGGGTTGGCCAGGTATTTACACGTGCAAAGTGTCACAGAGCTGTACGCTCAACCCGAGTGTGCTTTACTGTGTCTGTTCGACCGCAATAAAAAGGTTGCCAAAAACATCCACTGCAAGGGTCAGGATTCAGGACCAGAGCCCTGGAGTCTAAGGTGGGCAACGTCGCTAAGCAACTGAGTGGCCTTGACCACTCACTGCCCCTGATTTATGGCTGATGCCGCCTGGGCCGTCATCCTCACAGGTTATGGGAGGGCTGGATGAGCACAGAGGTGACTGGATTCTGAAAAATGAAACGCGCTGCTCCACAGAGCTGCCTCTGGCCCAAACGGTCCTCAAACACCTTGCTGCCAGCTGCCAGCAAATGGGCATGAAAGAGAAGCCGACCTGTCTAAGATGTGAACCAAAACTGTGAGGCCCACACCAGCAACAGCAGGTAATACCGTAATAACTGGGGACAGACGGCTACTAGACTTACCGTAGTACACGTTTGGTAACATGTTTAAATGTTGAATCGTTATGTTGTACACCTGAGGCTAACATAATATCGTGTATCAACTATGTTTCAATTAAAAAAAAAAACACTGGGGCTTCCCTGGTGGCGCAATGGTTGAGAATCTGCCTGCCAATGCAGGGGACACGGGTTCGAGCCCTGGTCTGGGAAGATCCCGCATGCCGCGGAGCGACTAGGCCCGTGAGCCACAATTGCTGAGCCTGCGAGTCTGGAGCCTGTGCTCCGCAACAAGAGAGGCCGCGATAGTGAGAGGCCCGCGCACCGCGATGAAGAGTGGTCCCCACTTGCCGCAACTAGAGAAAGCCCTCGCACAGAAACGAAGACCCAACGCAGCCATAAATAAAAATAAATTAAATAAATAAATAAATAAATAAACAGGAGCTGTTGTTTAAAAAAAAAAACAAAACACTGTTTGAAGATGTGTATATCGCAGTCTTGTGCAGTGTACAACCTTCAAAACCATACATGGCAACCCTGGTGCTCGAGATTACCGCAGGTCCGAGAGGGGGCGGGGGCTGTGGTGAGAAGACGGATGGGGAGATGCTGGAAGACCGTGAAGCGGAGAATTACCTCGTGGGGCTTGTGGGGGGCCCGGGGCCGGGCCCGAGGGGTGGGGCCAGGCTCTCGCCCTTCCCGGCCACTCTGCACAGACGCTTTGGCATTCTTCCGCACCAAGTGTCGCCGTACCCCAGGAACGTCCTCAAACCGGTGACCTGTGGGCGGGGGGTGGAGGGACAGGGTCAAGCGCCCCTTCCTCTTACCCGCACCCTCGTTCCCAGCAGCTCCGGGCTTGGCCCAGGCCCAGCACTCACTCTTCATGAGGTCTAGGTCGGCCGTGGCCAGCGTCTGGGCCTCGCTCTCGTCCGTCGGGACCCGGGGCAGCAGTGCCTGCTCAGCCCCAGTCATGCTCCCGATGCGTCTCCTCTCCTGCAGATTGTAGCTGCGGTGCCCAGGCTGCGCTTTGGCCGGGGGGCGCCCAGAGGCACCCCCGTCATCACCTCCCGCTGTGACACTTGCCACGGCCGCCACCTCTTCCACCAGGGCTCTGGACAGACAAAGCAGCCGTGAGCCTGAGAAGGCGGGCCCCTCCCCCTCGGCCGGGAGCCACACAGGAGGGACCCAGGAAGGGGACCCCGCTGGACCTCACCCCTCCTCGCTCCCCACTCTCGGTAGGTGCGGATGTGAAAGAGTGAGGATTCTGGAAGCACACTGCCGCATCTAAATCCGGCTTGACCATTAACTAACTGGCTGTGCCACCCAAGCAATCACACAAGCCACCCGGAACATCAGCTCAGCAGCAAAGTGGAGCTGAGGGCAGCCTCCCCAGGTGTGGGGAGAGTGAAGTCGGAAAAGTACCCAGAGTGGGACCTGCTTCCCCTCCCAGGCACACCCCTAACAATGGACTCGAGGTTCACAGGGTCCCGTGTTTCTAACCAAGTGGAGTAAAGTACATGGAAATGGGCCTTTGAAACTGTAGACACCCCACCCCTACCCAACAGTCATAAGGAGGATATGAACCCCTGTCCCTTACAGATGCCAGCTTCTGCTCCTGTCCCCCAAGCTGCGATGCCTCCTTTCTCTCTGCCACTGCCAGTGGGTCCCTGTCCCTGCCGCACCATTCCTAACCGTTCTCCCGGCATCTCACCTCCCACAGCTCCAAGCCCCCATCCCCTGCCCATGACCAGTCCCTCCTCTGCCAGGCTTTCTCCACCTACACCTACCTTCCGTGCCCTCGCTTCTGCTCGCACTCCTGCCCACAAATCTGACCCACTTTTCCAACGCCGTGCTCTCTCTGGGGCTCTGCCACCTCCTCCTGGCCGTCCAGCCACCTGCAGGCCTGCGCCCCCAGTGCAGACGGCCAACGTGGACCCAGCTCCATCCACACTGTCCTATCTCCCCAGCCAGTCTGTGCCGCCCTGGAGGGGCAACTCGCCCTTCACTTCCCCAGGTCCTTCGCACTGCCTGGCACCCAGAAACCAACAGGGAGGTGACAGTAGTGACCTTGAGACCTAGTTCAAAGTGATTTCTTCCAGGAAGGCTTCTCTGGCTAACAACCCAACTCCAATCACCTACTGGTACCGACACTACACCTGAACCAGGTCGTCTGGCACAGTGACTTGTTCTGATACCATTTCATGAGACCACAACCAGGGGGGACTGGCAGCTCCCCAAGAGCAAGGGGGGGTCTCCTACTCCTCTCACACCCTTGGGGTCCCGGGGGTGCTTGGAGGTCACCCGTCCGGTCCCTGATCCGGGGTTTGATGCCGTTCCACCTGAAGCCATGGGCGGGGGGGTGGCAGGGGGTGGGAGGAGGCGGCTTAGACCACACATCTCTCCCGTGCCAGGCTGACCCATACTTCAACTTCCGTTCACACCACCCTTTAATCCCTGCTACCACCCTGTGAGAAAAGTTCTATTATTCTTGGTTTATACATGGGAAAACAGGCTCAGAGACACTGTGACTCGTCCAAAGTCAAATCGCAGTGGCAGGACTGGGATTTCTGAACCTGTCTGAGGACCTCAAGGCTCTTGCTTTTTTCCCCACCTCAGCTCGCTGGTGCCGGCACGGGAGGTCCCTGTTCGGGGACACTTACCCAGTCTGGGCCCCTTTGGTGGCCCGGGGAGCTGCCTCGTGGTGGGGCAGCATTGGAGGGGGAGACGGACTGGTCGTTTCCGCCTTCCGGTCCGCACCTTCATCCTCCTGGAGAAAGAACTAGAACAGGGGCCCGTGTGAGCAGGTGAGGCCAGGCCAGGGGTCCTGCAGACATCCCCAGGAGCCCTGCCCCCGCTCACCTGCACGGAAGAGGGTGTGGACGCAGGGGACGGCTGGGTGAGTGCCCGGGCCCCCTCGGCCTCACTGGTCTCATCTTCCTCTTCCTCGCCCTCCTCGATGGTGGGGGTCTCCCCAGTCGGGGAGGTTCCAGGGCGCCTGCGCGGCTTCCGTCCTGGGCCCTGGGGTACCTTTCGGCGCCTGGCGTCGGGAGGCAGGTGGGTGGACAGCGGGTGGTGGATGTGGTGGGAGGACTGCCGGTGGTCTGCAGGGAGGAGGGCGCTTGGCTGCCGGCGGGCACGGCTCCCCGCTCAGCTGGCCGGCCCCCAGCGCCCCCCCCAGGCCCCCAACTCCATCCTGGCTCCATCCTGGCAGCCAGAGCACCCCTGCCCCCCGCTCGCCCCCGCCTCCCCGAGCCCCCTCACATTCAAAGTCTGCCTCCCCGTAGCTTCGGCCCGGCTCCTCCCCTCCTCGGGACCCGGCCTCCTGTAGGATCTCCTCGAAGCGCTCCACGCCCAGGGTGCGGTGAAGTTCATCCTCCTCCTCCTGCTCAGGGAAGCCAGGCGTCGCAGGGCCCAGGCTCTCCGGCTCCGGCTGTGGAGAAGAAGGGGCGGTGAGAACGCACACACGGGAGTCATTCCTCGAAACCCCACCCTGCCTAGCGGCAGAGTCCAGTACCACCACACCCCCCCCCCCTCCCCGGCTGCCCTCCCCTCGAGTGCCAGGGACTCGGGACTCAGCACCCACCCCCCCAGCAGCCCGCCCCCCGGCTTCCGGGCTCTCAGGACCCCGGCTGGGCGCATTCCAGTCAGTTCTAGGGCAGGTGGAAAGTGTCTGCCCTGGAAGCCTCAGCAGAAATCCTGTGTGTCCAGCCCGCAGGTCAAGGTCGGGTGTGTGATCTGGGCCGTTCACATGGCTGATAGTAGTGAACGCAGCCCCTGTGCTCGGGGACAGCGACTGAGCCTGAAAAGTAACTTCTGCAGGCGCCGGAGCTAACTGACCCGGGCTTGGTCTGAAACAAACCAGAGCCCAGCTCCCGGACGGGGATGCAGCGCTCCACCTTGTGAGGAGAGGCCCCCGTTGGCAGCGGGGGCAGCCCACCGGCACTGAGTCCGGAGCCCAGGCCCTCAGCCGCTGCGGGCCCCGCCCTGCCCCCACCCTCACTCCTCCCACCTGAGTCATACTGCAGGAGCCGCGGGACCGTGGTGGCGCTTCTGAGAGCTCAGCCTAGCTGAGCAGCCGGCCGCCCAGCCCACGGCCTTGGTCCAGCCCCCCCCACCCCTCCCCCTCCCCCCGCCGGCCGTCTCAGCTCCAGGCACCGCTAAATATTTGCTCAAGAGCTTCTGGACTTGAAGGGCATCAAGATCTCCAAGGGCAGGGGTACCAGAGCAAGGAAGAGCAAGGGGGAGGTAGGCTGGGAAGAAGGGCGGGCCTTGGAGAGTCTTGGAGGTGGGGTCACGAGCAGCTGGGGGTGGCAGGGACACTGGGCACGAGAAGATGCAGGGGTGAAGAGTCTGCCTCTCCCCAGCCCACCTCCGCAGCTCTAGCCCGGCTCCCCACGGCACTGGGCCTCACTCTCACCAGAATTAGCACGCGGGCTAGCCCGGGGTGGGGGGAGGAGGGTCAAGAACCCCTCGCACCTGAGGCTGCAGGAGGAAGTCCATGGCCGGCAGGGGTGAACTCGGGAGGGAGGGGGAGGGGACCGGCCGGCGCCTCTTCCTGGTCACGTGCCCCGCTGGGCCAAAGTGACCAATAACGGGCTGATTATGGCACTGGGGTTAATCATTAGCCTTCCCAGGAAGATGGGGAGGGGGACACGTGGGGCGGTGGCCACGTGGGGGCCAGGAGGGGCGGGGCTGAGTGGCACGTGGGGCCGGGGGTGCAGCGGTCTGCCCAGAGCTACCTTGCAGAAGACTGGCGCCGCCTCTAAGACCCAGTCAGAGGGGGGTCGCTGGCTTAGAGACCCAGGCTTCCCAAAGTTCCTGTCTCTCTGAGGCTAAACAACCACCCAGGTCTTCAGGACACAGCCTCAACTCCCTCCCTAGGACCAGAAGCTGTCTGACACCCACCCCCCAACCGATACCTGTCCCAGACCCAGCGCCCCACGCAAGGCCCAGAGCAGGGATGGCGGTGCCCCTCCCAAGTCCCTCACAGGCTCCCCTCCCAGGCCTCTCCGGACACACACGCCCCTGCCCCTGTTTGACACAGACCCGCACCCTGGCCAGAGCCCCGGGGGTGATGGTGGAGAGGGACAGAGGGGCAGCGGGAAATACTCACAGTGCGGAAGGAATCTGCGCCCGAGGCGGGGCGCCGGGGGGCGCTGCTCATGGCCAAATCCTAGCCCTTCTCGCTGTAGCTGCGGCTTTCAGGGCAACAAGGCGGCGGCATAACCTGGGGGGGTGGCGGGGGAGGAGCAATCACTGTGTGAGAGAGGTGCCAGGCCTGCAGGGGCACCCCAACATTGCACAGCCAGGGGAGGGCAGGGCACAGGGGCTTCACGGAAGCCCGCTGGCCATGAGGGGTCTCCTGGTTGCACAGGATCCTCCCAGACTATGAAAGGCCTTAGAGTGGCCCTTGGAGGGTGGGGGGAGCAAAGAGAGTTATTTATGGGAAGAAAAGAGAGGAACAAAGAGAGACAGAGGCAAGGACTGAGGCACAGGAGGCCACAGAGGGCCAAGGGACTAAGCGGAGTGAGGGGGAGAGAGCTGGGGGTGAGAGATGCTGGGGGAAAAAAAAGGCAGACAGGAGTCAAGGCCCAGAGCTGGAGAGAAAGCAGCAGAGATCAGGGAGGGGAGACAGAGGAAGCAGGGAGGAGAGGCCGAGCCAGAAACGGGAGCGGTGGGAGCGGTGGCCCAGTGGTGGCACGGCAGGCTGAGGCGGCCTGAGACCAGAGAGGGCTGTGCTGGGGGGAGTGAGACACCCCTTGAGGCAGAGACGACGGGAGGATGAAGGAAGGGAGAAAGAGAGCTCTGGAGAGAGCCCAAAACAGCAAGCAATGGGGCTGTTCATGTGCCCCCTCCTCTGAAAAAAGCCCAGCCCCGAAGTGTGGCCGGGGGGGGGGGGGGGGGAGGCTCCCTGGGGGAGGGGCAGGAGCCCAACTCCACTCACTCAGTGGGAGGGAGGAAGGGAGGCTCGCAGGCAGACCCGGCACGGCTTTATAATGGGGGAGGGGCACGTGACGACCAGAAGGAGGGTGGGCACAGAAACTCTGAGGTTCTGCCCTCAGGAGCAGTCCCGATCCCTCCCCTCCCCAAGCCTGAGGCCAGGAAAATCTGAGTGGCAGGGCTGACGCCCTCCTGACTCTGACTGTAGGGGTGTCTGGGGAGGACACTGCGTGGGGGGAGGGCAGCAAAAGAGCTGCGGTTAGGGAACCTGACCAGTGCCAACTGGGGTACCTATTCCTAGTGGGGGCAGTGCTGGGGACACCCAAGGCTCTGAGATGGCAAAAGTACCGAAGCTCCCCAGTGTGTCACTGGGGGGTTGGGGTTACCGGATTTAGGGCCAACTCGGGGGTAAGACAGGTCAGTGCAGGGTCAAACAATGTAGGTCTGGGGGTCAGTCCAGGGTGGGGAGCCTGGAGCAACACATTCCTGGCCGGTCTTCCAACTCAGCTGACTGCCCTCTTCACCTCCCCCTAGCAGGCCCTCCGCCAGGGCAAGTCTGGTGCGGGGGAGAGGGGTGCTGGGGGAGGAAACCCGCTCTGGGAAGGAGTGCCGGCACCTGCCGGTGCCACACTCCCCGCTCCAGGCTGTGCCCTCAGTGTGCTCCTCCATCCTCCCCTCCTCCCTTTACCTCCGCCCCCCCCTTCGCCCCCGCCCCCACCATCCCAGAACACAAAGCAGCCTCTGTCCAGAGCATCGGTGCCGATAATCCGGGCTGGGGGCACATTCCGGGGACCAGCCCCGACCGGCCCGGAGGATTAGCAACTCTCCCCTGCCCAAGGGATTAGCACTCCGGACCCCCTTGGGGGGCATTAACCACCCCCCAGGTGAATTCGCACATTCCACAGCTCTTCGATGTGGGCCTGGCGGGAGTGGGGAGCGAAGGGAGGAGGGAAAAGTGGACCCTGGATTTCAGGCGGCGCCGCCCCCCACACCCAGCACAGAGCTCCCCACCCAGACAAGCCAGCCCCCCAGGAGCTAGGTCGAACTCTCCGCGCTCCCCTTTCCCATCCCCACCCAGCTGCTCCCTCTTCTGCCCGACCCCTTGTCCTGACCTGACCCGCCAACCCCTTCCCGGCTCCGCCTCCCAACCCCGAGATCAGGGGCAGAGGCTTGGGGCAACTCCTGGGCAGGGCACCCTGGACGGGCCTGAAGGATAGAGTAGGGGACCAAAGGGGAGGGGTGTCTTCTTGGAGTCCGCCCAGGAGTTGGGAGGGCCGGCGGCGCCTCCCAGAGAGTACCCTCTCCTGGTGGCAGGGGGCGCGGCACCCTCGCTTTAGGGAACTCGAAGAAGCGGACCCTGGATCCCGCTTCCTACCAGCAATCACTCCTCTCGCCTCCCCATCCTTCTCCCCAAGACCTCGCTTCCCCGCGCCCCAGTCTCCGCCCTTTCCTGCACTTCCACTCCCTCCCAGCTCCGAGTGCCGAGTTCCCCCCTTTCCTTTCCCCTCCCTTCCTCCCTCCGCGGCCCTGGCCCTCCCCCTCCGCCACCTCTCCGCTTACCCGCTTCCTCTGGACTTCGTGCTGCAGGGGTCTCGGGGTCTCTCCCCCTTCTCTGGAGCCCTCGCGCGCTCCCGACGACTCCCCCGTGCCCACCTTGGGGCGCGCCCCCGTCGCTCCCAACTTCTCCCAACTCAACTTTCCCCCGCGCCACGGGCAGGCCAGCCCCCTGCGTGCGCGCCCCCTGGCGCACCGTGCGCGGCCCCGCCGCAGCGGGTTGGGAGGCGCGGAGTGGGGGCCGAGACCCGGGGGCGGAGGCGCGCTCCCAGGCACGGCGCGGCACTGGGAGCCCAGCGCCGAGGAGGCCGCCCCGGCAGTCCCTCGGCGCGGCCCTGCGAGGTTGCCGCCCCGGGCTTCCCCGCACGGGCGCCCCGGGGACGTCGTCTCTGGGCCCCATTAGGCACCTCTGGGCGGAAAGGGGCCCGCCTCATGCTGGGGATCCCAGGCAGGAAAAAGGAGGCACAAAGATGATCAGGAGATTCGAGGCGGAGGAAGTTGAAATATAAATGCATCGGGGTCAAGATTCTCTCGCGGCCGCGGGCGTCCCCCGCCTCCCACCCGCAGTATCCCCGGTGCCTCCAAGAAAGCCCCTGTCTGCCAGGAGGACGGGGACGGGAGGCGGGGGGAGCGCGAAAGGGGTGGATGGCGGGGGTGGATGCCCATTACCCTGAACTGACTTAGACTTTACGAACCGGGGAAATTCTGCCTCGGAGAGATTCCCTGCGGTGACCTCCCTTCTCGAACCCTATTCATAGTCATCACCTGTCATTTAAAGATCTCTGTGTGTACTTCTGGTTTTCTAATAAATTATAACTTCTTCCAGATACGGAATATACGTTTCGCTTCTTTAGTCTGCCACCGGCTGAAGCACTGAAATGTGTATGCAGAAAACGTTCACATATAAACGAGTTAATTAACAAATGTTTAGCACCGACTTTGGTTCCGGCGCTGAGGAGTGCTGTTTGGGGCAGTTATCATCCAGTTCACATCCCTCAAGAATGCAGTCATGAGACAATTAGAGAGAAGCCGCAAGAAACATCTATAATCAACTCCTTAAGGGATGAGGTCAAGGCTGCTTCAAGTGTAGCTTCTGTCTGTCCTTCTGTCTGTTGAGGACAGTAACCAAACTGCCAGCCCTCGGCCACACCCTGGCCGACTCCAGTGGGCCCGGGCTCTGCAGGGGGCGGGGACACCCTCCCCAGTGTCCAGCCAGCTTGCCTCGGGATATCAGAGTGTAGCGAAAGGCTGGAGTTGGGTGGGCTCCGAGACGACAAACGGGGCTCACAGGAGAGAGGAGTCTCTGGCGTTTGGTAAATCCAGTCTCCACTGGGGCACACCTGCCTCTCTTTCCAGCCCTGCGGTCAGCTGGTCCCTGTGAAGTCATCATCAGCAAGATATGGCTCAGAGCCATTCCCCAATCAATCCTGAGCTCACCAGATGGCCTAGGGAGAGGTGGAAACCCGTGCTGAGATTGTCAGGGAGTCGATGGAACCTCAATATCATCAACCGGGGCAGAGCAGGGCCACCTGGGCTCAGGATGCAGGCCGCCAAAACCCAAACCTTAGAAAGCGCCCCACCCCCACCCCTGCTGCCTTCTGGAATGTGTAGTCCTGGAGAGGTCCTTTTCAAATGAAGGTTGTAAGCGCTGAAAACGAATAACACTAGCGGGGCACACTGGGAGCTGCGCGCGACGGCGGGGAGCCGGGAAAACGGACACGCGATGCTTCCTGGGACTTGAAGTCCGAGGGTTGACTCCGCGGTCGAACAGGAGTCCCGGGAGGCAAGTGCTGCAGAGAGCCTGAGCGCAGCCTGCTGGGGGTTGTAGTCTTCTTGCTGTCTAAGGCCCCGGGCATTACTGGGAAACCTGGCGCCCTAGGACTACAAGCCCGAGAAGCCCATGCGCAGGCAGGGGGGCGGGGCAGGACCGGAGGCTGGAGTGCCGCCTCCTCTGCAACGCCGGGCCCGGAGTCTTAGAACCCAGGGCCCGCAAGGGTCCTCGCGCGGCTACCGCGATGCAGAAATACGAGAAACTGGAGAAGATTGGGGAAGGTAATCGGACCACGAGATGTTCCTGCAAGATCTCCTTCTGCAGACCCTTTAGCATTCCTTGCAGCCCGGCCTGCTGTACCGTCAGCAATACCCCCAGACTCCAACCTCAGCACTGGCTGCAGCCCTGGCCCTGAGCTCAACACCCCTTGCAGACACCAATCCTCCCCCTGTTAGCATTTCCCATAGACGCCCCCCTCCCAACCTTAGCACCCCTGTAGACCCACCTCCGACCTCTGCACGTGCTGCATTTCCTACCCCTATCCTCAGCGCCACTTGCAGAACCTCACCCACCCCACAGCCTCAGTTCTCGCTGCAGACCTCCAACCTCAACGTTCCTGCCGGCCCTCATTCCTCTCCCAGACCCCCGCTCCCTATTTTCAGACACTCCAGAAGCTCGGCCTTTATTACAGACCTCCTCACCCAGCAGCTGCAGCCTCTCCCTGTTGCAGACACCCCTGAGCCATCTGCAGGCTCCTCTCTGCCACATCCCTACTCACAAAGCTCTTCCATGCCGAGCCTTCACCCTGAATCTCTTCCCCCACTCCTCCAGGCATCAGAAGTAACACACTCCCACGCTGCTTGCTCTCCCGGCAGGGACCTCCTGGGTTGGGGAAGGGTGCCCCATCCTTTCCCTCAGTCCTGACCTCCTTCCTCTAGGCACCTATGGAACAGTGTTCAAGGCCAAAAACCGGGAGACTCATGAGATCGTGGCTCTGAAACGGGTGAGGCTGGATGATGATGATGAGGTAGGACTGGGGCATTGGGGCCAGGGAGGGGTTGAGGGCCTAGGCTGGGTGGGGTGTGACTGTGGCGCACCTGGCCCCCTCCAATGTGTAGGGAGTGCCGAGTTCTGCCCTTCGGGAAATCTGCCTCCTCAAGGAGCTGAAGCACAAAAACATTGTCAGGTGTGTAGATGGGTGGGGTCCTCCTTGCCTGTGTGGTCCGGTGGTGGGGGCTTCCGAGATGGGCTGGGCTGATACTGGGGCAGTAGGTGCAGACTTGGGGGCCTGCCTGGCTGAGCACTCGCTTCTCCCTAGGCTCCACGACGTCCTCCACAGCGACAAGAAGCTGACTTTGGTTTTTGAGTTCTGTGACCAGGTGAGAGGGGGACTTGAGGGACAGTAGCCTTGGGAGGATATAGGGGCCCAGACTGAGGTTACACTCTATCCCATCCCCCACCCCCATCCCTTTTTAAGGACCTTAAGAAGTATTTCGACAGCTGCAATGGTGACCTAGATCCTGAAATTGTGAAGGTGAGGACACTGGTTTCCTGGGAGCTCACTGAGGCCGGGGTTGGCGTCCGGATTCAGTGGACGTGCTCTCAGGCCCTGCACGGGGACACTCGGGGCACGAGGGGAGGAGAAAACCCTGGTTCTGCCTCCGAGAGCTTCCATCTTAGCAAAATCACTTTCATGTGATCGTTTTGACCTGAAAGGAACACTCTGACGTCAGTGATAGGATTTACATTTGAGAGGCGGGAAAATGAGGTTCAGAGAGATTCATTCATTCAGCAAATACGTACTGAATGCTCTGCAGTGTGCCAGGCACTGTTCTAGGCCCGGGTTCCGGGGCAAAGAAGTGCTGAATGATAAGACAGCACAGTACATGCATTGTTGGTTATGATGTTCGGTTATGATCTCTCCCCTACCTGGCCTCATCATAACCGTTCAGACGGTTATGATAAGGCCAGGTAGGGGAGAGATCATTGTGGGCTGCGGAGGTAGGAAGGCCCACCAAGTTGTCAGTTCCAGAAAGGTGGGGACCAGGGCCCCCGTTCACCTTTCAAGTATCCAGCAAAGAACGAAGTAGGTCCTCGATAATGAAGGGGTGATGCTGGGCCGAGCTTGGGGCTGAAAGACTGCTGGGGTTTCAAGGCCAAGCAGAGGGGAGCGTGACCCATCGTTGGGCCCGCTTCCCACCCAGACGGTTCGGTGACCTCCTCCCTGCCCCTCCCCCAGTCGTTCCTCTTCCAGCTGCTGAAAGGCCTGGGATTCTGTCACAGCAGAAACGTGCTACACAGGGACCTGAAGCCTCAGAACCTGCTCATAAACAGGGTACCTCTGGGGGAGAGGGCGGGACCTCAGGGAGGCTGGCGTGGGACGAGGGGAGCTGGACGGGAAGGCGGGAGCGGGGGGCCTGCCCTCAGACTGTGGAAGAGCCCCTCTCCGTGCCCCTCCCCCTCCCCCTCAGAATGGGGAGCTGAAATTGGCTGATTTCGGTTTGGCTCGTGCCTTTGGGATCCCTGTTCGCTGTTACTCAGCTGAGGTGAGCTGCGGGGCGGGAAGTGGGGGTGAGGGAGGGAGCCCCCAGCCAGCATCCCTCAGCTCCTCCTCCGGACTCCTCTCTGAGCGCTCTCCTCCCCAGCCCTCTAACTGGGGGTCCCTGCGGCGGGGTCTTCTCCAGGTGGTCACGCTGTGGTACCGCCCGCCGGATGTCCTCTTTGGGGCCAAGCTGTACTCCACGTCCATTGACATGTGGTCGGCGGGCTGCATCTTCGCAGGTGCCACGCCGCGGTCTGCAGGGGCACTCCGTCTCCCGTTTGAGTGGACAGAGAGGGTCTGGAGGGGCCCCTCTGGGGAAGGGAGTGGGGCCCCTGGGTGGGGAGGAGGCACAGCAGGGCTGTGGGAGGGAGGGCTTCTTTGCCTGTCACCCCCCCCACCGCCTCTCTCCCAGAGCTGGCCAACGCGGGGCGGCCCCTGTTTCCCGGCAACGACGTAGATGACCAGCTGAAGAGGATCTTCCGATATTCTTCCATCTCCCTTCACCTCAAGCCCTCTGGGAGGGGATCTGGAGCTCAGAGTGCAGGCAGGGAGGGTGGCGGTGGGCTGGGCTAGGCCTGGGGGCGCCTCAGGGCTTCTCCTGAGGGCAGAGGGTGGTGGGCGCCCTGGTTGTCACGGGGCAGGTGCCCGCCGCCAGCTGGAGAGCGTGCAGCCTGTAGGCAAGGAAGACTCACTCCTCCAACTGAGAGCCAAGTCCTTAGGCTGAAGGAGCCGAAAGGAGCAGGGGGACGATTAGTGAGAGTGGCGGAGCGCTGACCGCTTCATCAGGACCACGGACCTCAGGGTTTAGGTCAAAGTCGTTAACGGCTCTGAAGCACCTGGCCTGCAGAAAACAGCACGCAGCTGGGACTGTGTATGAGGGTCGCATGGGCCAGGGGCCGCCTTCTGTCGTGAGCTGGGGGATAAAGTGAGGAGGGCAGGGGTGGGTATGAGGAATCCCCCTTCCCCAGGGGAAGAGCCCCTCACCTGCCCCTTTCCACCTGAGTGATCCTTGACCCCGTGGACACGCTGCTGGGGACACCGACCGAGGAGCAGTGGCCCGCCATGACCAAGCTGCCAGACTATAAGGTGTGACGGGTAATGGGCTCATGGGTGGTTCATCAGTGGCCCCCCTTAGTTCCTGGCCTAGCAGCCTCCACACCCCCCCGCACCCCTGGCTGACTCACCCTGCCCCCCACAGCCCTACCCGATGTACCCAGCCACAACGTCCCTGGTGAACGTCGTGCCCAAGCTCAATGCCACAGGGAGGGACCTGCTGCAGGTGACCAAGGGCAGGGTACGGGGGCTGGGGCCGGGGCACTTGTCGGGAGGCACCCGGGGAGCGCGGGGCTCTGGGCGTGAACCTGCCTCGCCTTCTGTGCACCCAGAACCTCCTGAAGTGTAACCCCGTCCAGCGCATCTCGGCAGAGGAGGCCCTGCAGCACCCCTACTTCTCCGACTTCTGCCCCCCTTAGGCTCCAGGCCCCCGGCGGCCAGGCTGGGGCCTGGCCTATTTAAGCCCCCTCTGGGGAGGGGAGGAAAGGCAGGATGCACGGTGTGCCAAGCTCCAGCTGTGCTGGGCCCAGCCAGGGTGGAGGTGCCCTAACCCGTGTTCTTCACTCCCTCCGTGGACTTTATTTAATTTCATAAATTGGCTCCTTTCCCACACTCTGGCTGATGTGGTGGTAAAGTGGCTCTGGGGGCGGGGGGGGGCGTGGTGCTGGGGGGGCCTGAGGCTCTGTTTCGCTTCACCACCCTCTGCAGCCCTGCTTCCAGCTCCAACACAACCCAACTGTCCGGCCCTGGCTCTGCTACTCTAAGTGGCCGGAGGCTGGGGGTCGGAGGCTATGACCTTTACCCTTAGGTCTGCACCAGGGGCGGCGCTGCCACCACACGTGTGCGTATGCGCTCGTGCCCTTCCCTTTCTCTGCCCAGGAGGCGTTAGGCTCCCAGTGTCTGAGAGCAAGGACGGGCTTCCACCAGAATGGGGGGAAAAGAGCCGGGCCTTTCCTTATGGTTCCTGTCCCACGTGTACCCACCCTGCCTCCTCCCTCCTCGTGCCCCCCACACCCAGGCCCTCAGGCTGGGACGGGAGGCACCCAAAGCGGTGGTTGGGAACACCCCCTCCCCGGCTCCCTTATTTGTCATTTTCCCGTATTTAGGGTGCCGCGAGGGAGCCGAGAAAGCGGGCCTGGGCGTGTGCTTACTGGCAGAGGTGGGAAGGGAGGGCCTGGGCTCCCCCCGCAAGCTGGGGCCTGCAGCTCTCGTGCAGCGGCTGCGGAAGCAGGAGCGGTTCCTGTGCGGGGCGGGCAGGCTGACACTCGGTCCCAAGTGTGAGAAAAAGTCACGAACGCCTAAGACAGGACAGCAGCTTGTGTTCCTGGACGCGGGCTAGCCCCGCCAGCTTCTCCCCACCTGCTCCGCCGCTTCTTGCCGGGCTCTGGATCAGAGACTTCTGCCAGCCCTTCCCTGATCGGACCCCAAGCGCGGCTGTCCTACCACCGCCTCCTCTGCCTTCACGCCGGGCTTTGGGCTCCGTTCACTCTCAGATGTCGGTTTGACAAACTCATTCACACTGAGGTTCAAGTGACCGATGCCCGCTTACTATTCTTCTCTCGTAGAGAGATTTCTGGAGGTTAACATTTCAGACATCACGTGTGCTGGGTGATGGCTGACAGAGGCCTTCTTGTGCCCGAGTAGGGCTGACTGTGGCCTGGCTGGTCTGCCTGTAAGTGGAACAGCTGAGGCTGAGGCACTAGAACTTTATTTGGGGTGAAGGTGGCAAAGACACGTGCGGGCTGGCCACGTCCGGGATGTCAGGGTGTGGCCCTGAAGACACAGACGCCCCATCTAGAGCCGGGTGACGAGGTAGCAGGTGCGTTGAGAGGAAGAGAGCGTCTTGGTGACGGCACAGGGAGGGGTGGGAGGCCTGGGGAGACACGGACCACGGCCCTGGGACAGGAGGCCTCTCGCCCACTGCCCTGCCCCTGCCCTCTGGACTGGACCTGCCCCATCTCCCTTGACCTTAGGGGGCCCTTTCTTGTTACCTGGGGCCCAGGCTGAGGTGGGGAACTGGGGTTTGATGGCTGCCCAGCCCTTCCTGAAGCTGTGAGAGGAGGGAGAGGGTCAGAGGTTGGGGGGGGGTGGCGGCGGGGATCCTCCCTCCCAGGGACCAGCCAAGGTCACTGCACGCCCCTCCCCCATCACTTTTCTCAGCTGGGTGGGGGGGGCGTTCTACACTTAGGAGGAGGGGCTGAGCACCCGCAGTGGAGACGGCAGGGGAGGAGGAAGTGCTATTACCAGGTTGGCGCTGGAGTGCCTTTGGGAGCGCTTTCGGTTCCAGAAGTATCCCAGGACTCTGTCCCAGAACACCTGGGGGAAGCAGTGCTGCAGGTGGCCAGCGCATACCTGCCCCCTGGATCCTGTGGCTTGGCTCTGCCCCCCTCCCACGGCTGGAGCCCAGGCCCACCCACCTCACAGAGGTAGTCCAAGATCTCCAGGACCGTGAGCAGGCTGGCGCCGACGAACAGCCCCATCTGGCCCCCAATGTCACCTGTGGAGACCGGGTCACCTGTCAGCTCACTGCTACCCGCTCTGCCCGCAGCTCCCCAGGCCGCAGGTTGCCTGCACGCGCGTGCACACACACACGCACACGCACACGCACGCACCGAGCAGCTCCGACATTTCGTAGGCCTTCTTCTGCTCCACCGTCTCGTAGTTGAGGGCCTCAAAGAAGATGTCCAGCATCAGCACATTCTCCCTGGAGGAAGAGAGGCCAAGAGTGTTCGCCGGACGCCCCTAGTGCCAGCTGCTGGCAGGAACAGGTGCCCCATTCTCTGGTCTCTGAGTCCTTTCCTGAGCCCTGGGGAGGGGCGTCACCGTCCCCATTTTCGGAAGAGCCGGCGTCAGAAAGGTTAAGCAGCTTGCCCAGAGTCCCCGAGCCCGCTAATGATGTGTAGCTTGGTGTCCCATCCCTGGGCGCTGCGCACGGAGGCTCAGCCCGGAGGCTCGGCGCTCGCCTCGCCCCCGGCCCCCTGCGGGGCTCACACGATGTAGGCCTCGCTGCGGTTGTGTTTCCGGGCCAGGTAGCGGGCGGCGGCGCGGCTCGGCATCCGCACCATGGAGAGCTCCTTGGCGTAGCGCGTGCTGGCGCACGGGTTGGGGCAGGTGCACGCGTCCTTCCGCAGCATGGCGTCTGCGGGCCACAGGCGCCTGGGTCAGGGCCGCCCGCCCCGCGGGGTCGGGGTCGCGGGTGGAGCGGGGTGGGGGCGGGATGCGGGAGAGGCTTGCCCCTTACCCAGCGCCGGGTGGGCGCAGTCCTTGTACTGGTGGGGGCTGCACACCGGCGTGCCGCCTGCACGGGGGCGGAGGAGACAGCTTCAGGAGCGGCCCCCCCAGGCCTCCCCGCCTCCTCGGACCCCCTCCTCCGCTGCCCCCAGCCCCTTACCTGGCATATGCATCATTCGGCAGCCGCACTTCCGAGCCACATAGCGGCTCTCGCAGGCCAGGCGACACCCTATTAGACTATAGGGAGGGCTGGGGCCTGGGCTGGGACTGGGGGCACCCAGAGGACCAGAGGGTTCTGGCTCAAAGTCAGGGTCCAGAGAGACAGAGCTGCAGTCACCCCAGGGTGGCGGCAGGAAGCTCAGCTGTAGGCGGACAGGTTAAGGAGGCTCTGGGAGAAGTGGGGGCCTGGGTAGAATGCGACATCACTGGGACAGGTCTGAGGAGCTGGGGTTGGGGTCTGAGGGGTGTGGGCTGAGGAGGGAGTCGGAGCCTGGTTTTGGAGGCACCAGAGAGGATGCTTGCTGCTTCTGGCAGGACACAAAAGTCTGGTAGCCAGGGGCCGCCCCGAAGCCCAGCTGGTCAATGAGTGGCGGCTCCTCCTGGCTGTGGATCTGCACTCGGATCCCCACCTCAAACGGCGTCTCCTCTGCAGGGAAGGGGGGACCCTGAGGCCTGAGTCCCAAGAGGCCCCTCCTGCAGCCCCCTCTCCCCAGGGCTGTGACCGGCTAAACCCACCCACTTCCCACAGGAAAGGACAGGCCTGGGGCCCTCCCGGCACCTCCACTCCTTCCCGGGGCCTTCTGCACCGCCTCTGCCACTCCCCGGCCTCACCCGTGCGCCCCGTACCCGTATCCCTCCACATGGGCAGATACTCATCCTGCTGCACGTCCAGCATGACCTGCAGCCCGTTGCCCGCGCCGCCCTTGGGAGTGGTGAGCAGCTCTGCCCCTTCGGCGCCGGAGTTAAAGGTGTAGCACTGCCCCATGCGGGTGAAGACCTGGGGGAGGGCAGACAGGGGACAGGCCTCGCCAGGGAACCAGGAGCTCAGCCAGCCCTTTCCCCTGGGCCAGTGCGAGGACCGTGGGACCCCTCCCTCCCCATCCTCTATTTGGGTCTCTTCTTTGAACACTGAGGCCCACATCTTAACGCCACCAGACCCTCCCTCAACCGGCACATGTAGCTGGACCCTCACTGACTGTGACCAGCTAACCCTGCCCCTTTCCCACAGGAAAGGACAGGCTTGGGCCCTCCAGTTCCTCACTCCCACCTCCACCCCCAGCCCAGGGCACAGCCTGCAGGGCGAGTGTTTCTTTGGAGACTGGCATAAAAGGAAGAGGGGCCCAGCTGCCCTCCTTCAGGTCTGGCGGAATGTGGAAGAGGCAGCGGGGAAAGCAGCCCCCTCCCCCTGGCAGAGAGGAGGGTCTCCTGCCCTAGAACACCAGATCCCCCCACGCCCCAGGAGCAGGCTCTCCACAGACCGGACCTTGGGCCCAGAGCCAGCCTGGGTGGGTGCCCCTGGCTGGGAGGCGTGACCTTGTACGCTGCAGTCCGGCTGAGCAGCAGGGAGGGGCCCGAGGAGGACAGCTTCCTGGCTGAACAGAAAGGCACTGGTGGGGTGGGGGAGGAAAGGATCCCCCAGCACGGCTGTTAAGCTTCCCTGGCTCTGGGGGAGTGTGGGCCGGCCAGGCCCGGCAGGGACCGCCTGGCGCTCCCGGGCCCCCGGCTGGACGGATCGGGCGGCCGGCTCACCGTGGTGAAGTTCTCGGGCCCGCACGGCCAGCCTCGGTAGCGGCAGGCCAGCAGCATGTCCTCGAGGGCGTGCCCGGCCCGGGCGTAGAGCCGGGCCACGTCGAAGGTGGGGCTGGGCATGAAGCCGGGCGGCGCGGGGGGCCGGCCCAGGGCACGCAGATAGGCGGCGTGCTCGGCGGGCTCCAGGCCCAGCAGCGCGGGCCCGGCCCAGTGCAGGTCATTGGGCGTGAGGCGTGAGCGGCGCAGCGGGTTGATGTTGCACAGGGTGACGGCCGGGAAGGTGAGCCGGCGGCTCTCACGCTCCTCCAGGGCCGTCTCGTGGTGGAACTCCCCGTAGTAGCGCACCCTCCCAGCCACCTGGTAGAGGAGGGTGGCCAGTGCCAGGAGCACGGCTGCGGTCCACAGCCCCCGGCGTGCCATCGGGCCCCCCGGGCCGAAGACGTGGCCCAGGCCGTGCATCGAGCAGCTGCTGGCGAACACGCGGATGTCTGAGGCCGGCGGCTGGGCCTCCTCCGGCCCTGAGTGGGGCTTCATGGCCGGAGCCCGGGGCGCGGGGGGGACCAAGCTACAGAGGCTTAGGAGGAGGAGAGAGGGTCAGTCCGAGGACTGGAGGGGCTGAGAGGGGGTTCAGAGGGTCAGGCAGGGGTCACGCGGGTGCTCGGCCAGGAGAGGAGAGGGTGGGGAGGTACTGGCCTGGCGGGTCCAGCTCGGCCTCCTCCAGGACCTGGCCGTGGCTCTGCTGGGCGCGGTGCTGGGCTGGGGGCTCCGAGGCTGAGACCAGGTAGGGTGCAGCTGATGTGGAAAGCAGGGCGGCTCTGCTGGAGGCTGCTCCGCTGAGCCAGAGCTGCGGCAGAAGATTGGGTTTCAGCGGCGAGGGGGTAAGGGGGCTGGCAGAGCAGCCTGGGGGGCGGGGAGGTCTCTGGGGCCCCAGGCTGAGCCATTAGTGCAGCGTCGTGGGGGGAGGCCTGGCTGTGGAGACCAGAGGCGCCAGCAGGAAACCACAGCAATCCGGGGTAGGCTTGGGGGGAGCCAAGAGATCAATTGGGGCTGGGGGTGCCCTCGGGGCCCTCTAGGTTCCCAGCTGCGGCCCCTGTATGTTGGGCCTGAGGGTCAGTCGCTGACCCTTGGCCCAGTCCCCGTCCTCTGCCCTCTCCTCCCTTCCCCCTAACCTCACGCGGGATCATCTGCTCTTTCGCAGAGCGGAGCTGGCTCCTGACCAGGCTGGAAAGTGGTGGGAAGTTGGCACCAGCAGACTCTTCTTTCTGAGCCCCCAGCGTCCCGGCCTGCTCTGGGTGCCAGGGTCTCTTCCGGCCCCAAGTCCAGAGGTGGTCTGTCTCCAGTGACCCTCTCTCCCACCTCCCCATGCTCAGGCCCTCGTGTCTGGGGGGCTGGCCTCTGCCACAATGATGGTGACGGTGGGCTCACCTGTCGCCCTTCAAGTATAACACGGGTGCCCGTGTGCCGCCCTACCAGGTAATATGGATGCCCTATGATTTCACATCTTTTTTCACTTGACAACATATTCTGGAGACCATGTGGTATCCAGTACCTGGAAAACTTCCTCATTTTCTAAATGGCGGCATAGCATTTCATTTATGTGGATGTACCATCATTTATATAACCACACCCCTGTTGATGGGCACTGGGGGTTTCCAGTCTTCCATTACAAACAGTGGTGCTCTCAGTAGCATCGTACAGACGTAAACTCCCAGAAATAGAACTGCTGGGTCAAGAAGAGGCAACTGCATGGGTAATTCGATAGCACAAAATTCCCCACCATAGGCGTTATTACACCACTGTGCGCTCCCATCAGTAACATGGAGTGTGCCTGTTTTGCACGGGGGCTTTTCTAAAGGAGGAGAGACGCTGCCCCCAAACCGGCTGGAGTGCCCTGGGCCACAGTGCCTAGCACAGCATGGCAACACTGGCCTTGAGGGGGCAGAGCCGGGGCATTTGACTGACGATGCGGAGGAGACGCTGGGTCGGGCGGGGGAGGACTCCCAGAGGCTAGAACGGACATCTCCAAAAGGCAGAGCTGCCGTCTGCAAGGCCTCAAGCGGGACTCGGGTGTCTTGCTAATCCAGGGTACAAGGGACGGGAGGCAGCTGCTGAGCGCTGCAGCTGTCGCGGAGGACTGTCAGGGCTGCTCCTTGCTGGCGTCAAGCCCTGCGTTTGGTTAAACGCTCACCTGCCCCCGTGGAGCTGGGAGTTGCACTGCAGGCCTGAGAGAAAGCAGATTTACCTCCACTAATTTATTTACTGCAATTTATTTCTACTCCGTGTCCTTCCACAAAGCATTACAGGCGAGGGTCCACGGGCTCTCGGCAGTGAGTGGAACGTAGTTCGCCAACTGACCATGATCACGTCGCGCTGTGATCGCCTGGCCTCCTGTCCATCCTCCTGATGAGACCGCCGCAGGCCTCAAGGGGGCAGGGATGTCCTCATCCCCCCCACCCCGGCAGACAGGGCGGCACACAGCAGGTGCTTAATGAACACACACCTTGAAGGAGTGAATAACATGGTTTATTGCACAGATGTCACCAGCTTCTGAGGCTAAGTACTTTACCACCGATTATCCTAATTAAACTAAAAGAAGCTCTCGAAATTAAGCACAGCTAGGTTTACGATCCGCGTGGAATAGCTGCAGGAGCCAAGGTTGAGGTTAAGGCTACACAGCAAGTGTGCAGCTGACCACAGGGCCTTCCAGCTCAGGGCTCGCCATGGATCTCACTACTTCCCTAAAGAGGGGATGGGGGGGGCAGGATTTGGAGAGGCCACCCTGCAGAGCTAAGGAGAGACCTAGAATCTGGTGTCAGGAGACGTCTGGGTGGCTGGAGGCTGCGGCTGGTGCTGGTAGAGCACGAGCTGGCCTCGGCCGGGAGGGGCCAGGCAGGCCAGTGTGGACTTGGCCGGGGAGTTGAGGCCTGCCCTTGGCTGCCCTCACTAGGGAGGCGTTTAGTGGCAAAGCAACCCGGAGCTAGCCCGTGCTCTGCTTCCCGGACCGAGCCTGCCCTTGGGTGCGACCTCTCATCAGTAAGAAAGCAGGGCATCAAACCAGGGTGGCTTTGGCCCTGGGATATTTAGGGATATTTCCCTAAAGTAGCACCTGGTCCTAAACCACACCCAGAAGAGGCTGTGGGGACTCTCACCCCGGCTCCTGCACTCACACCTGAGCCGCTGTAGCCTCCTCCAGGCTGGCCTCCAGCCACAGCTGCCCCTGCACCTCCTGCCAACCCCTGAAACATGGCGTCGTCCTTCTGTGCCACGGGATAAATCCAAAAGGTCTGGCTGGCCTTGAAGGTCCAGCACGGGCGGCCCCTCTTCCTCAAGCCAGGGCGCAGGACTCATGATGGAGTCCTCAGCCCAGACGTGGCTGTGAAGGGGGAAGGTTTCCTGGTGGGACGTGACACGAGCAGAACCAAAGCAGGAGGGGTGCCCGGTTCTAGGAGCTGACCAGGGCTGGGGGCAAACCCTGGCTGCTCTTAGGTCCCCAGAAGCGGACAAAGGTCCAGCCCCACCCCATTCACAGCTTTGGAGTCACAGGCTTGTGCCACCCGGGCAGCTGGCCTATCCTCTTTCAAAGTGAGGCTCTGGTCCCACCTGCTCCAGGGAGCCTCTCTGACCACGCCGGGAGGCTGGTCTGGCAGTGACTGCTGCCTGTCGGACTGATTTTGTACTGTCAGCCCAAGGAGCTTAGCACCAGCTGCTCCTTAGTGGTGTGGTGACTGTTAGCACTGAATGTCCCCCGTGGCTGGAGTTTGGGGTGCATGTCCTCTTCTGTCCCTTTCAGAGGTAAGTGTCCTCACATAGAGGGTGGCGGTCCACAATCTCACCAGGTGACGGGCTCGAGGCGCACGGGGCCGGGGCAGAACCTCTTGTGGATCAGACCACAGCTGCCCGCCCCCTCCCTCCCTCCCCAAAAGCCAGGGGGCCTGTTAGGCACCCGTCCCGTTTAGACGGGGGGAGGGCAAAATCTAGAGAAAGGACTGTGTAAAGGAGCAAGGAGAAGGAAGGGAAGTTGTTCCCAAGATGTGGGCTGAGGGTTTGAAGGGTTGGCTCAGCGGGTGGGCGCCTTCTCGCAGGGCCCCGAGAGGCCTGTCGGGAGTCAGTGGAGGAGGCTGAGGTCCTGGTGCGGGTGTGGGACGAATCCTGGGGTGAGTCCCTGCTCCCACCCCCGATGCTGACTTGTGAAAATTCCCTGCAGCTGCGGCCTGCACACCTTTAGCCTGTCGGGTACAGGGGGAGACTCGGCAGGGTTGGGAGAGGGGTCGGGGAGGGCTTGGCAGAGGAAGGGAACAGAGCAGGGGCCCGCTGTGCAGCCCAAGGACTCTCAGCTCTGGCAGGAGGGGCGCAGCAGCAGGAGAAGCGCGCCCAACCTCCTCCCAGCCCGGCGCCTGGCCCGGCTTTCGCTGCGAGCAGGGGGAGCAATGGCCCCCACCCCAGCGTGCTGGCCCTCCTGGGGGCTCGGTCCCCGGGATCCCCCCCGAGCTGGGCCCTGGCCCTGGGCACGGATGCTCGGCGGTGACCAGACCTCTCAGGACTTGGGGTGCTGCTTCCCGGGGCCCCTGGGCGTCTCCGGAGGCGGGGCATCTAGGGCCTGTCTCCGGATGAGCTCCGAATAGAGCCTGCCCTTCTTTAGGAGCTCCTCATGGGTCCCCACCTGGAGAGAGGAAGGAGGGCAGACGGTCACCCCAACCCAGCTCGGAGTTCAGAGCTCTCGGAGGGCCAGCTTCTCATGAGCCGTTGGGCACGGCTTCGCCTAAGCCACTGTCAGTCCTGAGGAGAGTGTGAAACCAAAGCACAGCTGATTGCGGATCGCCACTGGCGCATCTGCATTTGTCAGCTTAGCTGGATCGTGGAAGAGCATCTGGGTGCCCCTGTCTTTCTTACAGGGCCCAGTGCGAGTGGCCAGGGGGCTGTGAGCCGGGCCCCATACAGCCCCCGAGCCCTGCTGCAGGCCCAGCCTCTGGGGTGCTGCTCCTGCCTGGGCCCTGATCAGGGTCCCTGGTGCGGCCTCTTCTGTGCCTCAGCCCCTGGGCCCCTCCCGCAGCAGCGAACGCCTCTCCGAGAACTTTCCCCTTTGACCCTGGGAGCCACGCTGCAGCTCTACTCACCGCCCCGCCCCAGGGGACAGAGGAAGAAGCTGGGGCCCCGAGAGGCCAGGGCTTATCTAAGGGCAGAACTCCTGAATCCACACGGGTGCTGCTTTCAGACTATGAGCCCCAGGCCCAGGGCCAGGCCAGACCCTCACACAGCCCGGCTGAGCCACCCGTTCCGCTGTGTCCGTGGCTGAAGCCGTGCCAGCCCACCGCCCTGCTCCCGGGGCCCCAGCTGACCTCGCAGACCCGGCCGTGGGCCAGGACGACGATCTGGTGGGCCCCACGCACGGTGCTGAGCCGGTGGGCGATGACCAGCACGGTGCGGCCGGCACTGGCGCGGTCCAGGGCCTCCTGCACAAGCCTCTCAGACTCCGAGTCCAGTGCGCTGGTCGCCTCATCCAGGATCAGCACTGAGGGCTGCTTGACGAGGGCTCGGGCGATGGCCAGGCGCTGCTTCTGGCCACCAGACAGGGTTGCACCCCGCTCGCCTGGGGAGGAAGGGGATAGGGCGGGGGCCTGAAGTGGCGCTCAGCTCTGCACTTGGGAGCGGCCCTGCAGATGGTCACCGGGGCCGCCTGGCACTTCCCATCTGGCCCCTCAGGGCCCTGCCCTGGCCCCGTGCACATCCGTCCTGCCTCTCTGAGGGCAGGGGTGACGCCTGGCAGCAACCCGATCCCGTATCCCCGTGCAAACGTGCACACGCGCTCACACGATGACAGGGGTCGCACACGCAACGGGGCTCAGTGATGCCCAGAGGTGTTGCTGGGCTCCACCCATGCACCAGGGCAGGGGCTCGGAGCCATGACGGGCCTGGGTCCCACCCCCCGCCCTGGCCCAGCAGCGCTAGCCGCCTTCTCCTGGCCTCCGGGGTCTCTGCTGCTGTGGGGGCATCCAGGATCCAGATGTGACTCCTGCGGTGGGGTAGGGGGTGGCAGAACAGTGGGATTCAAAACCCACCTGGGCATTCTGGGAAGACCATATCTGGGGTCCAAAATGCCCACAGAGAACAGCAGAGGTGGCAGCGTGGTTGCCAAAAAGAGCCTCAGGTGACTCTGCAGTCACAGAGCGGGAGGGCAGGCTGCAGCCCCGGACAAGCCCGCGAGTGCACTGGGTCGGGGGTACAAGGAGCGTGCCCGAGAGGAGTGGGCCCGGCTCCCAGTCAGGGCGGGGTCCACAGGAATCCGAGCAGTGAGTAACACGGGACACGAAGGACGGCTACCCACAGAGGGGGCACCACTCTGAAGGCTAAGCTCAGCCAGACTCAGGACTAGGTTTCGAGAAGATTTGAGAACCTTGGATATGCCTGTGCCGTGAGATATGCTGGAACATTCTGCAACAGAGCCAAGAGACTCTGGACGATAAACATGAGCCCACAGGCTGAAAAAAAAGACCTCTGAGATGAACACACAAAGTGCAAGCCGCACTATGAAGACTCCAGCGTGATGCTACAGTATTGCAATGTTCCAGAACCACCAGAGCCCTCTCCTGGGTAAGTCGGAAGACAGACTTGCTCAACCAAATCCATCCCTATGGATAACCAGGGGGAGCACCTTTCGTTGAAGGATAAAAGGATACAGAAGGATAAACAATTACAAGGAGGTAACACCCCCTTGCTTCTGGTCAGGTCTTGGGAGCTGACGTGGTGAGCTCTGAAGAGTCCCCACGTCACGGAGCACTCGTGCCCCTGCCCTCCGTCACGCTCCCGTCCCTGCAGCCTGCTTGTGCCTGAACTGCATGGGCCCCGTCTCCCCTGTCCCCACAGAGTCGTCTCTGACCCACTCGGCCATGGTTGTTGTCTGGTCTTCCCCGATGCCGTGACTGTGTTCCTGCCCCCCGGATCCCAGCCTTGCACGTGGGCCCCGCGGACCCCAGCAGGATGCTTTCTCTGAACTCACCCACGACGGTGTTGTAGCCCTCGGGGAAGCTGGTGATGAACTCATGTGCGTTGGCTTCCCGGGCAGCTGCGTAAACCTCTTCGTCAGAGGCGTCCAGCTTCCCGAAACGGATGTTCTCCATGATCGTTGTTCCGAACAGGACTGGCTCCTGGGGGTGGGAGGTGGAGGGTCCATCGGAAACATTGATTTTGCCCTGAACCCCTGAGGGGCGCATCAGGAGAGGCTGTTTCGGCCAGAACAGGACCACTTGGAGGGCAGGTAGGGGCAGTTCAAAGTTACAGGTCAAACACAGACAGAGAGGTCCATCAAAGCGGGGAGAAGCCGAGCTCCTGCATGGCACGGAGCCCCTCGGGAAGGGGAGCGGGAAGGCGGCTGGGAGAGCAAGGCCAGCTGGCCCGGCAGGGTCCCCCCTCTCTGGGGAGATGGGCAGGGAAGGGTTTTACAATTTGGCTTTCTCCTGCCAAAAGGGCGCCCTCTATCCACACTTGGGGGGTGGGGGGAGGTGGACCCTCGCTGGGAAAGCAGTGGGGCTGAGAGCTTCAGAGCGGGGCTGCGGGGCCTTGCTTAGTGGGTGGGTGAGCCACCAGCAGTGCCCGGCAACACCGTGTGGTGTCCAGACCTTTTGGACACCACAGAACCCAGGGATCCTAAAACGGCAACCCCATTTCCACCTGCTTAGACCTTTTACGTTGAGGAACAGAGTTCCAAGGGCAGAGCTGCAGTCGCTGGGACCCCAGTGAATGCTGGGGACCAGTGAAAGAGAGCCAGCTCGCCCCCCAGTGCCCCCAGGAGGGCAGCAGGTGACGGGGCTGGGAAGGGGAAGGGGCCCAGGCCGCAGGGACTGAGGGAAGCAGGCACCTGGCTGATGAAGCCGATGACCTGACCCCGGAGCCAGGAGGGGTCGAGGGTGCGCAGGTCCCGCCCATCCAGCGTCACCGTGCCCGCCGTGGGGTCGTAGAAGCGCTCAAGCAGGGAAGCCACGGTGGTCTTTCCTGGAGGTTCGGGAGGGGGCATGGGTTTCTGGAGTGTGTTCCGGGAGAGGGACGCCCCCGGTGGCAGTGGAGGGGCCCCTCCTTCCACACTGAGTGGCTCCCACAGGGAGAAGTCACAGGTGGGAGGGTGGCAGGCTCCTCTTACCTCCCCCGGACTGGCCCACCAGGGCCACGATCTTGCCCGGGGGCAGCGTGAGGGTGAAGTCTCTGAGCACGTGGAAGCCAGGGCGGCAGGGGTAGCTGGGAGGAGCCAAGAGACCCTCAGTCAGACCGGGTTCCTGGCCCCTTGTTGCCCGGGTCCCTCCCAAAGTCTCCCTGCACCCCCGAGGGGGGCTTACTTAGAGGGAGACATTGACCCACAGGTCCCCAGACAGGCTCCCTCTCCCGCCCTCAACCCGGAGAGAACTACCCCTGCGCCCGCCACTGATGCTGACCTGAAGCAGACGTTGTGAAAGGTGATGGAGCCGCGCAGGTGCTCCCTGGGGATGCAGTGGCCCCCGGACAGCGGGATGCACGGGCTCAGGGTCATGTACTCGAAGACCCGGGTGCCTGCGCTGAGCCCCCGCACCACCTGGGGAGGGGGGTTAAAGTCTGCGTGAGGGAGGCATGGGGTCCCAGGGAATGGGCAGCATCTTCTGGACTCCCACTTGGCGGCGGGGGAGGGGCTTGTGGTATCCCCTCCGCCCGACACCCAATTCCCACGGCACACAAGTGACGTCAGTGGCTGACGGGACTCCAGCCCAGGTGCTGTGTCCACATCCTTGGACCCACCCAACTCTGCCACTCACCTGACCAAACAGGACAGAGAGGTTGGCCATGGACCTGCGAGTAAAAGAGGAGTGTTGAAAGAGGGGGATGAGGAGAGCCTGAGAGAAGGCGGGCCGGCGCCAGAGGGGCAGGTCTGGGTCTCAGCCACGTGGGGGACGTGTTGGGTGAGGCGAGGAAACAGGCGGCTGGAAGCCAAATGCAGAGGTAATTCCCGAAACCTGGGGCCTTAGGAGCCCTGGGATCCGGCACCCCTCGGGAGGTCACCTGGCAAGTAACTTCCCCTTTCAGAGCCACGTTCCCTCCTGCCCCGGATGCGGCTGACAGTCATCAGCTACCTGATGGCCGGGCTCCAGGGAGGAAACAGGGAAGGCAGGCGCAGGGTGCAGGGCGCAGGGCGCAGTGGGGCTGGACTCCACGCTGCCCGCAGCCTGCAGGGAGGGGCTGTGAGGCCCACCAAGGGGGTCAGACCTAGCGCTGTCCACTCCCGGGGGAAGCAAGGGTTAATGAAGGTGGAAAAAACCATGTTACTCCTTCTAGAGAAAGAAGGAAACAGAAGACATTGGACCACAGGGGGAACTCTGGGGGGACCCCAGACAAAATTCCCTCAAGACATGTCATCACGGGCTCCACCCTGTGTGAGCGGAGGGGCAAGTGTCTATCTGTCCAGACGGTGGGTCGCCTCCTCGTCGCCGTGCGGGGCTGCCGGCTGCTGGGAGGAAGGTGAGTCACTGCTCCTGAGTCACCAGCCCCCGGCTTAGTCACGGGCCAGGCCAGCCCGTGACTGTGCGTCTCCGATTGTGCATGCGGGTTCTTCTCGAAGAGAAGAAGAGGCAAGACTGACTCCCCAGGATCTCACTTCTCCCAGCACCGGGGGTGGGGGAGGGGGGAGGAGCCCGCAAGGAACCGGCCCGGAGAACCTCCCGAGAAGGAAGAGGCAGGACAGCAAGTTAGTCTGCGCCTGAGGCCCGTGGCTGGGGAAGCCGCCCCACCTAGCACCTAGCAGCCTGCGAGACAGGCTTTCTGAAGTCTGTGACACAGCTCTGCCAACTGGCTAGGCAGTGCAGCGGGGAGGAGAGGAAAGGGTCCGGACGCAGGCCATAAAGGGGAGGGGCCCAGGGCAAGGCGCGTCTGAGGGAGCGGAGCCAGGCCTGGGACGAATGGCTGCCCTCCGCCGGGGGAGGCTTTCTGCCCCTGCCCCGTGGAGCACGGTGGGGTGACCGTGAAGGGAGCCAGTGGTGTTCGTCCAGGTCAGCACTGGGGGAGGGGCAGCAGGGGGCGGCCCAAGTTCCACCTCAGTACAGCCAGACCCTCTTAGTGCCAAGGCCACCAGGGATCAGTTCCTGGGCCTCCGGGAAGGAGGGCTGAGGCTGCCCAGGACCAGGGAGGGTCTGAATGGGCCCAGATTAGGAAGCACTGAGCAGACACGGGTGGCATCTGGTCTCTGGGGAATGCTGGGTCTGGGGCTGAGAAAGGGAGTCTTTTCTACCTGCCTGCCTCCGGCTTAGCGCCACTCTGCCCAGGACAATAATAAGAAGGCCGATGGTGAGGGATTCTGGAAGAAACGGCTGACACTGACACAGGTGGTAACACACGGGGAAGAGCCACGACACGACGACCATCGGCACTGGGAATGACGAAGAAGGGACCCAGAGGGGCGTCTGAGCTGACGTTCTATCTTCTGGACGTGGTTGGTTGGTAACACAGGTCTTCACTCTTCAATTATCTATTCTATCATGTTTACTGTCATTGTTTATCTAACGTGTATTTATGTTTTACGTGTTTTGGTATATGGGGGGGAAACAGTGAGGAGAAACAGCGGAAGAAGCTGCTAGGAACTTAGCTTGGAAGGGACAGGAGAGGGGAGGAGGCCTGCCCTGGGCACTCGTGTGGCAGAGCCAGCGGGGAGCTCTGGTGCCTGCGGGCAGACGGGGCCAGTGGAGCCATGGACACGGTGAGCCAGCAGGGTGGGACCTGCAGGGGAAGGTCAGGCAGAGGGTGGGAGGCCAGCTCTTAAAAAGCGTGTCAAAGGTGGCCTATCCATACATGGAGTCCTATTCAGCCTCAAAAAGGAAGGCAGTTCTGACACCTGCTCCAACGTGGCTCAACCTGGGCGAGGTCATGCTCAGTGAAATACGCCCGTCACAAGGGGACAGATACCGTATGATCCCACCTAGATGAGGACCTAGAGCAGACAGATTCAGAGACAGAAAGCAGAATGGGGGTTGCCTGGGGCCGCGGGAGGGGGGGGAGGGGGGTTCTATAGGTGCAGCATTAAAGTTTTGCAAAATGAAGACATTCTGAAGATGGATAGTGGTGATGACTGCACAATGATGTGAGTGTATATAACGCTACTAAACTGTGTACTTAGGGACTTCCCTGGTGGTCCAGTGGTTAAGATTCTGTGCTTCCACTGTAGGGGATGCAGGTTCGATCCCTGGTCAGGGAACTAAGATCCTGCACGCCGTGTGGCATGGCCAAAAAAAAAAAAAAAAAAACCACCAAAAACTGTGTACTTAAACACAGTTAAGAAGGTAAATTCTGTTATGTGTATTTTACAAAAAATTTTTTAAAAAGCCTTGGGGGATTTCCCTGGTGGCACAGTGGTTAAGAATCTGCCTGCCAATGCAGGGGACACGGGTTCGAGCCCTGGTCTGGGAAGATCCCACATGCCACGGAGCAACTAAGTCTGTGCGCCACAACTACTGAGCCTGCGCTCTAGAGCCTGTGAGCCACAACTACTGAGCCTGCGTGCCGCAACTACTGAAGCCCACGCGCCTAGAGCCCGTGCTCCACAACAAGAGAAGCCACAGCAATGAGAAGCCTGTGAACTGCAACTAAGAGTAGCTCCCACTCAGCAATGAAAACCCAACGCAGCCACAAAAAAAAAAAAAAAAAAAAAAGGCTTGGGACTTCCCTGGCGGTCCAGTGGTTAAGACTCCGCGCTTCCACTGCAGGGGGCATGGGTTTGATCCCTGGTCGGGGGACTAAGATCTCGCATGTCATGCGGTGTGGCCGAAAAAAAGAAAAGAAAAAAGAAAAAAAAAAGGCTCATCGAAGAACTGTCTGGAAGGTGAAGGTGGCAACTGCGTTTCTAAGTGTACGGTCAGCGAGTTAGGATGCAGGGGCTGCTGGGAGCCCCGAGTGGGCTCTGGACGAACGCACGGGCTCCCCATCCCCAGCCCTGAGCTTCGCCGGGGGACCCGGTAGCTGTCCCCGCAGCAGACTGGCACCCCCGGCCCCTGGCCCAGCTGCGCCCCTTAGGAAAGGGAACGGCCCCACACTCACCTCTGCACTGTCTGCGAGGCCACCAGGAAGGACATGAGGTCTCCCCCCGTCAGCTGCTGTCCGGCCACGAGGGAGCCCCCGATACACAGGGTGCCCAAGACCATGCCTGAGTGGGGCAAGGACAGGGGTTCAAGGAGGAAGCAGCGGAGGGCGGAGGACAGAGCCTGGCCCACGTGTTGGTCCCCTCTGGCAGTCCCTGCGGTGCTCCCAGCTGACTGGAATTTAGGTAAGTCACTTGACTGGTCTCTGCCTCTGTCTCGTCATCTGGCAACGAGTGGGTTGGGGGCACCTCCACGGCTCCCTCGGGGGCGGCCCAGCAGCGCGCTGTACACGGCTCGGCTGTGACACTGGGCCTCCCTGCCCACTGCCTGCCGGCGACAGCAGCCTCCGTAGACCAGCTGAATGGCCCTCGAGAGACACGTGAAGGACCTCGGGCAGGTGGAGAGCTGCCCGTCGCCCGCCCTGCTGGGGCCCGTCCTTCGCTCCTCCGAGCTCAGCCCAAGCCACAGCCCAGGTCCCCCGGCGGGTCCTCGCTCACTCACAGTTGAAGGCGATACTGGAGAGCCCCTGGAACAAGGCGATGCCTCTGCCCAGCTCCTCCGCCTTACAGCGGGACCCCCCCAGCTCCGCTCCATAGAGTCTGCGACAGAAGCCGAGCCCAGCCCTCAGGAAGCAGGCAGGCTGGGACGCGGGGCGGGGGGAGGTGCATCTGGGGAGGCCGCCCCCCTGCCACCGCTCTGGGCTCCAGCCCTGCCCGGCACTCACTCCTCTTCCCGCTGCTCCATGGCGAAGGCTCGCACGGTCCGGACGTTGCCCAGGGCCTCATCTGCCACAGCCGTCGCCCTGGCGACCTGCGAGGAGTCCAGGAGCCAGGGAGCCAGGATGGAGACAGGGAGGGGTGACAGAGGAGTACAGGGCAGAGAGGAGGAGGACGGGCGGGAATTCTGGTACCTGCTCCTGACACTGGCGAGACAATTTTCTGAGAGCTGAGCCCATCAGGGTGCCGGCGCCCATCAGGGCAGGCGTGGCCACCATCAGCAGCAGGGTGAGGCGCGTGGAGAGCATGGACAGGGTCACCAGGCAGCCGGCCACCTGCGTGCAGCTTCGCAGCCCCTGGGGAGTGGAGAGGAAGGCTGTCTGGCATCAGCAACGTGACGTGGGGGGCTTAGCAAGAGTCAGCTGGCTACAGCTAGCTCTCCACTCACAAGGCCAAGGCCATCGGTCCGACCCCCGGGAGGCCAACCGACAGTCCACTGGTCACAGAGCGTAACCCCTTCCTGATGAGCTGGCATGAAGGGGCGGGGTGAGAACGCCTGCGGACCAAGGCGTCCCCCCCCTGGACAAATCCCACTTTCATTCTCTTCTGCTCTAGAAACTGAACAGAAGGAGAATCGCCTGGGGAATTCCCTGGCCGTCCAGTGGTTAGGACTTGGTGCTTTCACTGTGGGGCTCGGGTTCAACCCCTGGTCGGGGAACTAAGATCCCACAAGCTATGAGGCGCGGCCAAAAAATAAAAAAAGAGAGAATTGCCTGGTGATGCCGCCCAGGGACGGCTAGGGGTCAGTGACAACGTGGGGGGAAGAGGAGAGGACATCAGGAATAGAGCAGAAAGCCATCGCTCCCTCTCCTGTCAGCGTGCCAGGCATTCCGGGGGCAAGGTGGTGATTCTGCTCTGGGCAAGCTGGGTCAGGAAAGGCTCTTGTCTGAGCCTTCCTTCTTGGGAAGGTTTTCCGGGGAGGTAGGATTTCAGAACAGGAGAGAAACAGCCTGTCCTGACCTTGGACGCTGCCGTGGCTCCTCCCTGCTGTGAACTTCCCTCTTCCCTCACCCACACCCTCACCAGACAGCAGGCTTCTCGCTTCGGGGTGAGCCTGGGCGCAGGGCCCAAGGGTGGGGCGGGGCGGGGGCTGGGCAGGACCGGCCTGCTGCATCCGCACTAGGGAGCGTGCGCGTGTGAGGGAGCGTGGGGGGACCTGGGCGCTGACCTGGGAGACGACGAGTTTGAAGGATGATTTAAACTCCTGCACGTCAGTCGTCAATCGGCTTACCAGCTGCCCTGTCTTTTTAGCATCGAAGAAAGCAATGTCTTGTCTGGCGGTGGGACACGGGGGCAGCGGGTGGGGGAGAAGAGGGAGACACGACCTCAGGATGAGGCCCCGCCCCTAGACATTCACCCAGAGCCCCCGAGGGCCCCTTGGTCCCCGCCACCACTGCACCCCACGGCCCGAGGCTGGAAGTACCGGAGCAGGTTGCTGAAGAGGGCCCTCCGCATGTCCGCGGCCACGCGCTCGCCGACGCGGGACAGCAGCACCAGGTACCCGAAGGTCAGCAGGCCCTGGAAGAGAGGCCAGGCTCTGAGGGGCGCCCGCGCGGCTCCTCTGGAGGCCCCCGGGCCCTCCCTTCTGCTGTACCTGGAGGCCGTAGAGGATGAGCAGGTGGGTGCCGAGGCTCCGGGACTCCGTCAGGAAGCTGCCCACGTGGTCCCTCGTGTACTTGGCCACGATCTCCACCAGCTGACCCAGCAGCAGCGGGATCTGCACGTTCACCAGTGCTGCGCCCAGTGCCAGCTTCGGGGGTGGGAGACAGATGTTTACAGGGGGACCATGCTCTTCCCTACCCCTGGCCCTTCCTCTCCCACTACTGCCCATGCTCTGGGGGCTCCTGTGTCTCTCGGAGAGTTAAAGCCCAGCTGCCAGCCCCCGGGGACCCCTGGACCCTGTTCACCCAGCTGCCCTGTGCAGGTCCTCCTGGTGACCCCCAGCACCGCTGCTTCCCGAGGTCTCCTCTGAGATTCGGCCAGGCAGGAAAGCTGTCCCTAGGCGGCTCTGGCTGGGGCTTCCGCGAACCCCTGGCTGGATTCTTCCCTGTCCCCGGCGTGGGGTGGGGCGGGAGAAGACCTCACCACGACGGCTGCCCCCAGGACCAGCAGATGGGGGCGTAGAAACTGCCAGAAGAGCTTCCAGTTGAAGCGGGGCTCCACGACACCGGGTCCGGAGCGGGCCGGAGGGGCCGCTTCTGCCTCACAGAGGGCCACAAGGCCGCGGCGGGGGCACTTACTCAGGACCACGGGGCCCAGCAGGACTGCCCCAACCCAGCGCCAGGCAGAGGGGCTGCGGCCGGGAGCTGGGGGGGCCCGAGGGAGGCGGGCCCGGAGCTGGGCCCGCAGCCGGGCCACGGCCCCGAGGAGGCAGGAGCTGGGGCGGCCATCGCGGGACCTGCAGGGAGAGAACGGCACTGAGGGCTCGAGGGCCCAGCTGGCCCTCAGCTGAACAACAAAGCGGCCGAGCTCTCGGCTCCGCCCTCTGGAGAGCAGCAGCCCCTCTCCCGAAGGCCCGCCCTGCCCTTCTCAGGGCGGCTCTTAAGCAACCTTGGTTTCTGAGATGAACACGCCCGGTGGAAAGCAATCGAGTGGTAGAGGTGTTCTCCCTGGCTCGTCTCTCAGACGGCGGGCCCTAGCCAGTGACCATGTCCAGCCCCTGCTCGCTCAGAATCACAGGACCTCAGAGCTGGACGGCACTCCTCTTACAGTGGAGAACACGGAAGTTCCCAGTGAATGCAGCTCAGAGCGGACAGTGCCCCCCGCCTCGCCAAGTCATCAGTCCTCTCTGTTTGATCCTCACATCCCTGGGAGGGAGATGCCAGTATTCTCACTTGATAGATGAAAAAATCCTGCAGGGCTGAGAGCTGAAATCATTTGTCCCCAAGCAGCAGAACTCGGACAAGAGAGGAATCCTGCTGTCTGACTCCAGAGTCCAGGCTCATCCTCTGCTGCCATGTGTGATGAGCCCAAGGTTATGTGTGGCAGGGCCAGGACTGGACCCAAGTCTCTGACCACTGGTCGGAAGCTTATTATATATCCCATCGCCCTGTCTCCTTCCTGGCCTTGAGTGCTTATGTGACAACGCAAGGAAGGAAAGGGTGACAGACTCCCTCTCTGTCAGCTGAAGGAAGAAAAAGAAATAAAATCCAAATAACGTATCTTGTCATCTTGGATAGGCCAAGATCACCCCTTTCCTGCAGTTTCGGTACCTGTAGATGGCAACGTAGGGCCGCCAGCCTACTGTGCACCAGTGCTCTGCTCTGAGGAACAGGAAGAGGAGGCGAACAGTACAGACCAAGTAACTACCCTGTGGTAGTTAAGCTTTAGTGTGCGTGTGATACAAACAACTAACGACAAAGCTTGCTGAGGCTGGAGGGTGGGGGTGGGGTGGGGGGAGTCATTACCATCCTTTTAAAACACCTGGGCTTGAGAGGGCAACGAGGACCATAATCATAATTGCATTTTTTTTAATTTAAAAAAATTTTTAAAAAAATTTATTTATTTAATTTATTTTTGGCTGTGTTGGGTCTTCACTGCTGCGAGCGGGGGCTACTCTTCCTTGCAGTGCGCGGGCTTCTCATCGCAGTGGCTTCCCTTGTTGCAGAACACGGGCTCTAGGTGCGCGGGCTTCAGTAGTTGTGGCTCACAGGCTTAGCTGCTCCGCAGCATGTAGGATCTTCCCGGACCAGGGATTGAACCCGTGTCCCCTGCATTGGCAGGCAGATTCTTAACCACTGCACCACCAGGGAGGTCCCCATAATTGCATTTTAAAGATCATAGCAGAGCGGAGTGAGCTGGAGAAGGACAGGAGTGGCTATAGGGAGGGCTGTTAGAAGCATAAATTATCTGGCCAAGAGTATATGGTAGGACGATCAAAGATGCAAATGAGATTATTGATGAAGAGAGGCTTTTAAAAAACAAATAGATGAAAGGTTTCTTCTTTACTATGATGGTCTTTCATATTTCCAGACCCTCCTAACTGCACACTCCATCTCATCCTTCCTTGTTTCAGGGAGGCCTTGGTTTCTTGCCACCTCTATATTACACCTCCCCCGACCCCATCCACCTGCCTGTCTTCCACTGTGTACTTTATATCTATCCAAAATATAAACGGAGAAGCTCAATGTCTTTCTGCCCTGTGTAAATGCCCCTCTTCCCCATTAGACCATATATTCCTTGATGGCGGGAAGCCCTATCTTATTCACCACTGTATCCCCAGCACTTAGCAGAGCTCTTAGCAGAGCTCTTAGCAGAACATATCAGTGTTCAGCGAATGGTTATGTTTGTTGAGCACATGCTCTCATTAGAAATGCAGAACAATCTGCCCTGACTCGCTGCTGCAGTGTTTGCAAGGTTTTAGACTTACTGTGGATAACAGTAACAAATATGTTTTACGTTGCGATCCAGCACAACGTCACAGAAAACTGAAATGCTTCAAGAAACAATACTTCCCCTCATTTTTTTTTTGGCTGTCCTGTGCGGCTTGTGGGTTCTTAGTTTCCCCACCAAGGATTAAACCTGGGCCCCAGCAGCGAAAGCGCCAAGTCCTAACCACTGGACCACCAGGGAATTCCCTCCCTAATTTTTAAAATTAATTGATTCATTTATTTTTGGCTGCATTGGGTCTTCGTTGCTGTGTGTGGGCTTTCTCTAGCTGAGGCGAGCGGGGGGTTACTCTTCCTTGTGCTGCGCAGGCTTCTCATTGAGGTGGCTTCTCTTGTTGCGGAGCATGGGCTCTAGGCGTGCGGGCTTTAGGAGTTGTGGCACGTGGGCTCAGTAGTTGTAGCTCATGGGCTCTAGAGTGCAGGCTCAGTAATTGTGGTGCAGGGGCTTAGTTGCTCCGCGGCATGTGGGATCTTTCCGGACCAGGGATCGAACCCATATCTCCTGCATTGGCAGGCGGATTCTTAACCACTGCGCCACCAGAGAAGTCCCCCTACTTTGTTTTTAACATGTATTCCATTATATTCACTTTTAAATGATTCAGACTCACTAAATTCACTTTATGATCTATTGTGTTGTGACCTGACGTTTTAAAAACCCTACACTATGAACACACAAATACTAAAACATTGTTTGATGTCTTTACTGGAGTTTCGCTCTAGTTAAAAAACATCGACACCCTTACTCTTTTCCTAAGGACTGTTTTCAAGCCTTTTAATAATTTACCATGGCCACTTTCCAACTTTTCTCATCTTCTCCAAACTAAGGTCTAAGCAGTGCTTGGTCACTGCCAAGAACTGGCGGATTACTTCCCAGCACCGGTACTTCTAACTGCAGCTCCGCCCATCTCGCCCTCCATCAGTCAGATGGGTTTTCCAAAGGACACAAGTCCACATCCACCCGCCCCTACGAATCTGCTGCCTGCCTGGCTCTCGGGTTCTTCACTCCAGGATTAGAAAGGAATCAGTCGCTTCTCATAAAGCATTTACAGCGGAGTGGCAGTTTCAGGGTACATGTTCGTTTCCCACCTGTGTCTTTCTCTCGAGACCACCGTGTGTAGACCATACAAGAACACATACATACGCGTTACCAAATTGACTATCTCTGCTGAGAGTATCCCGATTTAGGAACCATTTTTGTTCAGTTCACACTGAATCTTTGGAACAACAGCAATACTAAATGTCTCTGGACACTAATAATTTTTGTCCACATCGCCAGACCAATTCCAAGAACGAGGACTGGGGCCGGAAACGGGGGCCCGACACCTGTGCAGCACGGCGCCCACTGGTGGGGAGGAGACCTAGCGTGGTCACCGGCCAGAGCGCCCCCTCCGTCCAGCCCACACGCAGATACAGACGCGCCGAGCTTCCTGCTGGCACCTGGGTCTCCCAGTAAATAATTGAGGCCAATCCCCGGGGGAGTGACATTCAACCCCGGGCCGGGCCGGCCTACAACTCCCAGCAGGCCTTGCGCGAGCCCGGGACTCCATCTCCCGGCGGTCCCCACGCCCTGCCGGCGGCTCAATGGCCCGCGCTCCCAGTAGGTTTGTCCCTTTTTACCTGACGGCCGAGAATGTCTGGAAGCGGAGGGGTAGTAGCGGCTTGCCTGGGACGGGGCTACCCCGAATCCCGACCCGAAATAAGTGCACCAACATGGTGGGGGGAGAACAGGAGCAGCCGGCAACGGCAGCTTCACCCTTACTCCACTGACGGTTCCATGTTGGCTCCGGTCCCCATCCCGACAACCCCCTCGCGACTCGGCGATGATTGGTGGAAAGAAGCATCAATTTCATTGCAAGCTGTGATTGGAGAAAACCTTGTTAGCCCCCCTTCTGGAACTGTGATTGCAGAGAGCCGCCTGTCTCCCGCCCCCAGTTCCGGGCGGGCCCTGCCCTGTGCCGGCCGGCCGAGTCGGCTATGGGGTGACGTTTTGAGGGTGTGCAGAGTGCGTCCCCCCGCCCTGGGGTATCCATAGTAACGCGTCAGCTGCTGACCTCCGGGTCATTCTCTTATGGGTGCTCCCGGCGGACTCTAGATGTTCCGGAGTCTCCAGGGAGTGTAGACCGCTGGTTCTGGGCGACTGAGGGACAAAAATCGTTTGGAGTTTTTTCAAAACATGTGCACGTGCTTTGCCACCCACCCCGCTCTCCTAGGCGAGTCAGAGCTCCGGGGACGGCAGCCACATATATTTGGGGGGAAAAAAACCCTGGTGATTCTGATAAGCTGCCCCTACTCAATGGTTTAGAACCGCTGGCGCGACCCTAGATCCATCTCCCCCACAGATGCCTTCCTACCGCAGTTAGGCTGACTGTGCCTGAAGCTGGCACCGCACAGCTCTTACACTTCTGTTTCGCTCTTACTTATTTCTTCTGTGTAATTACTTGTTTGCATAGCTGCCTCCCCACTGGGCTGTGACTTCCTTTTGGGTAGTGGCTCTGTCTCATTTATCCGTCCCCTCCTTCCCCTCCAAATGCCTGGTAGGGAAAAGTGTCCTTAATAATAAATTGACGTGAATTGGGGCCGGTGGTAGGGAGGCTGTTCATCGATGAATCTGGAGTGAAACTGGGTAGGAAAACGTGTCAGGATTAGTCTGAGGTTGGGCTGGGTGAGGAGGCTGTATGGGAGGGTCCTAAAGTGAGTATGGTGGAATATCAGGGTGAGTGAGGTTGGGGAGAGACCAGAGGAAACTCCACATATCTGATTTTGACAGATGTCTCAGAGAGATCATGGGAATTTCCTAGCCCCTCTGCAGTGTGGGATTCCATTTTGGGCACCAGGAGTCTTGTTTTCATAGCTCTGCCTCCTGCTCGGGAATAAAGCTATGCAAGTCCTGAGCTACTATGACAATTCCCCTCCCAGGAAGGAAGCACAGGTTCCTCCTCTAAGTTCCTCCAGTGGGCAGTCTGGGATGTACCCTGTTCCTCTGTCTCCATGTCTTGGACACTGGTCCCTACATCAGCACTTGGGCTTAAGCCCTGGAGGCCCTGACACCTGGGTGGCTGAGTCAGCACCTCAGGAATGGACTTCAGTAGGAAACCTGATGATTCAGGGCCTCAGGAATGGCATTGGACAAGCCACCATACCAGATGCCTGGGCCTCCGCCTCCTCCTTGAGGTGGCAACAAGGAACTCAACTCAGCTCATCCCTGGGGCATCCAAATTACCTGCCCTTCCAAATTCCAGACCTTCAGCTGCCCTCTGCTGGGTCAGCCCTGATGCTTCTCAGGGGGCCCCCAAAACTGGATCAGAACTTGGTAGAGAGGGTTTCAAGAGGATAAATAAGTAAACATAATAGAGCTTCTGAGGAACCCCACTTTCCTACTGTGAAAGCTCCAAGAACCACCTCACATCCAAAATAATTGCCTCTCCTCTCTTCATTTGCTCCTTCTCCTCGGTTTCCCCCACCCTGGCTGCAAAGTCAGACGGTCTCCCCTTTTCCATTCCTTAGCACTGTCATACAAGCAAAACATGTAGCCTTTTTCATTTTCTTTTTTTCTTTTTGTTTTTGGTCTTAAAGTGTTTCTCTGTTGATCACTCTGTGTGTGTGTATATAGGGAGGGGAGATAAGTTGTTTTGTTTTTTTCTGAGATAAGGTTTTAAGAAACTAAAGCTGTGTATCTTGGCCCCGTAGCCCTATAGTCCTCACTAGGATTCTTTCTGTCTTTGTTCTTGGCTGCTGCTCTCTGGCCTCCCCGCTTTAAGTCCGCGGGGGGTCTGAAGGTGGGACCGTAGGGATCTCCTTCCATCTGCTGCTTGTCTGCTCGTGTCTCTCAAGGTACTGCCCTGCCAGGCATGGAGGTGGGGCCCTAAGAGGTTTGGCTGCAGGTTGCCCTGGAAGGGGTGTGAGTGGTCGGACTGGTGACTGCGAGTTGGGACGCCTGAGGCCTCCCCCAACTGAGTCACCGGGCTGTTGTTGTCACCGTGCTGGTTGTTGAAATCCCCGCTCAGCAACGCAGACCTCTTCAGAAATAGCAGCAGCTCCCATCCTTCCAAGCTTTCAGGAGATGCCGCTGGCCTGATGGTGAGGCAAATGGGCGGGGGGTGGGGTGGGGTGCGGACCAGGGGGCAGCTGGGGCGGTGGGGAGACCTGGGGCGTGGATCCTTGCCCCTCCTCCCCGTGCCACTGCCTCCTCTTCCTCCTCCTCCGGGTCGGGGACCTGGGGGAGGGAGGGTCTCCATCTTCTCTCTGGCCCCTGCCCCTCACACACAAAGCACCCCTTCCTCAGCTCCTTCTTCAGCCCCGGGGCCCCCCTTCCCAGCGGTGCAGGCCCCAGGGGCTTCTCAGCCTCGCTCTAGTACCCTCCCCACTCCCGCTACCCCCGCCACGCAGTCCCGGCCCGCAATGACGCCCATCTCTGCTCCCCCTTCCTGGGGGTCCCACTCTGCCCCTCCCCCACGCCGATGCCCCCAGGACCCTCCTGGGCTGCGGATAGGCCCTCTGGTCCCTGAGCAGGTTTATGAGCGGCTGGATGACTGTGATCCTGAGGGGTCCCAAGATTCAGCCCTCCATGGGGAGGAACAGCAGCCCCTGCTTCATGTGCCTGAAGGGCTCCGAGGTGAGCGGGCGGGTGTGGGGCTGGGGAGGGCCTCAGGGCTCCAGAGTGTCCCCCGGGCTGGGCCTCTGGCAGAGGCTTGAGGGCACGGAGTCAGGGGCGTCCCAACGCTCTCCCCTCTGTGCCCAGGCTCCTGGCACCACGTCCAGAACCTGGACAGCTTCTTCACCAAGATATCCTTTTGTGCTCTGCCTGGCAGAAGGGGCACGGGAGGCAGGGAGACAGCGGTGTAGTGGGTTGGGGACTTGGGGGCTGAGGAGTCGGCGTCCTCAGGAAAGGCCCATCATGCCGTAGGCTTAATTCTTGACGCCCTGCCACATCTACAGCTACCACCAGAGGAGTGGCTTTGCCTGTATCCTGCTGGAGGATGTCTTCCAGCTGGGGTGAGATGCTTGTCCCAGACCCCAAGGTCTTCCCCTTGCTTCCTCAGCAGTGCCTGCTGAGTCCGCCAGCGCCTTCCCAGGCAACCCAGGGGCTCAGCAGGATGGGTTAATCCGGGCGGGCCTGGAGGCTGGGACAGGAGCCCTCCCAGCCCTCAGGCCTGACCACTGCACTCCCTCCTGTCCCAGACAATTCATTTTCATTGTCACCTTCACAACCTTCCTTCTTCGCTGTGTGGATTACAGCGTTCTCTTTGCCAACCAACCAAAAAACCGAACAAGACCTGGGTCGCTCCACAGCAAAGTGACCTTGTCAGATGCTATCCTACCCTCATCCCAGTGTGCCCAGCGGTGAGTGACAGCTGGTGGGGGAGGTGACGGGGGAGAGCAACCGACAAAAGCCTCCCCTCCTTTTGTTCCTTGGTCTAGATCAGCCATTCTCCAAGTTTTTAGTCTCAGGCCACCTTTAATACACTTAAAATTGATTGAGAACCCAACTCCCAAGAGCTTTTGTTTATGAGAATCCTATCTATATTTACCTTGTTAGAGATTAAAGTTGAGAACAGCTTTAAAACCTAAGAACGTACAAACACACATTCCATCGACTGTGACCGTGATGTCACGTAGCCTCTGGAAAAGGCCACTGTATACTCTTGGGAGAATGCGAATGAAAATGGCAGAAAACCTTAATATTATATGAAAAGTTTTGACTTTGCAGACACTCACAAGCGTCTGGGGACCCCCTAGGGCCCACACTTTGAGAACCACTGGCCTGGCTGGGTCCCCTCTCCGGGACCGCCATCGCTCCCCAAGCCTGGTCTCCCCTGCCATCGGGCCCCTACTTTCTCTCTTCTGTCTGCCCCACCCGGCACAGGATCCGCTCCAGCCCCCTGCTGGTCTTCCTGCTCATCCTGGCTGCTGCCTTCTGGCTCTTCCAGCTGCTTCGCTCGGTCTGCAAACTCTTCAGCTACTGGGACATCCGGGTGTTTTACAGGGAAGCCCTGTGCATGCCCTCAGTGAGTTGGGTGAGCGTGTCTGTGGAGGGGTGCCATGTCAGGGGGCAGAGGATGGGAAGGAGTAAGGGGGCTGTACGGACAGAAGGATCCACTGGGAAGAGGGCAGAAGGCCTGAGTGACACCTACCCTTGGCCCCGAATAATGTTAGGAAGTGGGGTACCTCCCCTTAGAACACAAGGTCCTTACTGTTGTGGAGCGTAGTTGATGTAGATGGTTATGGAAGATGAGGTACAGTCACGTGCTTGTGGTCCAAACAATGGGTCTTTAGAGGGAGGGCAGTCACCTGACTTTACAGAGCAGGAGGAACTGGGGTTGGGCTGGGAAGGTTAGGAGGTGGGGAGGCATTCCAAACCCCAGGCAGGGGAAGCAATGAGCATCTTTGGGCAGCAGTAAGGAGACTGACCCACCAGCCTGCAACTGAGTGTTCAGGCCCCCGTCGGTGAGCCCACCCCGCTTTCTGGCCCCTGTTTGCAGGAAGCTACTTCGTCGGCCCCTTCACTGTCCCTGGTCACACTTCGTTCGCTCTTTCCTCTCCGTCTTGCTCCTGCTCCTTCTGGCTCTGCACCCAAGTTCTTTCTTTAAGGCACAGCGCAAAGGCTACCTTCAGCAGCCGGCTCTCCTTGCTCCTCTCTGCAGTGCAGAGCCTTTTACACAGCCCTCCTGTGCAGCAAAGGGGAGAGGTTCTCGAAAGCCCACCTGAGTACAGAAGCACAAGCCATAGCACAGGGAAGAGCCGCGAGGGCTGGGGATGGAGGCAGGGAAGATCAGGAGCTGGACCACTGCTCCTCCAGGAGGTGCCTGACCCTTCTCTTTCTCCTTCCTTCTTTCCCCGCTTCCTTCCAGGGGAAAGGGAGACCCTGGGATGGACTGGAGAGGCTGGCCTGGAGGGACTTGACTAAGCTGGACTGGGGAGGCTGGGTGAAACTGGGCGAAAATGAGGTTTGCAGATGAGCTCCAAGTGAGATCTGACAGCCTCCACCCCAGATGGGGACACGGCCATTGTTTTGGGAAGGTTAATCCGATGGAGTGGGATGGGGCGGGGTGTGTGTGTGTGTGTGTGTCTCAAAGCATGCTGAGGTAAAAGTTTGGGGGCTTCTGGGCCCAGCGGGCTGGTACCCTAGAACAGGCAAGAGACTGCCTTGTTACCTGCAGCTGTGATGTACCTTTTATGTGTAGGGCTGTGGGCATGGGGGGGCGAGCGGTGGCCAGGAAAACCTGCTCTTAAGGAGCTGAGCTCAGATACCTGTAGAGTTTGGTTTATGAGCTGTTCCTGGGAAGCACATGACTCACGGCCTCAGGAGGGGCAGGGCCCTGAGGAACACAGTTCAGAAGGGGATGTGGGGAACTAAGAGGTGCCCCTTGTTGGTGGCAAGGCAAAGGGAGGGCGAGGGGGCAGAAAGCAAAAGGTGGCAGCTTTCGTGCCCGAGAGACACTGGGTGAGGACGGCGGGGATGCATCTCTGGTCACGGGGAGTTTGGGCATCGCCGTGGAGAGGAATCCAGGTGGCTGGCGCTCAGGCGTCCCCTCTCCGCAGGAGGAGCTCAGCTCGGTGCCCTGGGCAGAGGTGCAGTCCCGCCTCCTGGCGCTGCAGAGGAGCGGGGGGCTGTGCGTGCAGCCGAGGCCGCTGACGGAGCTGGACGTCCACCACCGCATCCTGCGCTACACCAACTACCAGGTGGCGCTGGCCAACAAGGGCCTGCTGCCGGCCCGCTGCGCCGTGCCCTGGGGAGGCAGCGCGGCCTTCCTCAGCCGCGGCCTGGCGCTCAACGTCGATCTGCTCCTCTTCCGCGGGCCCTTCTCCTTCTTCCGCGGCGGCTGGGAGCTGCCCGACGCCTACAAGCGCAGCGACCGGCGGGCCGCCCTGGCCGCGCGCTGGCGGCGCACGGTGCTGCTGCTGGCGGCCGTGAACCTGGCGCTGAGCCCGCTGGTGCTGGCCTGGCAGCTGCTGCACGCCTTCTACAGCCGCGCGGAGGTGCTGCGGCGCGAGTCCGGCGCGCTGGGGACGCGCCGCTGGTCCCGCCTGGCCCGCCTGCAGCTGCGCCACTTCAACGAGCTGCCGCACGAGCTGCGCGCGCGCCTGGCCCGCGCCTACTGCCCCGCCGCCGCCTTCCTGCGCGCCGCCGCGCCCCCCGCGCCCCTGCTCGCGCTGCTCGCCCGCCAGCTCCTCTTCTTCGCCGGCGCGCTCTTCGCCGCGCTGCTCGTGCTCACCGTCTACGACGAGGACGTGCTCTCCGTGGAGCACGTGCTCACCGCCATGACCGCGCTCGGGATCGTGGCCACCGTGGCCAGGTGCAATGGGGGAGATATCCGGGGAGGGGGCATTCCTCTGTCCTGGGGCTGAGCCTCCCGCGCATCCCCTACCCCCCTCACCGCTAGTGGCCCCCTAGCCCTGCATCCCAGCCGCGCATCCTCTGAACGGCAGGCCCCTTCTCCACCCCGATCCCGCCCTCTAGATCTTTCATTCCGGGTGAGCAGGGCCAAGGGCGTCCGCCGCAAATCCTGCTGCCGGCGGCCTTGGCGCACATGCACTACCTCCCGGAGGAGACCGGCCCTGCCGGCAGGACCAGCGCTTACCGGCAGATGGCGCGGCTGTTGCAATACCGAGCGGTGAGGGTCACGCCCGTAGCGGGGCTGCGGAGGAGGCTTGGCTGCCTGCGGTGTCGGCTTGGCTGCCTGCGGTGTCTGGGGACAAACGGGCTCAGGGCTGGCCCTCCCGGGCGTCGGGGAATGAGTGGGTTGGAGGTTTCCTGCTTGGCGAGTTTGGTTGCCCTCAGCAGCCCTTCCCAGCCTCACCCCTGCTTCCCCAGGTCTCCCTCGCGGAGGAGCTCCTGTCGCCTCTCCTCACCCCACTGTTTCTGCTCTTCTGGTTTCGCCCTCGCGCCTTGGAGATTATTGACTTTTTTCGTCACTTCACTGTAGATGTGGCCGGGGTTGGGGACATCTGTTCCTTTGCCCTTATGGATGTGAAGCGCCACGGCCACCCTCAGGTGAGAGCCTGACCCTGGCTGGGCGGGGCTGTGGTTTGGTAGGAGTTTGCTTGCCTCACTCAGAGCAGAGCTGGGTTCCACCCGCAGCTCCACTGCCTGCCACCTGTGACCTCGAGTTAGTCACTTCACTTCCCCTTAGGGCCCTCATTTGTCAAATGCAGACAATGACTAGCCAGTGCGTGGGACTGTTAGGACGATTACGTGAGGTGACGTGTGTAGAGCCCTGCCAGAGGTCCCAGCATGTCGTAACACCTGTAAACGGGAACGAAGACCATCAGAGAGGCCGAGAAACGTCTCGGTCAGTGGACGGGGCTGGAGTCAGGCCAGCCCTGGTATCCAGTGCGCACAGGTTTGGCAAAACACTGAGGTCACGCCCCATCCTAGTGCTGAGTCTGGACCCAGGTGCAGTTCTGCGGCTGTGTTTTTGGGTGGTCTTGAGCTAGTCCCCATTCTTTCCAGTTCACCTGGAAAGAAGGAATGGGGGGCTAGTGTCTCCCGTCCTGCCTACCCCAGGGGACACCCACTGCAGCTATAAAAGTGGTGTTCACGGGAGTTCCCCGGTGGCCTAGTGGTTAGGATTTGGCGCTTTCACTGCCAGGGCCCGGGTTCCATCCCTGGTAGGGGAACTGAGATCCCACAAGCCACGTGGCACGGCCAAAAAAAAAAAAAAAAAAAGTGCTGTTGGCGGCACCTGAAGGACTGTGGTTGCTTTCAGTGGCTCTCGGAGGGACAGGCGGAGGCTTCACTGTCAGAGCGTGCCGAGAACGGGAAGACTGAGCTCTCACTGATGAGGTTCTCCCTGCTTCATCCACAATGGTGCCCCCCAGGCCACAGCTCCAAGTTCCTGGGGCACCTTCGAGGCCGGGTGCAACAAGACGCGGCCGCCTGGGGCGCCAGCTCGGTTCGCAGCCCCCTCAGCCCCGGGATCCTCAGCAACTCTGCCTCCCCTCTGGTGAGTCGAAGCCTGGCCTGCCCTGCTGCCCTCACCCCCCGGCCCCTCCCCTCCCTCTGCCTCACCTCTTGTATTAAGAGGCTTGACAGCCTGCTCTCCTGCCTTCCTTAGACCTCCGCCTCCCCTCCTGTCCTCTCTTCTGACCCTCTCTTCTCTTGCGCACAGCAGGAGGCCTTCCCGGCCAACCTCTCGATGCAGCCCCTCGGGCCCCCCCAGGACCTGAGCCCCATAGTCCCCTGCCCAGCTGCAGCCACGGCCAGCCTCCTGGCCTCCATTTCCCGAATGACCCAGGACTCAAGGTGAGGGGTGGGGGCCTGAGACGCAGGGAGCAGGGCTGATGGGGCTGATCCTCCAGGAGAAGGGTGCAGGGGCATGGGGGGGGGGTCAGGAAGGGGAGGTGAAGCCTGGCCCTCCCTGGGGCATGTGGGGACCGGGGGACATGTCTTTTTTTTCATCCACTGTGCCCTCTGTTCTAGCTGTGTGTCCCCAGGAGGCACTGGGGGCCAGAAGCTGGCCCAGCTCCCAGAGCTTGCGTCTGCTGACATGAGTCTCCACGCCATTTACTTGCACCAGGTGAGTAGAGGGGTGCCAGAAAGAGAAATGCGGGGAGAAAGCAGCTGAACAAAATGGAGAGTGTGGAGGGGCTGGAGTGTAAGGAATTACCCAACAGGAAAGAACACAGTTCAGAAGAGGGTGAGGGGAACTAAGAGGTGCCCCTTGTTGGTGACAAGGCGAAGGGAGGGCGTGGGGGCAGAAAGGGAAAGAAAGGTGGCAGGTTTTGTGCCCGAGGGACACTGGGCGAGGACGCGAGGACACGTGGCTGTTCGCACTCCTCTCCTGTAATCCTCTTAACAGCCCCACCCACTGGCTGGTCTTTGTCCTCATTTGACAGATGAGGGCACTAAGGGGAAGTGAAGCGACCAGCTCGAGGTCACAGGCGGCAAGCAGTGGAGCTGGGGGTGGAACGCAGCTCTGCTTTGAGTGAGGCAAGCAAACTCCTACCAAACCACAACCCCGCACAGCCAGGGACAGGCTCTAAGCTGAGGGTGGGGGAGGAGATTTCAGCACCCTCTGCACCGAGCCTGGGGGCTGGGCCTCAGGCTGCAGGGCCGGAGGGAGCCCCTCATTCTCCTCCTTTCCGTTTAGCTCCATCGGCAGCAGCAGCAGGAACTGTGGGGCGAGGCTTCAGCCTCCTCCCTGTCCAGGCCCTGGTCCAGCCCGCCGCAGACACTCTCGCCGGAGGAGGAGAAGCCATCCTGGTCCAGTGGTGAGGCGCTCAGGGTGTGCGGGGGACAGACCCCGGGTGAACCGCAGGTATCATGGCACTGCCCAGCTGATGGCTTTTCTCACCAGGCTCCAGTCCTGCTTCCAGCCCCAGACAGCAGTGGAGAACCTAGAGGACCCGGAATCTGTTCCCTGGAGGGTTTCAGGAGCCCACAGACACCCAGAAGGAGCCTGGCCAGGCCACTAGCACCGACTGAGAGAGCTGCTGACGCTCAGTATTGTCTAACTGGGGTGGAGGCGGGGCAATGAGTAGGACACTGGGTGGAGTCAGACTCGGAGGGATGGGAACAATGGTGGGAATTTGGGGTGATGGGGATGGTCATCTCTGGAACCTAAACCCCTGGACTGCTTGTCAAGAGTTTTGCCTCCCCCAGGTTCCCTGGCTTCTTCTCCAACCACAGGAGATCGGACGAGGTAGAGTGGAAGGGCACGCCGAGCCCTCTTTAAAGACCCCCATGGATGCTTTAGCTGGGCAGAACTTGGGAGTCAATGACGAACTCGCCCCGGAGAAGAGAGAGAGGGTAGGAGAGGAGATGCCCAAGGCATCGGGAAACATGTCTTAGAGACAGTCCTCACATGGAGAGGCTAAGAGACAACTATCTGTCCTGGAGTGGTCGTCTGGGAAGAAGTGCCCGAGGGACCTCAAGTTGGAGGGCAGAGCCAAGATGGAGGCCAAGCTACACCTAAGGGAGCCATGAGGGACTGGACCTGAAAGGCAGTAGGTTCTTTAGACACATCTGGACTTTAGGTTCCCGTGGGACTTGTGGAAGGGCATGGGGACCGTGAGTGGAAAGACTAGAGAGGCCTGACGTTTTTGGGGTTCACGTTGGTGTGACCTCTGAGGAAGTGGGTCTGGCCCCTCATCCTGTCTGAAACAAGCAGTAAAGTTTGCTCACGGCTGTGCTGCACACCTTTGTGACCTTAGTCCTGGAATCCCCACTCCTGTCAGCTGACGACTGCACCTGCTTCTCAGTCCAGATCAGGGGAGCAACCCAGAACTGCCCGTGATTGGCTGGAAACCACCACTGTTCTCCAGGACTCCCTGTCAAAGAATTACCACCTCCACACTGCACAAGTTCAAAGACAAAGCTTGTCATTCATTCTGTAACTGTAATTGACAGCGCTGGGTTAGGCATCTTAGTAGCTCTCATAACTTCTGATCTGGTCTCTTATGGTGAATCTTCAGTAATAAATATTTGAATGATTTAGAGGTCAGGCTTCAAGATAAGATACTTCCGACAGAGGTGAGGGGAATCTAAAATTCACCTAAATAACACAAAAGGGCTCTGGAATACCACTGCTGGGAGACGGCCTTCCAGATTTACTCAGACCTAGGGTAGGGAAACAGGCCAGTCTCCGCAGACTCTGGACAGAGGTGGGACGGCACCTCGGGAGGGGAGGGAGAGGTGGCCGGTTCCGGTCTGACGGCCCCTCTCTCCGCGAACTGAAGCGGAAAGCAAGAGGGCTCTCAGGGGCCAGGGGTGTCTGGGCCGGGCGGGTCGAACGCCCAGGGCACCGCGCCCCGCATATGCCGCTCCTGCAAGGAAAAGCTCTGGGTGCGTATGCGGCTTGTCACCTCCTGGGTGCGCAGCGTGAGCCCGAAAATGTCCTCGTGATAGCGTTGCTGATCCTGGCGGGGGAAGGAGGGCGGGAGATCAAAACCCACGTCGGAGTTGCCGGCGGGAGTGGGTGCGGCCCCCGGCCCCCGGCCCCGCCCCCCCGCACCCGCAGCACGCCGATGACGTCGCCGGCCTCATCCAGCTCCATGTCGCCCTCTGTCGCCAAGATGCGCTGCACCGTCTGCAGGACGCTGGTTGCCATGGTGACATCGCCGCAGACAAACATGTGGCCCCGCTCGAGGCACAGCACGCGGTGCACCTCAGCAGCCAGCTCCGTCCGCAGGATGTCCTGCACGTAGGTCTGAGGGGAGGCGGGGTCAGGGGCAGACCCTGGCGGGGCACCAGGCAGGGAAGGGCAGGCCCCGGGGGTAGCGGGGAAGGTGGGTCCTGGGTGCGGGAAAGATACCCAGCGCACCTGGTGGGGCCTTGGTGCGCTGGGGTGGGGTCTCAAGGGACGGAGCCAAGTAAGGGGCGGGGCATGGGTGAGGGTGGGTGAGACCCAAAGGGGCCTTGGCGTGAGGGTGGGGCCGAGGGGGGGCGGGCGTCTGAGCGCCACTGGGTGGGAGCTGAGGGGTCGGGCGGTGGGCGCGCACTGCAGGGGGCGCGGCCGGCCTGGGCCTGGGCCTAGGCGCGCCGCTGGAGCGCACGTCGGTTCTTCCCCTGTCCCTCGCTTCGGGTTACCGCTGCCCCTCAGGGTCTCGCACCTTAGGGCTGTCGGGTTCCCGGGAGAAGGCGGTGAGGACGCGGCCAAACACCCCGCGCTGCTGGGCATCCTGCACCTCCTCGCGGTAGAGATGGTCGAGCTGGGAGCACCGGCAGCCGAACACCAAGGTCATGGGGGCAGGCTGCAGCCCTGCAAGCATCACTGCGGCTTGGGAGAGCCCCCCAACCCCCTCCCGGGGACACAGCCCTAGTGACACCTCCCACTGGCTACCCTCACCCAGGCTGAGGGGCCCACCCTTTCCGGCAGAAACAACCACTCAGCTGTTCGGCCTCTGGGAGGGTCGGGTTGCTTTCACAGAGATCCTGCCTGACGCTGATTTACAGAGAAGCCGAAGGTCACAGGAGGTGGTGACTTCCCTCTGGTGGCATGGCCAGTAGCGACGCTGTGCTACGCCCGGGGCTTCTGACTCCATGCCCTTCGCACCGTCCAACGCTGCAGTCTGAGGCTGTCTGGCCCCTTCCCTGCTCTAAGCCCATATTCTCCCACGCCTTCAGTTCCTGCACTCTACACCTTCCTCTTAGTCACAAGCTCCTTTCTTTTGATTTACCAGCTCCCCTGGGCACCCCATGCCCAACCTGAACACCCTGTAGCTTCCTTGGGTCTCAGACACACCTAGGTGACCTCTGACACAGTCCAGAGTCCACCTGGGGCATATCTGTCTTCTGAGTCCCAGCCCCATCTTCTCCAGACATCCGGGTTCCCTTTGTTGTTAATCCAATCCAACACTACTTTGTGCTGGGCACCAGGAAGCCAGACCAACAGGGCACTGCCCTTGCCTCTAGGCCCCCGACCCCCTGGTCTAATAAACTTCTTTTCAGCTTTGTGGCCCTGTTCCTTGCCCTCTTTCCGACCCGGTTCCTGCCGTCTAGCCCCCCTGCTCTTTTGTGCCCCTAAGTCGTGTGACTCCCTCCTGCTTTCCAGTCATTCCCTTGGGCCCCGGCCTCACCTTTGCTCTCGATGTCGTGTAGCCGCTCCTGCCAAAATCCCCGGAAGGGGGCGATGCCAGTGCCCGGGCCCACGAGGATGCAGGGCAAGCTGGGATCAGGCGGCAGCCGGAAGGAGGGAGCCCTAGCCAAGAGACCCTCCATCAGGCCCACTTTGTTTCCCCACATCCCCCGTTCTTATCAACCTCAGCAGGGTTGAGAGAGGAGAACTCAGCTTCCACTGAAAATGGGTTAATGCATGTGTCTAGCTCATAGTAAGCGCAAAGTGTTTAATAAAAGAACTTTGCTGATTGGCAGAAACTTCTTGGACCTGTGGTTTCTGGAGGTTGGGTCAAAGGAAATAAAGCTTAAATTTGAATTCAAGAATGTTTTGATGTGTCAGTTCAGGAGATATAGAAAGTATGGGGAAGGGAATGACAGACAGCCTTTTCGTTCATAATGGGTTCACTGAGTGTCTTTATTTTAAACCATAGCCTCGACATTGGCATTTGGTTTGTGTTCACTAGATCGGCAGTTTATCTGTAATTTAGCCTGCTGGATGGGTTTGGGTCACTAGGCCTAGCTGGTGCCATCCTGGCAACTCTTTGTCCCACCTGAGACTTCCAGCTCCTGGGTGCCGGATGGGGCAAGACTTCTGAACACAGCAGGAGGGAAGGGTATCCTGAGATCCTTCACTTTCCTGGGGTGCTCAGTGTTACTATGGTAACCTAACCAGTTCTCCCCGGACTAAATGCGGATGGGGCACAGTTCCCAGGTACCCTGCCTGCCAACATCAGACTGACCCCAGAGATGTAGGGAGGCACACAGTACACCGTCTAAAAGCAACAGGGCCTGCTGGATCGAATCCCAGCCCCATCTCTGGGAACTGCAGTTTCAAGATAGGACCCTAAGTCCAAATTAGTGAAAGGCCCCAAACTTAGCCAGAGTTGTGAAGTGGGTGCCCCGTCCTGGATATGTTAAGTGGGGCGTCCCTGCTCCCAATCACACCCTTCACCAAAGCTTCTGCCCTCACCCTGTGCAACTGCCGGCAGATCCCTCCACCTGTCCTCAGCCATCCATGACGCACTCTGCCACCCCTGCTGGGACACTCTCTTCTTGGTGCCCTTCCTGCCCCCATCCCCCACAGTGCCCACTTACCCCCTGATGAAGCAGGGTACGGGGTCTCCAGTCTTGAGTTGGCTCAGCCATGTGGAGCAGACTCCGTAGTGCAGGGGACCCAGCCCATCTAGGGGGGTGGGGAGGGAGGGGGCCAGTGAGGGGTCCATCCCGGCCGGGGTCACTGTGTGGTCCTGGCCCTGCCCCTGCTCCCCAAACTCACCTTGGGTCCTGTATGCCAGCACAGCTACTGTGAGGTGGATCTCTCCTGGATGGGCGCTGGGTGCTGAGCTGACCGAGTAGTACCGGGGCTGGAGCAGGGGCAGCTGGGTGAGGAGTAGCGGGGCAGGCAGTGCCACAGATGGGAACTGCTCGAGCACCTCCAGCAGGGTGGGGCAGCGGAACCACTTCCACTCCTCGTAGCGCCGGGGGTCCTGGCGGGGGCAGGGGGCGGTGAGCTTGGAACCTTCTAGCCCTGCCTGATGACCTCCCTTCTTGACCCCTCCGGAGCTGAGCCTCCTGGGGTTTCTCCCTCCTCAGTAGTTCAGGCCAACAAACATTTCTTGAGCACCTTCTCCGTGCTTTTTTTTTTTTTTTTATCCTTTTGGCTGTGCTGTGTGGCACGTGGGATCTTAGTTCCCCAACCAGGGACTGAACCCGCGACCCCTGCAGTGGAAGCACGGAGTCCTAACCACTGGACCGCCGGGGAAGCCCCCTCCGTGCTTCTTTAAGGCGAGAGGATTCAGAGATGAGTAGCAACTCCGGAGCTGGGTCTTAGAGCCCCAGCGCGACAGCCAGGTGGGCTCCCCTGCTGGCTCGTCCTGCCTCACCAGCCCCTGCGCCCCACTGGGGTGCCCCCACCTGGCTGAGGGTCTCGAGTTGCTGCTGCTCGCTGGGCTCTTCCGCCAGGGTGCTGAGCAGCCGAAGAAGTTGAGGGCTGGGCGGGGAGGTGATGTCCAGGAAGAAGGTGAGAGCCTGGCGCAGTGTACACGGGGGCAGCCGGGGGTCCCGCACCCAGCCGGGAGGAGGGCCACCTGGGGGGGGGGGACACGGGAGCTCTGAGGATGGGGCCGAGCCGGAATTGCATTGTCTGGGGAGTACAGGGGGACTAACCACCTCACGGTGTCTTATCAGAGGCCTGGCCCTCGAACAGTGGTGGTGGGCCTGTATGGGCAGCCCCCATGCGTGTGTGTGTGTGTGTGTGTGTGCGTGTGTGTGTGTGTGCGTGTGTGTGTGTGTGTGTGTGTGTGTGTGTGTGTGTGTGTGTGTGTGTGTGTGTGTTTGAGGACCCCTGCTGGACTGCTGTGGTCTGGGCTCCTGCCTTTCCCCACCCAGCTTGTTTGAACTCCAGGCACTGGTGCAGCAGGAGGTAGACCAGATGCCAGCTACAGAGCGGCCTAGGCTGCCGGGGGTGGGTGGAATGGGGAAGCCTTTGGAAGGAGCCCAGAGGGAGGGGCGGCCTTCTGCGGGGGGGTGTTGGGGAGTTCTGAGAAGGGAGCCGCCCTCAGGGGACCGTCCAGCAGCAAGGCCAGCCCGTCAGGAGGCGGCACAGCGCCTGAGAGTGGAGGTGGCCACTTTCCACCAGATCCTGAACCTGAGGGGACCCTGGGGACCAGAGGGATGGAGCCCCCTGACCTGGGCTGCCCTTCTCCAGCTGCTCCACTGCCACAGACTCGGTGGGCGGCGGCGGGTCCTCCACGCGGCTCATCAGCGCCTCCACGAGCCCCGGCCGGTTGGGCGGGCAGATGCCTATGTGGTCCCCCGGCTGGTACTGGAGCCCCTCCTGGCCTCCAGTGTCCAGGCGCACCAGGATCGTGGCCCGGCTGGGGGTGGGGAGAGGGGGCAGTTATAGGAGGGCTGGGCAGGAGGGGGGCAGAGCCAGGGTCTGGGGGAGGAGGGGCAGGGGCTGGCGTGGTGGGGCCGATTGGTCCTCCTCACGTGGACTTGCTGCTTTGCAGGTTTTCCACCAAGAGAACTGTGGCCTGGAACATCTTCCGCCTGTGCACGTGGATCAGGCCTGAGGGGCGGGGGGCAGATGAGACAGAGCCGGAGCCGGGGACCCGGGCCTGGCCCCTGAGTGAGTCGGTCCCGGGGCCCCGGGGGAGCTGGGGGTCCAGCAGAGTCAGAGTGAAATCAGGGCCGCACCTGGCAGCAGCTGGAGGCCCTCGGCCTGGGCGCTCAGCCGGTACCTCTGGCGTTTCCAGCTCCGTTTGGGGCTGAAGATGTCCTGGGCCGCGGCCTTGGCATCCTCCCCCACGCAGAACGTCTCACAGGAGGCCTGGGGGGTGGGGGGGTGGGGGGGGTGAGGGCTGAGGCCCTCCAGCCACCAGGGAGGGCCTGCGCGGCGAGCAGCTCAGCGGCGCTGATGCGGGAGATGGAGCTGGGGCCCCAGTCGCCACCTTCCACCCCTGGGGCTGCCGGAGCAGAGGCGCCCGTCTCAGGCTTGCACCTGTGGGACAGGCAGCCCCTGGGGGCAGGAGGGAGAGTGGAACCGAAACGGAGGCTGAGGCTGACGGCATCGTGTCCTTCAGCCCATTTCATGTCTTGGCCGCTGTGTTAGCTATTCCTTTGCATGTATTTTTGTCACGTCCACTCGTTAGTTAATCTGGTGAGTGTTAATCTCGTGTCCCAAGGAGCACAGAGCTTGGCACACGGACGCTTCAGCGAACGCATCTATGCGTTCCGACCTGTGTTCACATTCTCACTCCTAGACTTAACAGCTTGCAAGCCTCCGTTTCCCCGTCTTTACACCTCCTTAGGGTCTGCTGACGTGCTTATATAAAGCCCTTAAGTGCTCCTGGAGTGGGCACAGAATTCCGGGGGCCTTGGGAGGGGTCTCCGGCTGGTCTGTCTTCCCCTGCACTGCACACCAGGGGCTAGAGGGGGCCCCTGGGGCAGGACCCCTGGGAGGGTGTGTATCCTATTTGCTTCTGCTCAGGTGCAAGCCTGGCAAAGCGCTTGGCCGGCCATCAGCTTGAAATCTAGGGCTCACCCATGATTGGTTGCTCGCCCTCCTCCCATCCGTATCACCAGTCCTGTTAATCTTTCTTTTGTGTGTGTAAAGTCTTGTATCTCTTCCTTCCTTCCTTGGCCCCCTCCCTTCCTTCCTACCCCCACTGCTCCCACCCTGGTTAGCTCAGAGCCTTCCTGCTTCTGGCTGGGTGCTTGCTCCTCCCTTTGGCCCTGGGTCTCTAAAGTGGTGTCCCCAAGCCTCACGCCCGCTCCTCCCTTCTCGGCCCACTCCCAGCTTCCTGCCGATTCCCTCTGTCTGGATTCTTTAGTCTTGTTTCCCATTCCCTCTTCTTCTCCCCAGCAAATGCTCCACCTGTGCTGGCCGGCCCTCCTCCTGGGATGTCCTCCTGCTGGGATGCCCTCCTCCTCGCCATCAGTCCAGACCCGCTGAGCTCAAGCCTGGGGACCTTGGCGGGGCCAGCGCTGCCCTGGGGCAGTGTTAGGACTGGGAGAAGGAGCCCCGTTCAGCTCCAGGCGTAATCCCCAGACCAGGCAGAGCTGCTCTGGAGGAAGCCCAGGCTTAGCAAGTCATAGCCCTGGGCTGGCCCCTCCTGTACTCCCCTAGCCTAGGACCCCTTGCAGTCCAGGCACCGCCGCAAACCTGCCTAGCCTCTGGCTTCCTGTAGTTTCTCAGCTTCAGCCCTTGCCTCTGACTAACCCTCTCTTGATCCTTCCCTTCTCCCTCCATCCTGCCCTGCACCCCTCCCTCTGTGCCCACGGGGGAGGGTGCGGGCAGCCCGTGCCTGCCTGAGGCTCCCGCCTGCGCCTGCAGGGGCCCTAGCTGCTCCACCCGTGCTGTCAGGGCCACGTCGTCCCTCACCACTCAGGACTCAGCCAGAAGGGCTGGCTGTGCAGTGGCAAAACGAGGGTGGATTTTGGAGGAAGAGGAAGGGGCCAGAGAACACAACGAGTCCGGGCATCAGTGAGGGCCCCGCCTCCGTAGGTACGGCAGGTCTCGGGAGCAGACGTCCAGGCTGGAGTGACTCGGAATTGGGGGGGGAGGGTGGCGGGAGCGAGCCGTCGGGACGGGCCCGGGGGCTCACCTGGAAGGCAGCCTGGGCCCAGCCGCGGAAGGCCTCCTCCTGGCCGCATAGCTCATCGCCCTGGCCCAGCTGAAGCAGCCGCTCCCCTCCCAGCTCTTCCAGCCGCGTGTCCACCGCACGAGCAAAGGCGCAGAAATGGGGGTACGCCCGGGAGCCCAGCCCAAACACACAGAACCTGGGGTGCAGGGAGCCGTCAGCGGAGGCCACCTCGTCGCCCGCTCCCCGGGGCCCAGGCAGCTTGCCTCCCCCGTCGCTCCCCTCGCCGAGCCTCCCCGGACCTGAGGGTCCCCAGCGCCCCTGCGCTGTCGGTATTACTGGACTCCTTCCTCTTCCGCCGCCAGGAGGACACCAGCGGGTCTGAGCAGGAGATGCTGTTGAAGCGGATTTTGTAGCTCCTGCAAGAGAGGAGGGAGACGGGGTGTCACAGGGCACTGGAGGCCAGGCGGGGCCCGGACGCGGCCAGGGGACAGCCTCAGGGTCTCCGGAGCAGGCTTGGGATTGGGGCTGCGGCCCCAGGGGGTCTCTGAGCCTCCAGGCCCTGCCTCCCCTCCTGTCTCTGAAGGAGACCTCAGGACTGACAGCCCCTTAGAGCCCCGGGGCCTGGAGTCGGGGGCGATCACAAGGATAGAGGGTGCGGAGGCTGCGTGAGGGCTGAGGCCTCCGCTCAGCTGTCCTCCAGCTTGTTGGGAAAATGACGTGCGGAGCAGCGGGAGAATTCTTTAGACCTCCTTTCCTTTTGTTTCTCCAGATGCCTCACTGTCTCCCCGCCCCCAAAACTCCCATCCCTACTCACTTGTGTTGTTCTGGCCGAGGGGAGCTGTTGTAGGGGCCCGACATCTCCATCAGGGCCGCTGCAAAACTCTGGTGAGGGCAAACGTTGGCATCACGATTAGTTTTGTTTTATTTCAAACTATACAGAAGTTCATACTACACTGGACTGGCCCTTGTTATCATTATTATTATTTATGATCTTAAATTTTAATTTGTTTTGAACATTTCAAAAAAAGAGGTATTGGCTTTTTGAAAACATTACAGAAGCTTGTAAAATAATAAAAGAGAAACTCTTCCCTTCCCTTCCCTCCAGTCTCATCCCCCAAGGCATGTGTACCATGGACAGATGTTAAACTTTCTACAGTTTATTTTTTAAAGTAAAAATGGGACCATATTATGTTTACCTGCTTTTTGTCAATAACCTGTCATGGATATCTTTCCAGGTCAACACACCAAGATTGACCCCTCATTCTTTTTTTTTTTTTTTGGCCGCACCATACGGCTTGTGGGATCTTAGTTTCCTGGCCAGGGATCAAACCCGGGCCCCCTGCAGTGGAAGCACAGAGTCCTAACCACTGGACCGCCAGGGAAGTCCCAGACCTCATTCTTTCGAATGACTACATAGCACCCCATCATTTGTAGGTACCATCATGTATGAGACTTCCCCCTGCCTGGGGACATCTGGATGGTCTATGCACAATGCTCGAACACTCATATACGCCTGTTTCCTCCTTTGCATATTTCAGTAGGGTAGTCCTTAGGAGTGGAACTGCTGAGTCAGAGGATTTAAAAGCTTGGTGGTGTAGTCAAATGGTCCTCTAGCGTCAGGATAGAGGAGTGCTCTTTCCTCACTCCCGTCCACACTGGATGTGACCAGTCCAATCTGATAGGTGGAAAATGGCTCTCAGTCTCCCTGCATTGCCCTGATCACTAGTGGCACTGATATCTTCTAGGAAGCTGAGCCGTATCATATGCTGCCACGGAAATAGCTTAGAACTACATGCGACAATCTTTACACAGGAAAAAACAAAACGCGGCAAGGCCATAATATCCTAGGGTTAACTGTAGATGCATTTAGATGGTGAGTCTACAGGTTCACCATAATGAGCACGTACTACCTTAATTTTATTTTTGAACATTTTCTTGAAGTGTAATGTACATACAGAAAAGCACCCATGTTATAAATGCACAGTTTTACAGATTTTCGTACACTGAACCTACCTGTGTAATCAGCATCCCATCAAGAAACATCACCAGCATCCTAGAAGTCACCTTGGTGTCACCCCACCCCAGTTACTCCCCACCCCCTCTCTGGGGTAACCACCTGGTCTCCTGATTAAAACCCCACGGAATTGTTTTGCCTCTTTCTGAAGCTGATACAAAGTGAGTCCCATGGTCTGATTCTTTCGTGTCTGGCTTCTTTCCCTCTGCGTGATGTTTGAGATTCATCTGTTTCATTGTGTGCGGTTGTAATTTGTTCACCCTCATTGCTGCATTGCATTTGAATAGACCACGATGTATTTATCCATTCTACGGCTGAGAGTCATTTGAACTGTTTCCAGTGTGGGGATATCATGAACAGTGCTACTATAGATATTCTTGTTTGTGTTGTTAGTAAATATATGCCATTTTCTGTAGGGCAAATTCCTAGGTTTGCTCCATTTAGAAAAATTTGAGGTAAAATGTACATACATTGAAATGCACGGAACTTAAGGGTGCAGTTCAATCAGTTTGGCTGTACGGCAGTTTCATTAAAAAAAAAAAAAGTTAAACATAACATCTACCCACTGACCTAGCAATCCCACTCCTAGGTATTTATCCAAGAGAAATGAAAACATAAGGCCACAAAAGCCTTGTACAGAAATGTTCATAACAGCTTTATTCACAATAGCCAAGCGCTGGAAACGGCCCAGGTGTCCGTCAGCAGTGAAGGAGAGAAATAAACTGCTCATGCCATGGGCGTGGCTCAGCCATGGAGAGGAATGAACCACTGAATCACTCAACAGTGAGATGAACCTCCAAAGCAGGGTGAGTGAAAGAAGCCAGAATACCGTGCTCCCCTATCTATGATGTTCTAGACCAGGCGACAGGAATCAGGACGGCGGTCGCCTTTGGTGGGGAGATTGGGAGGTGGATTGACCTGGGGAGTTGACAAGGGGACTTTCTGAGTGATGGAAATGTTCTCTGTCTTGATAGGGTCTTGGGTCACATGGATGTAACTATTACTTTTATACTAAAAAAAGTTAGTGAGTCTAGTTTCTTTAAAAGGCAGATCAGAAGCAGGACTGAATGGGCAGCAAGGCAGGGGAGAAGGCTTCCATGGGCATTCTGCTCTAGGGGACTTCAGGAGGTACTTAGTGCTAAGAAGGCATTTAGAAAGAGAAGCAGATAAGGGCTCCAGAAATGAATGTTCCTGGGGGCGGCCAGAGACAGAGAAGCAGGAAAGACAGTGATTAACAATAAAGTGTTCAGTGGTGGGACTCTAGTTTGTTTCTTTCAAGATTTGTTCAGAAAGTGAAGTTTCCTAATCTCTGTTGGCATCTCAGCAGTGCTTTTTTCTTTTGTTAAGAAAAGAAGAAATGACAAAGCTGAGATCTCGCTTTAAGTGTCATCTTTCCCATTTGTCAATGCCTGGCCAGCCAGGAAGTGCCTTCCGAGTATTAAACACTTGCTCTGATAATGGAAATGACCTGGGGACCCGGCTAAGCAGGTGTATCTGTCTGTGTGTCTGTGTGTGTGTGTGTGTGGGGGGGCAGCTGCAAGGGGGGGGCCTGGAGCGTGGCTTGTGCAGGCCTTTGGGTCCCAGTGGCCTGTCCACGTTCCTACTGTCACGGCATCTCCGCTTTCCATCATGGGGTTGGGGGTCCTGCCCTGCCATTCCAATTTTGAGTCTCCCCTCATTCCCAGCGGCCCCTTTCCTGGCAGGCCTCACCTCTCCGTTCTCTGGGGGATCGCCATTCCCAAAGGTGCTGGTCACCACCAACACCAGCGTCTCGTGCTCCAGGGACACCACGTCATACTCATCCATGCACAGGACCTGTGGGCAAGGAGAAGACCATGTCCTGGGGACTTGTGCTGCACTGCCCTGGTTCTTTTTATTCTAGCCCTCCCGGCAGGGCAAGATTCAGGCCCCGACTCGATCCCTGAATCCCTGAGGATCCCGGGGTTCCTCGTGGGCCCTGCCTTGTGACCGTCTCCTGTTCTCCAGGTGTGTCTGAAGGGGGGGGCAGACCCCCGCCCCAGCTTCTTTTCAGATCCCTGCCCTCTGGGCTCAGTCCTACCCGAGGGTCGAAGGCCTTCCGGAAGAGCCTCCCCAGCTGCTGTGCGTAGCTCTGGGCCCGGCCGGTCTCGGAGGCGTACAGAATGGTCGCCTTCACTCGCTTCGCCATCACGGTGCCCATGAGTGAGGCAGAGATCTTCACCGCACTGTGGGCAAGGGTGGGGTGAAGGGGTCCCAGGCGCACGGAGACAGGGCCTCCCCAGGCGCGTGACCCAAGCAAGGTCTTGGTGGGTGTGGAGGGGTGGAGTGCCCAGACCACTGCTGGTCTGGGTGGTGGGGGGGAGGGCAGCACTCCCAGGGCACCTACTTGGCCACTTCCTTAAAGGTCTTCTTCCTGGTGATGCCGGTGCCCTTGGCTGTGCTCCCCTTCCAGGGGTCTGGCTACAGGGAAGCGAGGGGGGGGGTGGGAGTGGAGGGAGAGGTAAGGAGAGAGAACAGAAGGTTGGAGGCCCCTGGGGCTGCTCAGTTAGAGCTGGCATGGTGGGCAAGAGCCAGTGGGGTGGGCACCTGGTAGCGGAAAGCAGGGGACAGGACATAGTTGACCATCTCCTGATGGAAGACTGGGGTGAGGCTGCCCGAGATGGGGGGCACGATCCAGGCCCAGTCGGCAGGGCAGCCCCCCCTGGCCTTTTGCTCGTTCTCCAGGTGCTTCATGAAGGAGGCTGTGGCAGCGTGGTGGTCCACGATGGTCACTTTGGCGAGCTGGGGTGAGGGAGGGAAGGAGGGACGGGCTTAGACTCAGCCCACAGACCCTGCGCTTCCGTCACCCCAAACCTGACATCTACCGTCTTCCCTGAACCAGTGTCGCGCCTAAGTGCGGCACGCGTGGTCAGGCTCCAAATCCAGCAGGCAAAAGGAGCTCCAGTCTGTGCCCTCTGTATGCCTCCCACACCAAAAGAGCCGAAACTCTCGAGACCACATAGAAGTACTCAGCAGGCACTAGCTTCCTCAAATTACAATGCTCAGCGTGCCCTCGTCCTGGAATTAGAGTTTCCAGAATCCAGTGGGCCCCACAAACTGCAATACCCACTATGCCCTGGGGACCAGAATTACTGAGCATGCACTAATCGGCTAGGTTCCCATAATTACGGCGCCTGGGACTACAGGCCCGGCGTGCCCCGTGGAACTCTTTCCAGCTTTCTCCGACCCCCGGCCCAGTTTCTAAGTGCCTCCCTCTCTTCCAGCCCCAATCCCTTGCGCTCCTGGCCAGTCGGGGCCTGTGTACCTGGTAACTGTGCAGCACAGCCAAGTTGATTTCCACGGCTGCCTTGTCTTTCCACAGGGATGAGGTGGTCCGGGTATCCAGGTCCATGCAGACGGCCACATCCTGGGAGCAGGGGTGCACGGCAACGGTTGGCAGGGGGTGGGGGAGGGTGGGTGGAGAACATCTTTGTCTCCAGCTCGTGAGTGGAATGGGTGAGGGTGGGTGGGTGGCCAGCAGGAGGCCTGACTGCTTCATTTGGGGCTGATTCAGGTTCCTGCCTGCAAAGGCACCACAGGGCAGAGAGGGACCCTGGGGCCGGCCACTTCTCAGCCCCGGGCCTTAATTTCTCATCTCTAAAATGGGTTTTAACATGTTTTGAGTCAAAATATGCTTTGAGAAACTGATGAAAGCTATAGCTATAGCTCCTATCCCCAGAAAAATAACTGCATCTTCGCACGCAGGCACACACACCCCTTTGCCCTGACCTTGGTGGTTCCAGAACCCTCCTCTGCAGTTCTAGGTCAGGAGGCAGAGCGGACCTGACCTTGTTCAGATTCTCCATGTTGCCGACATCCTATACGTGCCCCCAACCGCCCCGCCCCACTGGTCCTCACCTCCAGGATGTTGTAGCGGTGAGGATCACACAGGTCCCGCGTGCCAATCTCCGTGCTCATGTACCAGCCGCTGAAGGGGGCTGCAGGGAACTCCAGGCCCCCAATTTCCAGCAGCATATTGGACACTGCTGGGAGGGCGTACCAGCGCAGGCCCAGGGCCGCGAACCACTCCAGCCTGGGGGCGTGAGGCCGTGGGATCAGCCCCGTGGAGCCTTGCCTACCTGGCCACCCCCTGGGCAGCCCCCGCCTCCACCCGTCCCGGCCCCTCTCGTGCTCACGTGGGGTGCTCCAGGGGCACCTCGAGGACCAGTTCGGGGGGCAGAACAAAGAGTTCTGGAGCCTCATCTGGGGTCTGCAGCAGCAGGGGCAGCACATCAAAGCGGCCGTTTCCTGGGGTCCAGCCGTGCTGGATGCAGAGCTGCGGGGAGAGGGGCCGGAGGTGGGAGTGAGGGGCCCAACCTTGTGCCCTCCTCAGGGACCCCCTTCTTTGGCATCTCCCATCCTTCATCTCAGTGAGGTCCCCTCTCCCTGCTGCGCTGACCGCTCTTTGACTGGACCCTTTTGCCTCCTCCCAGAGCCCTCGAGCTGGCCTCCCCATTTCCACCTGCCCACGCCCACCTCGGTGATCTCCACGTTGGCTGGGTCCCCCCTCACGGAGCCGTCCTGCTGCCTGTAGCCCGCGTAGCGCACCAGTTGGCTGTTCCAGATTCGGAAGTCTCCGCGGCCCGGAGTGCGCTGGGGGAACACTGTGATGGCCGAACTGACGTGGGGACGAGAGCGGGTCAGAGCCCAAGTTCACTGCCTGTGCCTGGGGGGGGGGGGTTGGGGTCTCGAGCAGGGTGGGGGGCACTCACCGGAGGTTGCCCCGGTTGGTGGCGTACTTGATATGGTTGCAGATGCAGGTGAACATCTCCTGTGCAGAGCTGCAATCCCGCGCATCGAACACCTGAGCCATCCGAGGCAGGGAGACAGGAGGGAGGTGGGGGTCTTGAGTCTCAGCCCCAGGAGAAGGCAAGGACGCAGGGCAGGGACTAGTGACCTTGTCTGCAGCCTTCAAAGGCTGGGGGCGGGGTCACAAGCTGTGACCATGGTGCCTTCTCCTCTCGGGAGCCTCCCTGACCGTTTGCACCCACACTGACCCTTCCTGCCCTGCACCCCACACACCCGGCGTAGTCTGGGCTGTTTCTTATCTGCTTGCTGGGGCGAGTGTCTCCCCATCCCCCACAGAAGCTGACTTGGCACCTGGTACAGAGGAAGGACCCAGTCACTGCCAAACTGATGATCGGGGAAGGGCACCAACTGATGGGGATGCCGCCTGGGGGTGTGGGTGGTGGGTTCCCCATTTCTCATGGTGCTCGAGCAAAAGCAGGTGACCCCAGCCAGTCTTCTGACTCTCCTCGAGCACACTGGTGACAGGAAGGGGGGTGGCTGCAGCAGGTGGCCTCCGGGGACGCTGCCCATCCTGACATTCCGAAGCAAGGAGGAGCCATCCTGACTGCTGGGGTGGAGGCCCCAGCAAGAGACTGGGAGGTCCCTTTCCTGCTTCAGGGAGGAGGGGACTTGCGTTGGTGATAGGGGCAGCGGTGACAGTGGCTGGCCTGGGGCCAAGAGTGGGGTCAAATACGGAATCTCTGTTGGGTTCAGAGTTGAGCTAGAGCTTTGAACAACTTAAAGCATTTTGTTAAGTGTCAGACAGGATTGTTCTGATTTTATTTGAGCCTCCTTTGGGATTTACTCAGCACATGGCTTTCTTCCAAATTCTCTGGTGTCCAGTTACAACTAAGGAGGCCAAGGTCATGGATCCAGCTCCCCTGTGGGTCAGCTTGCTCCTCGTAGTGCCGGGACACAGGCTGTTCCAGTAACCCACGGGAGCTGTGAGTCATATGGCGGGGCGCGTGAAGGAGGGTGTGAGGCCGAGGCTGTGGGGGGCCGGGAGGGGGCAGTGTGTTCGGGGTGAGGACGCTGGGCTGGGCAAGCGGGCGCCTTTTTTGGAAGACTGCTCCTGTTGCTCTGACCATACCCCCCAGGGATCACCGCTCAGCTGTCCTCACATACTCAGTGCGTCCGTCTGTCCATCTGGGTGATTCTCTCCCCTCCCCAGACAGCCAAGGCGCTGCTATGGGGCTTAACGACCAGGTGTTAGCTGCTGGGCTGTGGGCTCCCCTGGGGTACCAGTCTCTAAGGGAATGGGCGGGGTCTCCCCGCTGCTCGGGAACCCCCCCGGCAAGCCTCAGGAGATGTCGCACCCCATCTTTTCCTCTCCTGTGTCCCCCTGTCCCCACACTGGGTGCTGGCTAGCCAGCCACACCTGCAGCTTCCCCCACTGGATCCGGCCCACGCAGCGGGGGGCGTTGCGCCAGGCCTGCTTGGCCCCGAACACCAGCTCGCTCTCACGAAGCTGGTAGGTGCCCGTGGCCCCCACCTCGGCTTCCACTTCCTGAAGCCGCTCCTTGTGAGCCTGGGAGCCGCTCCTGGGGAGGAGAGGGGAGCAAGAGGAAGTCGTGGGCCGGGGAGGGCCCCCAGGCTTGGTGAGGGTTTGGCGAGTGTGGCGGTGTTGAGCTCCGGCCCCACGTGGTACCGGGATGGGGGGGATGCGAGGGGCCCCGGGGGAAGTGTCACCGTCTCTAGGTCTCAGCAGGACCGAGGACAAGGGTGGGCTGCGGGTCTTGGGGTGGGGGGCTCACCTCTTGATGGAGCTGTAGTACTGGTTGATGAAGTCCCTGGCTTGGCTCAGCAGCTGCTCAGGGGGTGGAGGGCCCTGGGAGGGTCGGCTCTGCAGTTTCCGTGGGAACACCAGGGAGCCCAGGCAGCGTCTGGGGGTGCAGGGCCCGTCCTGGGTCGGGGTGGGGGGCGGTGGCCGAGAGAGCAGGGAGCATCAGGTCAGGACCAGATCGGGGCTGGGGGGCAGGGCCTGGAGGCAGAGTCTGGGGCAGAGGGAGGGAGGGTCCCGGGAGGTGTGGGTTGGGCCCCCCGCCCCCCCGCTAAGACTGGAAATAGCCGGGAGGTTGGGCTGGGTCAGGGAGGCTGAGAGTGATCAAGTCCCTTGCACGTTCCTTGGCTCCTCAGGTTCTTCCCGGTCTCCTCTCCCTTAGAGGGGACGGGCCTCGGCCATCTTGACATTGACTTGGGACACGGGGGCTCCAGGCCTTACCTGCTGTGACTGCGCGCACAGAGTGTCGTACGTGATGCTCCCCACCTCCCAGTTCTTCACACGGGGGAACTTGGGCCCCTCTGGAGGCCGGGTTAGCTGGGGGCTGTGGGGAGCCGGGCTGGGGTCATGGGAGAGAAGTGTGTGACCCTTTGGACGTGTCCCAGAGACCTCTGCGACAGCATTAAGCATCCAATGACTGCTTGCTTGCCGTGTGCTTTCTCACCCTTCCTCCCAGCCCTCGCAGCAGCCTTGGAAGGTAAGCAGTATTGCACCCCGTTTACAGATGGGAGATCTGAGGCTCAGAGAAGTTAAGGATCTTGCCAAGGGCCGCACGGGCAGAGCTGCCCCTTCTCCACCCAGGCCCGCCTCACTCCTCTGGATGCTCAGCCAGACCCTGGGCTCCCGGGGCTGCGGCGCTGGGATCCTGAGACCCTGGCCCAAGCCTGGGTCCTCATCCCCACTGCCTCCTCTGGACATGGGGTGTCCAGCCCCCTGAGGTTGAGATGAGCCCGGCCTGGAGGGGACGGAGCCCCAGGAAGCCCCGGCAGGGATTCCTCAGTCCAGATTTCCCTCCGGCCTCAGAGGCCTTATCACTTCCTCCCAGGGCTGCCAGCCCAGCCTCGGGGAGGAAGGGAGGGACGCAGGCCTGCGTGCGCCTGTGCGGCCAGGCCCCCGGCCCCTTCGCCCTTCCGTGCAGAGCTGCCTGCAGCCCGGCCACCCCGGCTGGCCGGTCACCCCACCTGGCCTCGGGCTGCGTCCTTACTCTCTCCAGGGACCTCTGCCCTAGGGGGGAATCCTGCTGGGGTCTGGGGCTGCAGGGTCAGTTTTGGGGCTGATGGCCAGTGGGAGGAGGGGCCTGGAGCAGGGGAAAAGGGCCTAGCTGCTCTGTCTTCTCAGTTCCTCCCAAGGGCCTCAGTCTCTCCCCCATCCTCTCACTCCCTTGTACCTACCTCTCCCCAGCTCCTTTCCACTCCTGTTAAATAATCATGGCTGTTTGTCGGTCTTGCCGTGAGCTAGAAACTTACAACAACTCCGTGGGGTCAAGTGCTGCTATATCCATATTTTGTATAAACGGAGGTTCAGAGAGGTTAAGTAACTTGCTCAAAGTCAAACAGCTCTTGGCAGCAGAGCAGCGTTCAAACCCTGGCCATTCGCACCTGGTAGGCTGGAACCCTCACCCCCGACCTTCACCTGTTGCCTGCCGGCCGGTCTCCTGTCTGAGCCTCCCTGACCATCTTGTTCTGTCCACGCTGACAGCCATTTGGGTTGGCGACCTGGCCCTCCTGACTGGGCTGCAGGCTCCAGCCCTTCCAAGCTGGGTCTTTAGGCCTTGACATCTGCCCCCCTGCCACCTGTTCCTAGCCTCCGCAGCCCTCACCTGTGGTCTGGCGCGGGCGGGGGTGCGGGTGCCGGTGCCCGGCTGGGCTCGGGTGCTGGGGAGGCCGGGCCCTGCTTGCTGCACAGCCCGAGGCCCAGCCCTAGCCCCAGGCCGCAGGGTGGCCCGGGCTCCTGGCCCACGCTCTTCAAGTTGCCCATGTCGGCTTCGGCCGCGTCTGCTCTGTGGCTCCCGGCAGAGCCTCAGCCTTTTCCTTAGGAAGGGGAGGGGGCAGTGGGAGGGGGCTCTCCACTGCTGGCCCTCGCCCCGCCCCTGTCCCACACACAATGGGACAGGAACAAGGCCGGCTGGGAGGCTCGAAAGCCTCGGCTCCATGCCCGCAGGCCCGGAGGGTGGAGGGCCGGACGCCTGGGTTCCGCTCTGAGGACGAGGGAAGATAAGTGGGAACCCAGGTGCCTGGCAGACCCCTGGGGCCAGAGTGCAGGAGCTGGGGTGCAGGGGAACGGTGGGGTGGGCCAGCCAGAGCGCCAGAAAGACCCTTCTGTGGCATCTGACCAGAGGGCAGGTCTTCCACCTCACCCTTGCTGGCCTTGCCCTGAGGGGTCGGGCAGAAGCGGGGCACTGTGGCAGTAGCAGGCGACGAGTCCCTGCTCTTAGTGACCACAGGGACCTCTAGGGTCACCCTGGTGCTCTCCTTCACCACCTTCCCTACATCTAAGCGCTCCTGGACTCCTACCATTGAGTCTTTGGGGGTTCTTGGGGGTACAGGCCCAGCAAGGATACAGTGACCCTTTGTCCTTGGGTCTGGCATTAGGGTATCCCTTTCCCTCCCAGCCCCAATTTCCTGGAACCCCCGCCCCCTGTGACTCAAGTGGGGGACACAAAAGGGCAGGAAGCTACCATCCAGGGCCTCCACGCCCACCCTGTCATACAGTGACGCATGCTTCCCTGGGGGAGGTGGGTCAGCAGACAGACCCAGCAGTCAGGGCTGGGGCAGAGACTGACCACTGGGGAAATCTTGGGGCCCTAGCAAGAGCAGGGTGGGGGGGTGGGGTGGGGGTGAAGGGAAACTACAATTCCCAGAATGCAAGTGGTACACATGGGCACTCTTCAGGTACCTCAAGGAGTAGTGCATGCTGGGGTTTGTAGTTCTAAGCCATCTAGGGGCTGGAGAAAGGCCATGAGCTGGGGCTCCTGGGTCTACAGGGATCCAAGCCTGGCGGATTTGAGACCACAGAGGCTAAGAGAAACTGTGAGAAAGAAACGGAAGTTGAGAGACTGGGATAGGCAGAGACAGGGAGAGGCAGACCGGCAGACAAACAAACATGTAGATTTGTGTTGGCTGGACTACTTTGAAAAGCAGTGGAGGATATGATTGGTGTGGGCCTGGGTGGGGGGCGGGCAGGCGGACCCGCCGGAAGGAACGGGCCGTGCTGGGAGCTCTGGGATCACACCAAGAAGGTGGGGTCTGCCAGTTTGGAGGGAGGAGGGTGAGGGGGCTTTGTAGACACGGACAAGCCTGAGCTCCTGGGCTTCCAGAAAACTTTGCTGCCCCTCCCTCAGCCAAGGGGCAGGTGAGATGCAGAAGCACAAGGCCTGTGCTCATCCCGGCTTGCCCCCCCATGGCCCTGGAGCCCGAGGCCCCACCCCGCTCGCCTTCCTTTCTCAGGGAGGCAGGAGATGGGAGCCAGGCGCCTAGCTCTAGATACTTTTCCCCACCATGGCTGAGGCAGACAGACCCCACTTCTGGCTCCCATTCAGGCACCAGCTAACATGCACACGACTGAGAATGACTCCTTTTTCCAGATTCCAGTTAATGGAGCTGTGGCTGGCCTCCCCTGGGACAAGGTGGCAACAAGCATCGGATGCTGAAGTCTTTACGACCTCTCGCCTGCAGCACTGACCATAGCCCTTCCCTGTGGACTCTGGACCTTGGGGTCTCCCCTCCCCTCTGCGCTCCACACTACGGCCAGATTCATCTCGAAATCAGGACTAACGTCATGCTTTGGCTCCCCCTGAGACCTTCAACCCAAGGTCAACACACTGGCCCAGCCCTCAATTTCCCTGATATGCTACTCACACCCTCTGTTCTAGAAAAATGGGCTTCCTCACAGATTCCCAAACTGTCCTTGTGTTTTCCTGCCCCCGGGCCCTTGCTTATGCCCCCCCCGCCTCCTCTCCCTTAGCCTTGTGACTAAAGGAGATCTTTCTTTTCCTTCCTCATGGCCCAGCCTTGGCAGCCCAGGAGGACCAGAGGGGACCTGCTGCAGGAGATACAGGTATAATGCCCTCAGACTCTGCCCAGCAGCCAACCCAAGACCACATGCTCCCCCAAGGCTTCAGAAAGTCCCTGAGCCCCGGAGGTACGTGGGCTCACATCGCTGCCCACCAGGGGCCTCTCCAGGTGGTCTTCCTGCGGCGTTCCTGTTGGCCTGATGAGACCATCTCAGGGCTCCCTGTGGTCTGAGGCTGTTCCCATCCGGTCCTCCCTCCCCTCTCCTTTCACAGGTGTCAGACCTGCATCCTGTTCCAGAGGCTTTCCCTCCCTCTCCGTTATCTTTCACAGGCATGAATCTCCTATGCTTCCAATTCTTTCTTGCTGTGCTTCCTGGAGGATCTGACCAACACATGGCCCCGCTATGTTTCCTCTGTGAGGTCTTCCTCCAACCCCCTTCTCCAGGCTCCCCAGGCCACGGGAATATCTCTTGCTCTGGTTCCTCCCAGCGGCAGTTCTTGGGCAGCTTGCTCTGTCCGATCTCTCTTCCAAATGAACTTGTGTGCTCTGGAAGCACACGGCAAGTTCTGCTCATTTGCTCTCCTCAGGCCTGCGTCTCCTGCACCAAGGAGGCGCTTTGTGAACATTGGCTTGTTCAGCTGCAAATGTGTGCAGCCCCCCAGGGGCCTGCAGCTGTGTTCCAGAGGCAGTTGGAGAGGGGCCGCTGAGAAGGGAGTCAGCGAGACTGGTGGGTCGCGGTGGGCAGAAATCACGGGTGATGGAGCCAAGAGGGGGCCTTCTCTGGCCACAGAGAGGTTGGGGACAGTTCAGTGCGGTTGCACTGATGGCGGGGACCAGGGGGCCCTGAAGTTTTGGTGGGGACCTGGGTAGAGGGAGCCACAGCAGGGATTTTAGGAAGAGAGGGAGAAAAAGTAGAGCTAGAGAATCAGAGGTGAGGCTTTTGCCACAGGGAAGTTTCCCTTTGGCCGCTTTTCCTGGAGTTTTGGCTGGCACTGCCCCGCGTGTTTTAACTTCCATCAAAACGGACTCTGGCATGCCTGACGGTTTTTGACTCTTCCACCTCTGGGATGGGGCCCTTCCCATCCCTCCCCAGGCCCTGCCTTGCTCTTGGCTGGCCATCCCCATTGGGCATTAAGGCTCAAGTGGCTCAGTGGCTGACGGCTCTTCTTAGCTATCGCATTTTAAAGAATAACTGCTGGACTTCCCTGGCGGTCCAGTGGTTAAGACTCCGCCCTTCCACTGCAGGGGGTGCGGGGTTCTATCCCTGGTCAGGGAACTCAGGGGAACTAAGATCCCACATGCCGCATGGCCAAAAAAAAAAAAAAAAAAAAAAAAGTAATTGCTGAAAAAACAATAATTTCAAAACCCGCAGAGTTGAAGTTTCCACCGGTAGGAAAGAATTTTAAATTAATTAATTTATTTTTTCTTAGCCACGCTGCACGGCTTTCAGGATCTTAATTCCCCGACCAGGGATCAAACCTGGGCCCCGCAGTGAAAGCACTGAGTCCTAAGCACTGGACCGCCAGGGAATTCCCAAGAATTTTAATTTCAAATTATGGTATTTCAAGCTGGAAGGGACTTTGCAGAGGATCTGTTTGGGAATCCAGCCCTTCGGTCTCTGACAGTGGCGGTGTTTTCTGCAACTGGGTGGGGGGGCCCAGCCCAGCCCCCAGCGCCACCAGTCCTGGTCCGGGAGGGTGACAGACCGTTCTGTGGGTGAGTAGCCGGGCCCTTGGCGCCTCCTGCCCCCTCAGAAGGCAATAAGCCTTGCTCCTGACTTCCCTCTTGCAGCAGGAAGGCGCGCAGGGCTTGGGGTGGGATGCGCTGACCTTGGGGGAGGGAAGGCCTGGCTCCTGGGGTGTGTGCAGGGGCTGTGGAAGGTGGCGGGCGGAGGGAGGAGGCGCGGAAGGCCCTTGCTCTTTATAGCCCAACCCGGGGTTGTTCAGTGTGAGCTGGAAGTGCCCCACCCTCCGCACTATGAGCAGCTTCCTTCCTGCCTGCTGGCAAGCCTGGGTGGGAAGCCGAGGGAAGGGAGGCGGGGAAGCAGGCAGAGGGGAGTGGGGCAGCCCTCTGTGGCCCAGGGAGGCCCCTGCCCTCCGCAGGATGTAACTCCTGTTGGGAGCGGAGAGGTTTGCTGAGCTTCCAGACTGCAAGGCGGAGGCCGGGCGTTTGGGGAGGGGCTTTGAGCAGGGTCCGGGATGTTCAGGGCTCAGGCTTTGGAAGACGTTGCCTGTCGGAAAGGGGCGCCTGGCTGGCACTGGGGCGGCGTCGAGCAGCCCGGCCCTTCTTGAGGAAGCCACATGGGGGCAGCAGAGAGCTGGAGAGAAGAGATTGGAGTGGAGGCCTGAGCTCAGACACCCAGACCCTCAGACAATGAGAGCCAGCGTGATGGAGGGACAGTGGGGTGTGCCTCTGGCCCAGCTTGGGTGGTGGGTCCACACTATCCCTCTGGGACCCTGAAGTGGTTCGTTTGCGTGAGCCTGAAGTTCCTGATGATGACTCTGACCAGCCCACCCCCAGACCTTCCCTTGGGAAAGCCCCTGCTTCTGCGCAGACCACAGGGGTGTGGTGAGCTGAAAGCGCAGGGGGCACGTCCAGCGGGGCCCGGGGTGTGAGCAGCAGGTGCCCCCCGGCTCCCGTGAGAGGACGCAGTTCTGGCAGCTGCTGGGGAGTCGTGGTTAGGGTTAGGGTACTTGTAGATGCCACCCCATCCCACAGGTGGGCTCCCTAGGGCACATCGGCCCTGTTCTGGAGACTTCTGCTTCCTGGCTCTCAGACTGGTTAAGAAAGTCATGGGAGAATCCCAAGACCTTGCCCTGGGAGTGACAGTGACCGTCGACCTTTGGGAGCTCCTGGGGAGATGGCACTAACTTCCTGAAGGAAACCTGGGTGTCTCCAGGCCTTGATTCTTCTTGAGGTTTAGACTCTTCCTTCTGAACGGCGGCCCTGAGTGGATCCTGTGTGTGTGTGTGTGTGTGTGTGTGTAAGTATGAGTATTTGTGATTGTGTATGGATGTGTGTGTATATCTGAGGGTGTATGTACGTGTGTATGTGTGTCTGCGTGTGCATGTACCCTTGGGCAGTGTGACCTGGGGCTCAGTCCGTGACCTGCCTCTCCTTCTGGTCCCTGACCTTCCAAAGCTAATTTGGGCCAAGAACATCAGGGTGGGTATAAATGTTTTCACATCCTTGGGGACTTGAAAATGCCCTTTGTTCCTGGGATCCAGAGTGAAAACGAGGAGTTTTTGGGGTCAGGCTGAGGCTTCTCGATTGATGACCATGGGGGCCCCTATGTCAGGCCATGGGGGCCCTATGTAGAAGGCCATGGATGTCAGGGATCAGTCTGACAGGCCCTACCCCCTTCCCCTCTCCTCCTCTCCTTCAATCCCTCAGTCTGACCCAGGTTGCTGGTGTGGTTGCTGTGGTGCTGGGTCTCTCGCGAACTAGGGCTTTGAGCAACTAGTGTGCCCAGCATGGAAATTCTGTAGCAACCATCACTGGGGATTGGCTGGGCAGAATCCCTTCCCCCTGGCTCTCAGGTGCCCGGGGTGGGGGCAGGCACCTTCTCCAAACCAGTGTGGGAGGAGAAGACTTTATATCACTGCTACTGATTTGTGAGATAGAGAGACCCTGATTCCAAACCCTGATACACCTTCAGTCATTGTGTTGTCTTTTTTCCTATCCTCCCAACCAGATTATAAGCCCCCTGACCCCTAATGGCCAGCAAACGAGCCATTCCTGGTATATTTGCTGTCGATGGTGATCTGGGACTTTCCTGAGTCCTCATTCTGTTGTCTGGCTTCCTTAATTCTAGTCTAGGCTGCTGCAGGAATTGGTCTACCTCTGCTTTAGAGGAGCCTGATTTAGATGGTGTTCTGCCTTGTGGATCCAGAAGGGGGAGTGCCTCCAATCCCTTTTTTTTTTCTTCCCCAGGGGAGAAAGACAGAATCCTGGCTTCCTGGACATTCTGGGCCCCCTGCCCCATGATTGGCCTCTGCTGTCACTTTCACACCCTCACCAGCTTTATCTTCCTATAAGAAGGCCCCACGCTGGACTGATGTTCTTCAGAGGGACAGAGATGAAGAGTCCTGACCGCTGTTCTCAGCTCAGCCAAATTCTCCTCAAGCCCTGCTCCTTTGTGAAGCCTTTCCTTCCCTTTCCAGCCTGAAAATGATCTCAACCTGTTCTGAAGTCGAAGCGTTCATTGTCTGAACCATTACTTGGCACTTGGGGTCTAGGACCATGTGACTCATCTTATTGGCTGCCATTATTTGTATTTGGCTCCTGTAATATTGTCTATTCACGTGTAAGCATCTTTTCTTCCCAACTAATTGCAAACTTTTTAAGGCCCAGGGGCTGGATTGTATGCCATATATTTCTCTAGGGGTCCCTCACAGCATGGGACACATAGAAAGTGATGGGTAATTGTTTGTCAGTAGATTGGGGAGATGATGGAGTGAGAGACCTGGCTGGATGTGAGTTCTCTTCTCTGGTCCTTCATGTTGGCTGATGATTCACGGGGTGGAATGGATACCCTTCAGGATATGGAGCTAGTGTTGGGTTAGCATTCCCAAGCTCATCCCTCCCACCCAAGCTGGGGTAGGCTCTAAATTCTGCCTGATGAGTTTAGCAGAATGAACAAGGAATAGTTCTGGAGAGCTGACATAGCCACCTCTGTATCTAGAGCTCTCTGGGTCTTGTATCTTCTCTCTCTCTCTCTCTCTCTCTCACACACACACACACATACACATCTTGAATTCTCAATTTCTTTTAGCTCTTGTTGTATGTGGTATATGATCCCTGACCCGGCCTGGTGAATGCGATGGGGAAATCACTTGACTGAGGACTGGGGGACCTGCTTCTGTTTCTCACTTGTAGCACGACCTTGAGGAAGGGCCTGTACTGGTCCGAATCTGTTTTCTCATCTAAAATATGAAAGTGTTTCTTTCTGGCTCTAGTATTTCATAAAGCAACAGAAGCCTTCAAGGGAAAGAGTTGCAGGCGTAAAGGTCAGAGGAGGATTCATATCTTTTCCTTGATGACTTGTGTGGAGGTGAGGGAGGAAGGCACATTCTGGACGTTTGGAAGAGAGACTTGAGGCTTCCCAGCTCTGACTGGCAAAGCCAGCTCTTGCTTCACCATATGCTTCCTCCTGGAGCTGCTGTCCAGTTCCAGAAGCATTTTCATGGTTTGGGGTGACTGTCTAATTCACTGTGTCTGGAGGAGAGCCCCAGTCTTGGTCACCTGAGCTGCCCTCCCTTGTTTCCTGCTGAGCCTGGCATGAAGGGCTTTCAGCACCTTGGACAGAGACAGAGCTCCTGGGCAGCCAAGAGCGCTTGGGATCGCCTGCCAGGCCAGCTTTCCTGGGGCAGTGGCACCAAAGCGTGGTTTGCTCCTTAATGTTTTTCAGTCTCTCAAAGACTCTCTAAAATAACCCCCCAATCTACGTCAAAACAGTGCACTTGTGCTGCAAACTGAGGGCATTATTTAACAACCACCACCCACCGCAACTACATCCTACAACAGTGTCAGGTACATAGTAGGTGCTTTGTAAATACTTATTTTAAAAGAATATATGAAAAATTCAGCCTCCAGACAAGTGTCCTACTCTCCCCCACACACCCCCCCCTCTCGCTTTATAATCAGGTTGCCCCTCCTCATCAGTACCTATATAATAATTCTGGAGCTTCTGCTACTTGCGTTTTGGAGCCTCACTTAAGTCCCTTCTTGTGTCTGAGGAGGCTGAGCCCCACCCTTAAATCAAAGGGACAGATGGCTGTTAAGCTCTCAGGGAGAGTAAACTTAAACTGGCCCCTCCTCTTTTTCATTTGGGGGTAAGTAGATGGATGTGAGAACTCAACACCTGACTCCTATGGGATCTAGTTTTATGAAGATGTTCACTCCTTTCCTCTGTGCCTGAGAAAACCCTTACAATCCAGGAGGGCCCAGTATTCCCAGGAAGCCCTCCTGGCTGCCCCAGCCCACTCAGAGCCCTCCCTCCTCTGGACTCCCTTGCACATATTGTCAGCAGCACAGTGTCACACCAGATCATTTTCATGACATTTCATGCCCATTGGTTCTCTCTCGCCAGTTAGATTATGGTGGAGCCCATGCCATATGTCTGTTTGTTCTCAAGAGACCCTCCAGTGAGGAGCACACAGCAGGGTGGAGTGGAAGATGGATGGGTCTGAGGGTCTTCTCACCTGCCCTTAAGATGTCTCCCACTCCACTTATTTTTAGTCTGAAATAAACATGTAGGATGGACCAGGGTCCTATCTGTGGAGTAACCATTGGCCTCAAGGGCACCTCGATCAGAGAACAAAGGCAGGAGGTGGAGGTGGAGGTGGGTATTGAGGGAAAATGGAGAGTCGACCGATGGGGGGAGAATGTGGTTGTGTAGAATTAAAGAATCACTCACTGTTGGGGCTGGAAGGGATCTCAGAGATCAGCTTGTTTGGTCTCCTCATTTTACAGGTAAGGAAAGTGAGATTTAGCGATCCTCCTACAGTTACCCAACAAACAGGCCCCTTTCCATCACCTCTGACCTCGTTCACGTCTTCCACATCTCTCCCTGGACTACTGCACAGCTTCATGTAGCTGATTATATTTTTCCAAGATGCTCACGCCAAAAGATCACATTGCACATGCTTTTCTTATGTCAGTGACACTCCTCCATTGAGAAGTAGGGGTCTATGTTCCTCTCGTTGAATCTGATGGGCCATGATCACGGCAGAAGTTATTCTGTGTGACTTTCTAGGTTGTTATTAAAGGTGGTACAGCTGCTGCCTGGACCTCTCTTGGGACACTTGCCCTTGGAACCCAGCCACCACGCTGTGAGGAAGCCAGGCAGCCACGAGGAAAGGCTTCATGTAGGCATTCTGGCCCCAGTCCTGAGAGCCCAGCTGACAGCCAGTATCAACCACCAAATGTGAGTGAATGAGCCTTTCAGTCCCAAGTTGAGTGGAGCAGACACAAGTGGTCCTGGTGGAACCGGCCCAAACGGCAGACCCATGAGCAAAATAAATGCTGTCATTGATTTAAGTCATTGAAAGTTGGGATGATTGAAACACCTTATATCTGCCTCAGTTTCTCCAAACTATCATACACATTTCATTAATTCAATAGACCTTTATTAGATACTGACCATATGCTAGGATCTGTACAAAGACAGACATGATTTCTATATTCAGGGACAATACATTTCAGCTGCCGCCACTGTTCCTTTGCACACAGAAGAAAATCCATACTCCTCAGCCCTGTGTTCACGGCTCCAGCCTATCACTCACCGACACCACACCAAACTGTTTTGTCCCCAGATCTGATCTCCATTCTCTGCTCTCTATGCCTTTGTTCATGTTGTCCCCACCCCTGCAGTGCTTCTGCCCTGTCCCACCTCAACCTTCAAGCACCTTCGCTCTGAAACCTTGTCCCCTCACAAGGCCCTCCCGGGCTCCTCCAGCTGAAAGTAATCGACACCTCCTCGTCGTCCCACGGCACTTACCTCAGATTGCACAGTTTCTGTCTGCACACCGCCTCTCTCAAGCTTCAGTATTCTGTGAATCCCTGGAGGAGGGAACCTGGCTTGTCCCTCCTGTACCCTCACAGCATCTGGCATAGGGCCCAGTACATATGAGGCCCCCAGTAAACATCTGTTGATGCGACTCGTAGCAGAACCAGAATTGAAAGTTAGGTGTTCTCCAGTGCCTTACTTGCTTCTTTGGATATTACCACGGCAGGGGAAAAGCCCCATCAATGGAGGGTATCAGGTGGGTGGGAGAGGACCTTGGTTATGGCTGGGAGTTGACAGGATCACTGCACGTGGAGCTGCAGGTGGCCGTGAATGGACAGAGCTCTGGCTCCTGGCCAGGGCTTTGTGGTGGGTCCCTCCCTCTCTTCCTTGTCTTCGTGCTCTCAGCAAGCCCTGAGCACCCACTTCTGGAGGGGAAACATGCTGTTTCTTTGATCTTCCTCTCCTCCGACCCCAGTTCACTTCTGAGGACATCTTCCTTCTCGGGACCCAGTCACACAGAAAAACGGGCCCCGCCGTGCCGTCTAAGCCTCCCCTGGCACAGCGAGGGACTGTTCCGTGTCCTTCCCCATGGGGTCTCTGAGGAGCCATTCCATGAGCTGTGTTTCCTGCGCCCCCCTGACTGGAACTGCTTCCTGGTCCCCTGCGATTGTCGCTTGCTCTCTTGGGCCCCATTCTGACTGCATCTTGCCTGGCCCGTCCCTTGGCGGTACCCCGGCAGGGGCAGGCTTCAATCCCTTTTTACCTCCCAGGACAGGATACCTCAGACTGAGCAGGGGCGGAGAGTGGGGTGGGCAGGATGTTTTCCAAAGACTTTTCTCCCTAAACTGTCTCTTTCTGGGAGCTGGGAAGTGCCTCTGTGTCTCCCAGTTGGTACAGCCTCCCGCTCCCTCCAGCACAGTCACGTCACAGGCTGGGTGGGGGACAGCTCTTTCGAGGACTGATCCCTGCAAATGGCTCACTGAGCCCCAGTGGGGGTGGGGCGGGTTCTGGTGGCTCGGGTATTAAGGTTGAGCACTTTCCTCTCTCTGAGGGATCTGAGGTTAGTGGAGGTGGGGAGGTGGTGGCAGGGAGGCTTCTCTATAAGCTCCTCTGCTGCCCCTTACCTCTTGGGGGCTGGTACCTGTGGCCCCACGAAGGATGCCTTTGGGGGACCTCATCCCCGTCTCACAGTCTCTCTTCCTTGTCCCGGTCTCGGCTGTGGGAGCGGCTCCGCGGGGCTGCCTTCAGGCTCTCTCCTCAGCCTCCAGGAAGGCAGAAATCTGCATTCAGCTCTGACTTCTGAGGTGTGTGTGTGTGTGTGTGTGTGTGTGTGTGTGTGTGTGTGTGAGAGAGAGAGAGAGAGAGAGAGAGAGAGAGGGAATACACAGGATGAGGGCTACACTGTGTCCAGTCTCCTCTCTATTGGGAGGATCAGTGGTCCCTCTGATTCCTTCATCCTCCCGAGGGATAAGAGCAGAGGCCTGTCCTGGGAACACGGGAACCTCAGTGCGGACAGCTGGCCAGGCTAGATGAGATGCCCCTCTCCACTGCCTCTCTTCCCATGCCCATTCTCACTGCAGGCCCCTTCTCACGCTCTCAATCCCTTGACCTGGAAGGGAAGACACCCCAATCGTAGGTTAATCACGCTGGACTTAGTGCAGGCAAAGCAGCGTCCAGGGGGTGGTCCCGGGGTGGGGGAGGAGCTGGACCAGTCATCAGCTAGGTTCCTCCCAGTACGCAGATGGGTTGATGTGCCTGATGCCAGGTCACAGAGGAAGGGGAGTCTGTGCCACAGAAGGCCTTGGGCATCTTGAAGTGTGAGTGAGGAAGCTGCCGGAGGTGGAGAGGGCCTCGGGGATGACTGTACAGATAAGAGCCTCTGGTCTTTTTTAGCATCAGCTGGTGGAGCCACCCCCTTCTCTCCCACTGGCTGCCTCCCTGAGTCACTGCCCACCCACCAGCAAATTAAAAAGGGGTGTCATCTGCTGGCCAATGGCCCCATCTGGCCCCAGGGTTTGCCTCTTTTTGCTCCTGGGTGGAAGGTGAAAGTCTGGGTAGGGTGGTCTCACCAAGACCTGTTCCCCTGGGCCTTTCTCTTGCCAGACTCTGCTTCCTTCTCTGCCCTTTGTTCCTCCCCTCCCCCCCGCATCCCAGGATGGTTCTCCCTGGTGACAAGACCCACCCCCTTGCTCCAAGGACAGAGGCAGCTGCAAACCCTCAGGGGCCCCCACATGGCCCCATCCATCTCGCCGGTCTCTGATCTGGGCTGCAGGGGAGGGGACCCGCGGAGGGCAGCTCCGTTGCCGACTCCTCCCCACCGGCCAGCTCAGCTGTCAACACTCGCCTGCCGGCCCTGGCCGTCCTGAGGCCCCGCCTGGCTGCTCAGGCCGGGGACACTGCGCCCCGGAGACCCTCAGTCAGACCCAGGCAGGCGGTGGGCAGGCGGCAGGCAGACACCCTGCCTGCCCTTGAGCATCCTCAGGCCTCCTTGCCTAAATAAGGGAGCTGTAGCTGGAGTGAGCCAGCTGGCCGCGGGGAGGGGCCTGCGGCTAGGCCAGGGTTTTCCGAGGGGCTGGGCCGCCGCAGCGCCGCAGGGCCCCGAGCCCGCCGATTGGGCCTGCACCGCTGGCCCCGCGCAGCAGAGGGAGGGCGGGCTGTTCGCACAAGGGGATCCCCAGGCTGGAACCTCGCGTTCAGAGGCCTCTCTTTGATCCCGAGTCTAGGAGGCCGAAACTCCTGTCAGAATGTCCCGCTCTGGGCAGGAGGGCCTGGAATAACCCCAGGGGTGTGTGTGTGTGTGTGTGTGTGTGTGTGTGTGTGTGTGTGCGTTGGGTGGCGGGCGCCCCTGCTCTGGGTGCGTGCCCCTCCTAAATCTCACCCACCCTTATCTCAAATCTCGGTGGCCTTAGGCCTCCAGATTGTCTTGCCCTTCACTTTTCTCGGGTCTCCCCTGACCCTGGGCTCGTCTTCCCAGGGCCCAGGCCTCGCCCGTGGCACCTACAGCGGGCACTGAGCGCAAGCTGTATGTAGGAGCCCGTGCTCGGCGTGGTGGGGGACCAGGGCATAAGGGACCGGCCCTCTCCCTTCAAGTCAGGTCCCCTCGGTCCTTCCAGCGGGGAGAGGGGGGAGGCGGGGCGGGGGCGGAATCCCCAGGCTCCTCCTTGGCCGCCTCAGGGCCGCCCGTCGCACCTGTCCTCACGGTTCCCCTACCTACGGGTCCCTTCCCCCTCTTGGGGCGCGCGAGTCCCGGGGGCTCCTGGGCTGAGCGAGGGGCTGGGGTGGGGGGAGCCCTCGGCTCGGCTCAGCCAATGGGAAGGGCGGGCGCGCGGGGTGTGTGGGGGGAGAGGGCGGCGCTGCGGGCGCGCGGCGGGCGGGAGGGAGCCGGGAGGCGGGGGCCGGAGCCCGAGGGGCGCGCGCCGCGTTAACCCTTCCGCGGCCGGGCCGAGCAGCAGGCGCAGCCCGAGCCGCGGGCGCCGGAGCGGCTGTCGGCGCAGCGGGCGGGAGCCGGGAGCCCGGCGCTCGAGCAGGCGGAGCGCAGCGCGGAGACGCGGCGGAGCGGGGCCCGCGGCTCGGCTGGGGCCGGCAGACAGGTGTGCGGGCGGCCGGGCGGCCCGAGCTCAGGCAGCTCCAGGCCGGGCCCGCGGTCCGGAGCCGGCGCCGAGCGGAGACCCCGCGCCCGCACCCCAGTCCGGGCCCCGCCCGTGCTCTGCCTGGCCGCGGGGTGCGGGGACCACGGCCGGGTCGGGCCACCCGAAGCCTGTGTTGGGCCGGGCCGGGCCGGGGTGGGTGGGGGTCCGCCCGGCCCGCCCATGGGCTCAGGATGCCGGTGCGGAGGGGCCACGTCGCGCCGCAGAACACCTTCCTGGACACCATCATCCGCAAGTTTGAGGGCCAGAGTGAGTGGGGGAGGGGGCGGGCCGAGCTCTCCAGAGTGTGAATGGGGGGGCGTGCCCAGGCCGTGTGCGTCCTGCCAGTGAGTCTATGGGGGCTCGTGACCCCAAGGCACTGGCCAGGGGTCGCGGGGGCAAGGCTTGGTGCTGGGGGCCGTGGGCTTGGGGCCAAGGGGCCTGGTGTTGGGGAGCGCGGCAGGAAGCTCAGCTTAGGTTTCCGGGATCGGGGAGTGTGTGTATGTGACAACCTGAGTGTGCAGGGAAGGGAGGTGGGATGGGAGTGTGCAGGTATCCTTATTAACTCTGGGTGCCTGGATGTGAGTGGGGCTGTGTGGTTGCAAGAACGGGAGAATGTATACGGCCCAAACTGTGGGCCCCTAAGAGTACCGTGCATGTGCCCGTCCAGACTGTGTTGCCGGAGACTGAAAGGCAAGCGTGTAGGGTCAGTGCCTAACACGCTCTTGGGTGTGTGTGGGGTGTCTGTGTGTCACCCATGCGTTTGACCCTGCATGGGCGGTGGGGAGGTATCTTTGACAAGGCTGGGAACTGTGGGCCCTGGGGTGAGAGGGAGCCAGGGCTGAAGCTGGCCTTTGGGGGCCTAACAGGCTCCATGTGATGACCCTACGTTGTTGCTTTTCCTGTCCTGAGCCCCTTTATGGGGACTACAGCAGCCCTAATGCTGGCCTGGTAGGGGAGCCTTCCAGAAGTGTCCCAGGCTAGGTGAATGTTCTGTGTGTGGGTATTTGCACCCTCCTGGCATGCGTGTGTCTGTCCCGAAGGCTGCATGTGCCCTGGTGGGTGTGACTGCCAAGGGCCCTGGGAGGGGGTGACATTCCTTGCCCATGACCCTGTGAGCACAGGACAACGTGTGCTTGTGACCGTGGTGGGGGAAGGGAGGGGTCAGTGTGCCGGGCAGCATTGTCTGAAGCAGAGGAACTGGATGATCCTGAGGGGGAGGAGACTGCAGTGGTGGAGGGCAGTGAGGCCGGGGCTTTCACTCCCACAGGCTCCGGGAGCCCCTGTAGGCTGGAAGCTGGGGGCCTGCCTTCTGGCCCCACCTTGCCACTGACTGCTGCGTGACCTTGAGTGACTCTCTTCCGCATCTAGGAAGGAGGGGGCGGCCATAGGGGCCTTTCAGGTCCCCTCTGTGTCGCTTATTCTAGGAGCTCAGGGAAGGAGGCGGGGGGGGGGGTGTGTGTGTGTGGGGGGGTGGGACCTGCCTTCGAAGAAACTCGCTCTCCTCTCCAGGCCTGGGAGCGGGGCCCAGGTGGTTTTTCCTCTCTGAAGATGGTGCGTACGTGGCTGCTACTCGGGACTGCCTCGGGCTCAGGTGGAGATGGAGGCCGAGTCAGGAGTCTTTTCCTGTGACAGGGAGCCCTGCCTTCTGGCGCTGATGGCTGCCTGAGAGTTTTGGGGGGCCTGGGGAACTGACCTAAAGATTGACCCAACTTCAAAAAAGTAACTTCCTGGAGGCCAGGGTAAGGGAGGGGGAGGAGGCAGGAGGAGACCAGCTCCTGATGCAGCAGCCTGGGCCTTGCGCATGTGATTGCCCAGGGCTGCAGCCTGAGGGCTATGCCCACTAGGAGGGGGGGCAGAGTTCCGACTGCTACCCAAAGCCCCAGCATTAAAGGCCAAAGTGGCCGGAAACTTCTGTGTTTATAAAAAGCTCGTATCCTCGGAGCATCTCTCCTGGCACGAGCTGGGGCTGCCACCCGCCTGCTGCTCACCCACCAGCCTGGCTCTTGGGGCACGTGTGAAGGGAATGAGCCAAGTCTAGCTGCAGTGGGTCCATTGGGGCCTCCCCTTGATGGGGCCGAACTGAGGAAGGCCTCACATCCCTGGAGAGCCGCTTTCGTGGGTCTGTCTGTTTACAAGTGGGCCGCTCTCTCAGGCCAGCCTGGGCTCCGGGTGTTTCCAGGGTTTGGAGCTGCAGGTCCCTTTCCTTGCTCCCTATGACCTTGGGCGAACCGCCCGTGACCCTCCGCTTATTCCTCCCCTTCTGCCAGACCTACGTTCGAAAGCGGGCTCTATCTTTTACAAGCTGCAAGATGAGGGCAAGAACTTCTTTTGAGTCTCAGTTTCTTCATCTACAAAACGAGGATAACGATGGGGTTGTCAGAGTATTAAATGAGAGAAAGGATCGTAGGTGCTCACGTGGTACTTCTTCCCTCATCCTCTTTGGCGCGCCCACTCTCCAGCTCCTGACTGCCCTTGGAGGGGTCGCAGAAGTCTCAGGAAGTACTGACCTGGCAGGGTCCGCAGATACTTGGGGGAGTGATTTCCTAGGGGTCCCCGGGGTAAGGAGTGCCCAGGGAGCGCCACCCAGTCTAGAGAGCGGGGGTCAGGAAGAGAAGCTGGAGCGGTGCAAAGGGAATGCTGGCCGCCATCTCTGGCCCTTCTCAGGCTCCCTCTCCAGGCCCAGTGTTTATCCCTCCGCCGCGGCTGCTGACACGCGTTGCTGACACCCGCCCAAGGCTGGCCTCGGCCCCGGGCGCGGAGGGGGCGGCGGGCCGCTGGCAGTCCGCCCGGGGGAAGCCACGGAGCCAGCCCGCGGGCCGGGCGGGGGAGGGGGCGCGCTGCCGGGCCGGGCCGGCCGAGGCACCTGTGTCGGGGCACAGCTGCGTTCGTCCCCTGCTGGGCACCCCAGGCCCGCTGTGCTTCCTGGGGCGGGGAGTCCCCGGGCGGGCAACTGTGTAGGACAAGAGAAGGCGGGGAAGGGCTGGGAACCCTGGGGGCAGGGGTCCCTGCTCACGTGCCCGCTTATCCCCGCCCCCCAGGCCGCAAGTTCATCATCGCCAACGCTCGGGTGGAGAACTGCGCTGTCATCTACTGCAACGACGGCTTCTGCGAGCTGTGCGGCTACTCGCGGGCCGAGGTGATGCAGCGACCGTGCACCTGCGACTTCCTGCACGGGCCGCGCACGCAGCGCCGTGCCGCCGCGCAGATCGCGCAGGCCCTGCTGGGCGCGGAGGAGCGCAAAGTGGAGATCGCCTTCTACCGGAAAGATGGTAGGCGCGGGCTGGGGCGGGGCGGGGCGGGGCGGGGCCGAAAGGCCGGAGTGGGGGGCGGGGTCTGTGGGGTGGGGGCGGCCGGCGATTGGCCGGAGCTCCGGCCTGTTGCAGGGGGGCGTGACCTCAGCAGGGACCTTTGGGGTGCGCCAGGTGGGAGGCGCGGGCTGGATATTGGGGCTGTACGGCGGTCCGGGTCTCTTTACCCCAAGCACTCTGGTGGGATGGTTTACGGGGTGCCCAAGGGGCTGCTTGGCTGTGGTCTGGAGCCTCTGGTTCCTTCCTCCCTGGGCAGATGTGGACACGTTGAGCTAGGTGGGTTGGAGTTTGACGGCAGCACCGGGATGGCAGGTGCGTGCATGGATGGGGGTAATGGAGGTCCAGGCCGGTGGCTGGGCGCCGACCTCCGCCCACAGGCCTCTAGCTACCCTCGCCCCTGCCAGGTGACTGACTGGTCTGGGGAGTTGTCGCTGAGGGCGAGGCGGGGAAGGGCTGCAGGACTCTGGCTGGCTCTCTACCGCCCCTCTCCTGCCCCCTCTCTCTTCTGCCCTTCAGCTGCACCTGGCGGGAGGTGTGTACCTCTCCCCACAACCTCAGTTCCCTTTGTCCCATCTTTTGAGCGCCCCGCCCGCCACCCCTTCCTGCGCCAGGTGTCTCTGCTCGGCCACCGGCTCCCCGCCCAGCTGCGCTGAGCTTCCGGAGAGCGGATAAACAGAGCCCTGGGCGGGGCTGCTCCCACACCGCCCCTGCCCTGGCGGGGTGGGCTTTGCTCAGGGAGGGCAGTGCCGCAGGGCTTGGGGGGACCTGCAGGTATCAGAGGGCTGGGGAGGGGGCTCTGGAAGGTGCCGCAGGACTGCCCACCGGTGCCCAAACCCTGCCGCTCACCAGTGTGTATCTGATGAGCATTTACTGAACCCCTGTGAGCCAGGTGCAGCAAGGTCTTGGAGATGGAGCAGTGTACAAGACAGAAGAGGTTCCTGCCCACAGCGAGCTTACCTGCTGTAGACAGCACTCTCTGTCTCTTCCTGGGGGCAGTGAGCCAGCAGCCCCCGTATGCCTCTGTCCCTGTCCCTTGGAACCTCCCCTGTACGCTATGCTCAGGGTTGGCTGAGGCTGCCCTGCAAAGGATTACATGCCCTGAAGACCCTGCTTTTGCAGGGGTGCCCAGCTGTGAGATCCCTGGACAGAATCAGAGTGGGGCACAGTCACTGGGGACCTGTGGAAGAGGGTTTGCTCGCAGCAAATGGGCCTCTGGCTGGGAGCTTAGATGCAAACTCTGAAGGCAGGGCCTCCTTTCTGGTTCTTCACTGATATCCCCCCAGAACCTTCATCAGAGCAGATCTGCTTTTATATCTGCCTGGCTACCTAGTACTAGCTAATATCAGTGGGTGCCTTCTATGCGCTGGACACTGGGCCGATAATGTTTCACTTGCATCGTCTCATGGAATCTTCACAACAACCCTGGGAGGTAGATACTATTTTTTCTCCATTTTGTGGATGAGGAAACTGAAGTTCAGGAAAATTGAGAAACTTCCCTAGAGAGTGCAGAGCTGGGAATGGACCCGTGTCTGTCCGATCACAGCCCTGTCCACTCTGCTCTGCTGTCATGTATTAAAAAGGAGGCAAAATAGTTACAGGTATATCTCTATACTGCACGTTACTTTATGCACACTTTTATTTTGAAAGTTTGCAAACAATTGGTGTCATGAGAAGAATGTGAATACACACGTCCTGGGTTCAGGTCTAACACCAGAGATTCTGTGATATGGATCAAGTTGGTTAGTGCCTTGAGCCCGTTTCTGCTTCTGGGACAGTGTGCCCGCCGGACCCCTCGGCGGCAGGGGCCTGAGTGCTTCTGCCTTCCCTGTAGTGTGTGTGAGGAGCCGCCCTCCCTCCTTCCTGCCCCAGGCTGGCTCCTTTGGGAGAGGATGGCCATGGGACCCCTTCTGCAGAGGTGCTATCATGGAATCTTGGTGACCTCGAGGATCACTTAATCCAGCCCACTCAAGTTACAGATGGAAAAACTGAGAAGCAGAGGTCAAGTTACCAGCGAATCAGTGGAGGGAATGGGATTAGAACCCAGGCCTCCCAGCCAAGTTCAAGCTCTTTCCCCACCCCCGGTTACTACTCCAAATGGCACTGTGACCCAGAAAGTCCTATGCCAGCCATCTTGGCCTGCCCCCTTCTCCGCTCTCACCTAGTTTCCATGGGGATCAGGTATCTCCTGGTGGCCAACAGGCTGGCCTTGGCCCTCAGGTTATGTGGGCCGCTGCTTGTCCGGGCACCTGAGGCCTCGGGTGCAGACAGATTTCCTCTGCCTCCCGCCCTCTCCCTCTGCTCAGTCCCTTGGGCAGATCTCTGTGCCTGACCTGGACGGGGTGTGTGTGTGTGTCTGTGTGTGTGTGTGTGCGCATGAGCTCACAGGCTCACAGCCTCGTGCGTGGACAGAGGAGGGAGGTAGATGTGAGGAAGGCCAATGCCACCTCTTGTTTCTGTCCAGGCCTTTCTCAGGGTCTTTGCCTGGGCCGGCCATGGCAGAGCAGGTCCCTGGGCTTTAGCCCCAGGGAGGCGGGTGGCTGGGAAGGAGGCGGGGCCTTTTGCTGGCAGGCGCCACCGTGGACAGCTGTACTGTGTCGGTGCCTCTAGCCTAGCTCTGTGCAGTCTCAGGGCCTGGAGCCAGACAGCCCCATTATTTAGCTGCTGGGACTGCTGGGAGGTGGGGAGGCCAGACTGGGGGGTGTGGGCTGGAGGGAGAGACACGAGGTGCCAGGCCCTCACTGGCCCTGTGTCCATGCTCCTTCAGGTCAGGCCTGGGATTAAGGTGCAGCTGGGATCAGGGCCCAGCAGCGTGGGGCTGGCAGGTGGCGGCATCCCCTTGGGGCTCTGGGCCGCGCCTCGGCAGCAAGTGATGCTGGTGTACACCTGCATTCCCACATTGCCCTGGGGAGGCTTCGGGCGCCTTCCACCATGGCTCCTCCTCACGCTCCCCTCCTCTCCCAGGCCTCGGGGAGGTCCCCTGGGCTCTGTCCCTCGCGTTCTCTCTGCTCTTTGTTCCCGCCTCTCTGCCCCGCCCCTGCCATGCTCAGCGGCCGCCTGTGCCCATGGTCTCTGCTTCTCTCCCCACCACTCAGGCCTCCCTGCCGGCTCTGTCCCCTGTGGTCTTTATCTCCCTCTCCCTGCAGCTGTCTCTCTTCTTCCCCCACCTTCCGTACCCCTGCGCCTTCCTCCCTGCCTCTCTCCCTCTGCCCCGGTGGCCCCCGCCTCTCTGGGCTCCATCTCCAAGTCTCTGTCTGGCCCCGCGTACCTCTGCCTGGCCTGGCCCGGTCTCCGTGTCCCTGTGTCCCTGGGAGCCTGTGCGTGGGCGGGGACGGGGGTGTCTCTAGAGAAGAGTTTGTTGGCTTCTCCACTCCAGCTGCAGGCCGGTTGTCATGGTAACAGGGTCAGAGGGCCCCCCGCTGCAACAGCTGAGCTGTGGGCTGGGGGAGGGGTGGGGACAGAGGGCCAGCGTGCTCCCCAGTGCCCCCAGAGCCCGCGGGGAGCCAGAGCCCCAGAGGTGACCCCACACCCACTGGTCTGTGGTCCCCAGACTCAGACCTCAGCCTCCCAGGTGCTTGCGCGGGTACTCCTGGCACCAGTGACACTCCTTGGGGCCTCCCGTGACTCTCCACGGACCTCAGGCCATTTCGCTATCTCCTCCCTGGTCCCTGAAATCTGACTCCTCACTGTGACCCTCCCACACCACCCCCTTCTCCATCATGGCCCCAAGCTCAGACACCCACTTCTCCCCTCCCAGCCCTGTCCCCTCCAAGCCGTGATCCTCAGGTCCCCACACCCCCATGAGTCAGGGTGGCTGGTGAAGGAGCCCTTGGGTATTTTGAGGCTGGCAGGCAGGTCAAATGGAGGCTGGTACCTGGGTGTGTTCTGTGTCCTTGAGATGGAGCAGGCCGGGTGAGCCCCGGAGGGATGAGGTTAGACGCAGGTAGCACTTTGCTTAGGGGGGGTGGGGAAGCCATCGGGGGCCCCCCCACCTTGGGCCTGCTGGTCAGGACCTGGGGCAGCTTGGAGTCCGGCAGGTGCGCACACCTGCACGATGGTGGCCGGGAGCAGGGCTCGGGGGCTGCGTCAGAGCCCAGCAGCGCTTTCCCTCCGTGGCTCCAGGGAGCGGAGCTGAGCCGGAGCAGGGTGCCCTGGCCTGCATGGGGGCTTCCTGTCCCAGCCCCAACCTGGGGGCCGGGCGGGCCTGCCATGACCGAGGGTGTGGGCCACTCCTGGCCTTCTCTGGGGTCTGGAGAGTGTCGGGCGGGCGGCTCCTCTGTGTTGTGTCTGCTGTAGCCCCTGAGAGGAGCTATGTAAATATTTGTGCAGAGGCATCTGGGATGGGAGCAGATTTTGACGGTGTTCTCGGGCTCTGGGGAGGCGGGCCGTGGGCAGCAGGAGGGCCAGCATGGGGGTGTGAGACCGGGTGAGCCTCAGCCTCTTTTCTGCCCAGTGGTGGCTTCCAGGGTGGTGGGACTTCAAGGGGTCCAAGAAAGTCCTTTCACAATTAAACATCTTCCCCGAGGGTGCTTGAAATGCCTCTATGTGGGAACTTTTCGCTTGGGTGGAGAACGAACCTTTTTCTTTAAAACGACATTTTCTTCTCATCACCCCTCCCCTGTAAGCAGGGAGGAGTGTGGAAATAGCTGGCCCTCAGTGTGAAGGAGTTTCACAGAATCATTCCTCCTTGACATGGGGAGGGGCCCATGGGGTCAGGGCCAGAAGAGGGGGCACAGAGGGACACCTGGGACAGGTGATGAGTATGGGAGAGGCTCTGGATGAACCGCTGTCCCCCTAAAGTCCCTTCCTGTCCTTAGTCCAGAGGCCCATAAAGATCTCCACGCTGTGAACTGTGGTTGGCCTCGAACGGACTTCTCTCCGTTTTGGTCGCGTGTCTACTGGACTAAAAGCACCTTGAGGGCCGGGCAGTGTCTTCTCCTTAAGCCACCGTCTCCCTCACTTACAGCTCTGGGCAAGGCTGCCATGTCCGACTCCCCCACTAGATTGGAAGCTCTGGGAGGGCAGACAGCGGCCTGTTTTGTTCTCTGTTGTATCTATGTGTCTGCTGCATAGTGGGAGCTCGGTTCATGCTCCCACTGAATGAAGGATTGAATGAATGTGGTGGGCAGTGTGCTGTGTTGCAGAAACCCTATACCAGGAGTCAGAGCCTTGGGAGCAATTTCTGGTTTAGTTATAGTCTTGCTCTGTGACCTTGGGCAAATCACTTCCCATCTCTGGGCCTTGGTCTCTCCCTCTGTGAAAAGCCTTTGAATAATAGAATGCCAGGGCTGGGAGGGGTCTTAGAGGATGGGGAGGCTATTGGGGCCAGAGGAAGGTGGGCCAGGGAGAGGTGGCCTGAGGTGACCACTGAGCGGGCTGCAAGTCCTCCGCCCCTGCCGTGTGGGGGGCATTGTGGGGTACAGGGAAGGCATCTGGGGATTCTCAGCCTTCCCGCCTCAGAGATGGACGGGGGAGGCCTGGATGGGGGAGCAGAGCTGGAGGAGGGGGCGGTGGCAGCTGCACTCATTGGCACCCTCGCTGTTGTGACTGCACTTTTTTTTTTTTTGGCTGCGTTGGGTCTTTTTTGCTTTGCGCGGGCTTCTCATTGTGGTGGCTTCTCTTTGTTGTGGAGCTCGGGCTCCAGGTGCTCGGGCTTCAGTAATTGTAGCGTGTGGGCTCGGTATTTGCGGCATGAGGGCTCAGTAGTTGTGGCTCACGGGCTCTAGAGCGCAGGCTCAGTAGTTGTGATGCATGGGCTTAGTTGCTCTGCAGCACGTGGGATCTTCCCGGACCAGGGCTTGAACCCGTGTCCCCTGCACTGGCAGGCGGATTCTTAACCACTGCACCACCAGGGAAGTCCCTGTGACTGCACTTATAGTTTGCAAGCTGGGACGCATGCTTTGTGGCAGGTGGTCCTTAGATGGGGCCTCCTCGCCATCATTTTACAGGCACCAAACTCACTTAGAAAGGCTAAGGGGTCTTAGCCAGCTGGCAGGTACCTGAGTGGGAACTCCAGTCCAGTTTTCCTCTTTCCACTCGAGTCCTGCCCAACACGGAACACCACTGCACAGGCTGTCTTGCCCCAGAGGGCCCTTTGGGGTCATGATGGGCTCAGAGCCCCAGGAAATTTGGGCTTTAGCTGGGGTTCCCAGAGCTGCAGTTCCTCATTCGCTAAGTGGGATCAAAACACCTGTCCTCCCGCGTACTGCTGGGAGAGGTTCAGCAGATAAGAGGATAGGTGCAAAGCAGTGTCGAGTGCCAAGGCTCTTGGCATTCTACTTGCCATTAGGCAGGGCGTCACCCATGTGGCCGCAGGTTCTAGTCAACCAAGGAAGTGAGCTGACCAAGGATCTCAGTATCCCTGTTCCCTACGGCCATCACCCTATGCCCTGCTCCACCCCGGCCTGCCTCTCTGCCTCTCTCCACGGGCTTCTGTTGGTCCAGCTCCTGCTTCTTCCACAAATCATAGAAACCAGGATATTTGTGTTAATGGGTTTCTTCTCTCTCTTTCATTGGTTTTTCTCCTTTTCCTTTTTTCTCACTCCCCAGTCCCATTACCCTCCCCTTAGGCAGCCATTCAAATGTACTTCCTGTGAATGTGCTGCTTGCATATGTTCTTGCAAAATGTGTGTTTTGTCTGACTGCATATAGGTTTAATTTATGTAAATGATATGTGCTATATATTGTATTCTGGTGTTCACTTTTGTTGCACAGGAGTCCGCCTTTAAGTCCAGCCAGCTTGTTCCTTGATATTGAGCCTACAGCTCCATGTTCTCTGGTGTGCTGCCCCCTCGTTTTACCCTGTCCACTCTCCTGGGGAGGGCCCGCCAGGTGGTCTCTATAAATGATGCTGCAGTGAACATCCTCATGCGTGGCCCCTTTTGGACTCATGTGAGGATGCCTTTGGGATTTCTCCCCAGGAGTGGAATTGCTGGATCACAGGGTATGTGGACACTTAAGTCAACGAAGCACTCTCAGGCTGTGCATGAGGGGGCTGCATCTATTGCCACCCTCCTAAGCAGAGCATGGGATTCCCCTGCAACCCTGCCACACGTGGCATTACCCACCTTTCTAATTTTTGCAAGTTTAATAGGTGGAAGTGATATCTTTCTGCTTTAATTTGCATTTCTTTGATTTCATGCGAGTCCGAACATCTTGTAGGCAGCCGTTCAGGTTTCTTTCCCATGAATTCCCTGCTCATATCCTTTGCTCACTTTTCCATGAAGCTGCTGTCTTTCGTTCTTATTGATTTGCAAGAGTTGCTTATTGATTCTAGAAATACAAATGCATACAGTTAAATATCCAATGTGTATTCTGGATATTAATCCCCGTTGAATCAAGATTTTGTAAATATCTGCTCCCATTCAGTCCTCTGTCAAATTTATCCAACAAAAATTCTTGATTTTGATACAAGCAAATTCATGGATTTTTAGCTTTCTTCATGCTTTTGAAGTTTTGTTTAAGAAATCCTTCACTGTCCTGAGGTTGCAAAGGTCTACATTTTCTTCTGTTACCTTAATTGTTTTACCTTTCTCAGTTGGGTCTTTAATCCATCCTGACCCTACCTCTGTCTGTGGTGTCAAATAGGGATCAAGTTGTATTTTTTTCCGTGTACTGAGCCAATTTTCCCAACACATCTAGTAAACAGCCTATTCTTTTTGGTTGGCTTGTGGGGCTACCTTTACCACTGGCTAATTTCCCATATATCCATGCGTCTGTTTTTGAGCTCTCTGTTCTGTCCAAGTATTTATTTGTCTGTTCTTGCATCAACACCATATTAAAAAAATACAGCAGTTAGTATGTCTTAGTATCTGGAAAGGCAAATTTTCCCTCTCTGTTCTTCTTTTGAAAGGTTGACATACATATTTGTGGACCTCTCTTCTCCTTTGCAAACTCTAGAGAAGGTTTATCAAGTTCCTGGGAAGAAAAACCCCACTAGAATCTTGGCTGGAATTAGATTGGTTTTATGGGTTAATTTGGGGAGAATGGACGTCTTTCTAATATTTGTCCCATCTGAGAGTCTGTAGTGTCTCTCCATTTATCAGATTGTTTCTGCATCCTTTATTAGTTTAAGGTTTTTTTTTTCCTCCCCCATAGAGACCTTGTGCATTCTTGGTCACTTCCTAGACACTTCATAGTTTTGTGTTTTTTTTGGCCATGCTATGCAGCATGTGGGATCTTAGTTCCCCGACCAGGGACTGAACCTGTGCCCCCTGCATTGGGAGTATGGAGTCTTAACCACTGGACCACCAGGGAAGTCCCCACTTCATAGTTTTTGTTGCTATTATGAAAGAGATCTTATTTTTGACTACCTACTCTAATAGCCTTCTGCTGGTGGAGGGGGGGCTGATCTTGTATTTGGTAGCCTCACTGGATGAAGTCTCTCATTAGCTAGTTCTAATTGTTTATCTGTTGATTTTATTGGTTCTCTAGGGAGATGATCCTATCATCTGTGAATAACGCTGGTTTTCTCTGTGTACGTTTGGGTCATTGCCATATGTGTTGACGTTGGAACGTTCCATCTGCCTTTTTCAGCAGACTTTCACAGGCACTTGTATCTATTTGTTGGAGTCCTGTGAGGTGGGTGAGTCAGGGAGGGATTGCAAGTTTCGGATTAATGATTGAGAAGCTGCGGCCGACTGGGTGACTGATGGGACAGGCCCTCTGGGGTATGCCGGGAGCCAAGGCGGGAGCAGAGCTCTAGAAGCTTGCGGGGCCCTGGAGGAGGGCGGGGACCCCCACTGTCTCCTAGTGGACCTCGGCTCTGTGTGCCCTTGCTGCCCGTGGCCTGCTGTGTGTGGGTCACAGAGAAGAGGGCTGGTAGGGGTCTGAGGCTCAGAGATACCCCAGCCGCCTTGCCCGGATTCCTGGGCCGTCAGCCTCCGTGTTCCGTGCTGTTGACCAGATTGAATAGTGCTTCAGCAAAAGACGCCACCTAATTCCTGTGAGGGTTCTGACTGCTGTCCAGACTCAGGGTGGGTTTGAAATGGGCAAATCCTGTCCTGAAAGCATAGTCAGTCAGTGCCCCTGGATCTGAAAGGGAGCTTAAAGCGTGGGGAGATGGCCCTGTCCCCATCTGCCATCCGTGCAGGTCCCCGCCCCAGTCCGTGATCGACTGGACACCTGTTCACCCAGTTTGTCCCGTGAAGCCAGCCCAACGCTGGCCTCAGGCCTCCGGCTCTGGGCAGAGGGAGGAAGCTCCCCCAGAAGCCAGCGTACAGTTACCTCTCTCATTAGGAACGTAGTGTTAGAGGAGTTTTCAGTGAGAGACATCCCTGTGGCCAGATGGAGCTGTCAAGAAAATCTTTGTAGAGGGGGGTCCTTCGGGGGCCTAGAGGGGCGGGAGGAGTTGGAGGGAAGCGGAGTGGGGCCGTGGGGAGTGGGAGGGTCTGTGAAGCTGGGGCACACTGGAGGGGGCACCGGGGCCAGCCTGCGTGTCCAGGGACGGGAGGCCCGGCTGGGAGGGCACCTGAAGGATGTGACATGGCTGGGAACAGGGGGTTCTGAAGGACTCTGAGGAGGGACAGGCTCCAGGAAGCAAGAGGAGGGAGGTTAAGCGTGGAGGCCTCAGGGAGGCGGGGAATGGGATGGTGCCGGAAAGAGAAGCTTTCCCCGAATAAACATGGCCGGGTTTCACCTTGCCGGGGCTTCTTCGGAACAGGGCAGGGCTGTGACTCCCAGTTTACAGACTGTGAGGCTGCATCCCCCATGGAGGTCGAGTAGGGCTGAGCCCCAGAGCTTTTCTAGAAGGAGCTCTTCTCCTGAGGCCGTCACTGTGGCCCCTGGGAAAGGTAGCACAGACAGGCCACATGCAGTGGGCTTGGATGGGCATCTGGATGACTCACAGAGGCCCTGAGGCCCTCTGTGTGGCCCTATAAATCTCTGGGAAGGTGTTAGGCTGGAGGGGCTAGGGGAGGGTCTGTCTGGAGATGCTCCTTCCGGGTGAGTGGGGTCTGGATTGTGGCTCCCCAGCCCCGGCCCTGAAGTGAGTAGTCCTGGGGAAGTCTGTCCCACTCAGCTCCTGGAGCCATGGGGATAGGATTGGCCTCTCTTTCTCTCTCACACACACACGAACACACACGTGCACACTCATTCACTGGCTGGCCTCTCAGGCTTCCCCGCTCTGTCCCCTGGGCCTGCAGTGTCCCTGGCCTTCCTTAGGCCCCCACTGCCCAAGAGAGCGACGTTAGCGACACGGTGGCCCCTGGCCAGGAGCAGCTCCAGCTGCATCTTCCTGTCGCCGCCACCAGGCTAAATATAACCTGACACTGCACAGCCCTGGGCCGCCGTCGGAGACAGCCTCTGCTGGGGGCGGACAGCCCGACTGGAGCCCCAGCCTCCTGCCCTCAGCATGACTTTGGGCCCAGCTCCTCCTGCCCCAGCAGGGCAGGACGGCGACCGGGGCGAGGATGGCTGCTTCCCCGAGGTCACCTTCCCTGCAAGGACCCGGCACCCTGCCTCGTTACAGCTCTGAATGCTTCCACAAGGCCATCTATCGTCTCATCTGGCACCCAGGGTACGAGTCCCTTGTCCCTGCAGTACCCACAGGGAGTCTGCAGCTCAGAGAGGTGGCTGACCTGCCCACAGTCACACAGCGATTGCCCAGGTCTCCTGAGGGTCGGGGCAGATCAGCTCGGCTCAGCTCCCCAGGACCCCTCTCTCTGCCAACTCATCCCGGACTCCAAACGGGGGTTCCTGTTGACTCCCCGGCTCAGTGAGGGTGGGTGGCACGCCTGTCTTGTTCATGAGGCCCTGAACGCTTCACGTGCGTGTGCTCAGTGAGTACTCGAGGGGGATGAAGAGCCACCTGCGAAGGAGCTGTGATGACACCTAGTTTGCAGACGAGCCACTAGAGATTCTGACCTGGGGAGCTTGTCCAAGGACACTCAGGTCACCCGCAGGCCTCCCTTTCCCCACCTGCCCGGTGCTGCCCCAAGAGATAAGGCCTGCCCCCGCGAAAGCCGACGGCGGCTCCTGCCTGGGGACCAGCCAGGGGTTCCCAGAGGTGGGCAGTCGGGTTTGGGACCGGGGGTGGGGCCCCTGCATGGGTTGGGATGCAGGGCAGGGACGATGCCCCAGGTACACTGTCGGGTGTGGGTTGGCACCAGGTGAAAGCGAGCCAGCGTTGCGTTCTGATGAAGATGGCGCCCTTCCCCGGGGTCGGGAGGAACTGGACCTGCTGCACCTGGAAGGTAGCCAGACCTGGTCCCCTGGGGCCCTCCCCCTGCCCCCCCCCCCCCGCCCCTTCCTCAGTGGCCTGTGGTGAGCTGCATGACCTCTGCGGCCCTTAGACTCCGAGGCGCAGAGGATCCTGTCCTTGTATGGGGCTGTCAATCCATGACTGCCTCTCCTCTCCTGGCCTTCATTCTCACAGGGCCCGGGTGCCCCAAGCCCAGGAGGCAGGCAGAGGCTGGGTGCCCGGATGCCTTCAGCTGGGGCTGGGGTCGGGGGGTGGGGGGTGTGAGTCGGGTTTCTTCAGCATCAGCCACGTGAGCCAGGCTGGCCCAGGGGGCCTTCTCCCTCTCCTCCTTCTCCAGTTACCAAGATCTCCCTTGGGGGGCTTCCCTGGCGGTCCAGTGGTTAAGACTCCGCGCTTCCACTGCAGGGAGCGCAGGTTCAGTCCCTGGTCGGGGCAACTAAGATCCCGCAAGGTGGGCAGCGGGCAGCGTGGCAAAAAAAAAAAAACCCCACAAACAAACAAAAGCAAAAACAAACAAACAAACCTCCCTTGGGCTCTCCTGCTTCACAATGTTCTGTCATTCATCCCTCTAGCCCACTGGGGCAAGGTCGTCGCCCTGTAGTGCAGGTGAGCTCCCTGGGGCTGGAGGAGGGCAGGTGACTTGCCCGAAGTCACTCTGATGCAATGAGCGAAGGCCACTTAACTCCATAGCCTGTGCCCCGCCCTTTCGCGCCCGGGAGCCCCACAGCCGTTCTGTGGGCAGGGCAGGGGTCCTCCGCTCCCCTCCGGTTCGATCCCCTCCAGTCCGTTCCCTCCTTCCCCGGGCGCTCCAGGCTCTGGCTGTCTCGGGAGCGCGGGCCGCTCCTGCCACAGAGCGGCTCTCGGCGGAACTGCAGCCTCCCCCAGCTCTGGGCTGAGGTCAGCCTCTGCTCCGCGGAGCTGCTCTGCGGGGTGGGGCGGGTCGGAGGGAGAAGAGGAACAAAGAGATGAGCAGGGTCCTGGGGTAGGTAGGAGCAGGGCTCATGGAGAGCGAGGCACTGGTCCCGGCGTGCGGTGCCAGCCCAGGGCTCCGGGGAGGCGGCCCAGACGCTGACTCTGAGCATTTCTTCTCTGCTGAGAAGTTGTGTGAAGGTCACAGCCCCGCCGCCTGCAGGCTGCGATGTGCTTTGTGCCGCTGCCCAGTTCTGGCTGTCCCTGTGCCCCACCCCTGGCCTGCTGACCTTCAGCTGCCCTCAGGGACCCCACCCGCCAGAATTCCAGCCAGCGATGGGATGGGGTCCCCTGGCAGGTCTGGCTGAAGAGCTAGGGGTGGGTGATACGGCAGCTCACGGAAGACCCAACCAGCCAGGCAGGATGGGTGGGAGGCAGAGCCTCCCGGAGCCCTGGCTGACCTGGGGCTACCCGCTTTCCTTCCTTCCGTGTCCCCTCGAAAATGGTAGCTGGAGCCCAACACCCCCCTTCCCCCCAGCCATCAGGCAGGACTCCAGTTCACATTTTCAGAATAACAAGGGCTTTTACAGGGTTATTTGAAAGGAAAAATTCCTTGAATGTCGACAAAGGGAGAGGACCAAGGGGGCTCCGTGTGTGAGTGTGTGTCTGTGTCCAAGGGCCGGGAGGGGGCCTGTGCTGTAAGGGGGCTTATATCTGGAGTTTCTGCGGCCTGGCGTGAAGGGGGGCGCAATTTGGGATGTCAGGGTCCTGGGCTGTCCGGGCTGCAGAATGCAGTTCTGGCCTCTCTTGCTGAGAAGCTGGAACTGAAGTGGGCACGGGGTGTTGAGGCCTCAAGTTCAGAATCCTGAGGCCGTGCCCTGGGGGCAGGATCCCCAGGCCATCCTGAAGGGTTGGGCTCATCAGGGCTCCAGACTCTGGACTTACGTGAGATGAGTTTCCCAGCGAGGAACCAAGACCAGGGGCCTGGATGGCTGGGCTCCCAGGGGGTGGGTGTTGGGGGGGTCTCCAGGGCTAAGGTTTCCTGGTCTCTGGCCTCTCCTTAGTCCCTGTGAGGGCCAGTCCCTGTTCAGGCTGCTGCCGGCCAGCACCATATTAGGGCATAAACGCTAGGCGGGCTGTCTAGGTGCCAAACGGTCTCCAGCTGGGCCCGGCCTCCTGCAGCTCCCAACACCACGGCAGTGTTTCAGCCGGGCCATGTCAGAGGCTGGAGGTCAGGGGACAGCAGCAGCTACTGGAAGGAGACCCTGAAAGAGTCCCCCCAGCTCAGGTCCCGTGGGCCAAGCCATGAGGGCCTGGGATGCGGTGAGTGGAAGGGCTTTGGGGTAGGGCAGAGAATTCTCGGCCAGCCCCTGCCCTGGCCCAGCTCCCCTCATCCCGGTGCCATCCTGTTTCCCTTGGTTTCAGAGGATGTCCGTCCACAAGATTAATCCCACAGCAGTCAGAATTGCTCCTCAGCTCCCTCTCAGCCCTGTCCCTAGCAATCGTCCCGGAGCCCGGCCAGCATCTCCTAGGAATCAGACCCTTTACGCCTGGCCTTCTCAGGTCTGTGGAGAAGCTGTGGCTGCACTTCCCAGGGCTAGCCCACAGGGCTCATTGGCCGTCGGCCCCTCCAGCTTGTTGGCCTTGACTCAGTTCACCCCAGCCACGTCCTCTCCACCAGTCCTGATCCTCGACCCCTCCCCCGCCGTTAGTCCCACCCCATCACCAACACCACTGGCCAGCGCCTGCTCCCTAGTGCATTGTTCTGGGCGCTAGGCCCTTCAGAGGGGACACAGACACTGGTGAGTTAGGACCTGGCAGTTCAGAGAAGACAGATGAGCACCAGGAAAGAAGTCTCTGCCCCGGGAAGAGAAGATGAGGAACATGCTTGGTCCCCACCAGGTCCATGGAGTAGGAGAAACAGGATGTTAACGCGCCTTCTTGTTGCATCAAGGAGGGCTTCCTGGAGGCGGGGGTTCTGAGCTGGGCCTTAGGCAGAGCCTGAGAGCACACCGGGGTCTCTTTCAGAAATCAGCAGAGAGGAGGGTGTGGGGGCCGTGCGCTGGTCAGAGGCAGAGGCGGAACAGGTACATTGGCCTGGTGAACTGACATCAGCTGGAATAGGGGGCCTGGTGGCCAGAGAGAGACATTGGGAGGGAAAAAAAAAAATCAAGAGCAGAGAAAAAGACGAGAGACAGAGATGAAAGATCTAGAAGCAGCGCTTCTCAACTCTGGTGAAGGATCAGTTTTGTTTCTAACGTGTCACAGACCAATACTTGTGTGAAATACAAAAATCACATGCTTGGATATTGTGGCAATGCCAAATTGCTCTAAAGGTTTTGAAGCTCTTGCTCTCAACTTCCGAACTTATCTTCTGTGGATGACACAACAGTTGGGTACTAACGAAGAGGAGCAAAGACAGACAGAGAGACAGAGGGTGATCGCTAACCTGTCTCTAGTGTTTGGCCCATGCCAGGCACTGCCCTAGGCAGCTGGCACGTGTTGACTTATTTAATCTTTACAACTCATGAGGAACGAATTATTTTTTATTTTATTTTATTTTTTTAAACAAGTCTGTTCTTTTTTTTTTAAATTAATTAATTATTTTTGGCTGTGTTGGGTCTTCGTTTCTGTGCGAGGGCTTTCTCCAGTTGCGGCGAGTGGGGGCCACTCTTCATTGCGGTGCGCGGACCTCTCACTGTCGTGGCCTCTCTTCTTGCGGAGCACAGGCTCCAGATGCGCAGGCTCAGTAGTTGTGGCTCACGGGCCTAGTTGCTCCGTGGCATGTGGGATCTTCCCAGCCCAGGGCTCGAACCCGTGTCCCCTGCATTGGCAGGCAGATTCTCAACCACTGCACCACCAGGGAAGCCCAGGAACGAATTATTATCGTTCCCATTTTATAGATGAGGAAAATGAGGCACAGGGAGGTTAAAAACGTAAGAAAAATGCATCAATGACAAGGCAGCAGAGCTGGGATCTGAACCCTGAGATCCTGGGCTTAAAGTCTGTGGGCTTAACCTCCAGGCTGCACTGCCTTGCATGAGGAAAAGCCAAGACAGAGTATGAGAGGATAGGGAAAAAGGTGAAACAACCCAGGAAGAAAGGAGCAGAAGCCAGTGTGAGGAGAATGCACATGGGGAGAGAGGGCTGGAGAACCAAGGCAAGCAGAGAGAGAAAGGGAGAGCTTTGAGAGCGGAAAGCTGGAGTGCCAGATTAGGGAAGCAGCTCTGGCCGGCATGTGGCAGGAGGAGGGGGTGGGGCAGGAGGCAATGGCGAGAAGGGGCAGGACTGTGTGTGGGAGCCGTGGGGGAGGCAGAGGTGGACAGGCCCCTTCAGGTTTCGGGGGCCCATTCCGCCTGGTGCCACAGTGGCCGTGTCTCCGCTCTGCAGGGAGCTGCTTCCTGTGCCTGGTGGATGTGGTACCCGTGAAGAACGAAGATGGGGCTGTCATCATGTTCATCCTCAACTTTGAGGTGGTGATGGAGAAGGACATGGTGGGGTCCCCAGCCCGTGACACCAATCACCGTGCCCCTCTCACCAGCTGGCTGGCCTCCGGTAAGTGCAGCTGTGCTCTTGGGCTGGTGCAGGAATACATGGTTTCCCTTCCCTGGGGCCGTGAGGCTGCCCAAGGGCAATGCTCTGTAGGAAGGGATGCGGAGGGGATCCTTTCAGAGGTGGGGGAGAGAACATGGAGGACACGGCCGGTCCCCTCTAGCTCAGCATGGACAGATGCGGTGGAGGGACTGAGCCCAGATTCACAGGTCCCTGGGGCAGGATCATGGCTGGTTTCATAGCCTTACCCGCTTGGGGTCCCCCCACAGCATCCCCTGGGAGTGGTCCTCTCTCCAGCCGCAGGGGTGGGGGATTCGCCCTTCCCTGATGGCCCTGGCCACTTCGGGGCAGCTCCCTCTGCTCATGACAAGGCTCCGTCTCTCGTGGACTCAACTCTGTGAAATTTCTCTCTCGGGTCCTTGTTCCCGGACTGGCCAGCTCCCTGCTGTGGCCTTGGCTACGTGAGAAGAGGATGTGAGGGGACTGCTGCCTGTGGCTGGAGACGTGCAGGCCTCACCTCATCCTCCCATGACTCAAAGGCTCAGACACCTCCTCCTCCCCCTGCATGGCCTTTTTGGGTTTAATTTTAAATGTTCCCTCAGAGTCATGGCAAAAGAAACAACCTCTTGGTTTCTCAAGCTCTAAAATGGCAGCATTAGTAACGCCCTACCTATTCCATGGGTGCCACCTGCAAGGTGGCAGGGTACGGCAGGAACCCGTGGCATCACTCCTCCATTTGGATGCAGGCCCTGCCATTTACTGTGCGACCTCCAGCAAATCACATAACTCACTGACGCCTAAATTTCCTCAAGTCTAAAATGGAGATAATGATACCCACTGGGGGCAGTTGTGAGAGCCACAGGTGGTTTATGTAGAGACCACCGGTGATGTGAGGCTCAAGAAATGGTGGTTTATTATTGGCGGAGTCTTAGATATGATTGCATTCTAGACTTTTCTGGAGACTTGAGTTCTGTGCAGTAAGAGTGGGGGTGGAGGGGTGCCGGCGGCTGTCGGGGCTCCCACTTTCCCTCCTTCCTCCCCTTGGTGACTGGACTCCAGCTGCTAGGCCTGGCCCTCTCCCGGGCTGCTGGGGCCCATGCACCTCCCCTGTCCCCGCAGGCCGCGCCAAGGCCTTCCGCTTGAAGCTGCCCGCGCTGCTGGCCTTGACCGCCCGGGATTCGTCGGTGCGGCCGGGTAGCGCGGGCGGCGCCGGTGCCCCGGGGGCCGTGGTGGTGGACGTGGACCTGACGCCCGCGGCGCCCAGCAGCGAGTCGCTGGCCCTGGACGAGGTGACGGCCATGGACAACCACGTGGCGGGGCTCGGGCCGGCGGAGGAGCGACGCGCGCTGGTGGGCCCCAGCTCGCCGCCTGCCTGCGCGCCCGGCCCGCACCCGTCGCCCCGGGCGCACAGCCTCAACCCCGACGCCTCGGGCTCCAGCTGCAGCCTGCCCCGGACGCGCTCCCGAGAGAGCTGCGCCAGCGTGCGCCGCGCCTCGTCGGCCGACGACATCGAGGCCATGCGCGCTGGGCCGCTGCCCCCGCCGCCGCGCCACGCCAGCACCGGTGAGGGTCGGCCCCACCCCTGCAGGAACTGCCCGGCCGCGTCCTCACCCGCGGGCCTGTCCATTCCAGGACCTCAGCTTCCTCCCTCTCCGCCCTGTCCTGTGTGCCTGGGAGATGGAAATCCTATTAAGCGCTTACTTAATCCCATTAAGTAGCCTTTTATTCCATTAAACGTGCATTCATCCCATTGCATTCTTCCACTCTCAGAGCCGGTGCTGGCCCGAGGAGCTGGCTCTCCCAGGCTGGCCTGGAGCGGGGATGCCCACGGGGAGTCGGGAAGGCGGGAGAGGCGTCTGGGTCCCTGCCACCACCTGGGCCTCGGGCAGGTTCCCAGTGCCTGCTGCACAGACCGTCTGGAGGCTCTTTCTCCTTCCTCATCTCATAGCTGCATCAGGCGCGCTTCCTTACGGTGGGGAGCGGTCTGCCCTCACTTGTTTCTCAGGGACTCCACCCCTGTTTCCTGAGCTGGCCTCACTGAACCCCACGGCCTGGCTCCTGCAGGGCCCGTCTCCACCTCAGCTCTGTGTCGTCGACCTGACGGCCTTTGCCCCTGCCTGCCTGCCACCCTGACCCCCTTTCCCCTCCACCCCAGGGGCCATGCACCCCCTGCGCAGCGGCCTGCTTAACTCCACATCAGATTCGGACCTCGTGCGCTACCGCACCATTAGCAAGATTCCCCAAATCACCCTCAACTTTGTGGACCTCAAGGGCGACCCCTTCCTGGCTTCGCCCACCAGCGACCGGGAGATCATAGCCCCCAAGATAAAGGAGCGGACCCATAATGTCACTGAGAAGGTCACCCAGGTAGGTGTCCAGCTCCCTGGCTCTCCGCTCACGTGGGAGGAGCTTGGAGGGAGTGGAGTGGGAGTGGACTGTAGTCAAAAGGGGGGGTGGCGGGGTGCAGTCAGTGAGGGCCTCCTGAAGGTGGCGGACGTGCCGGCTGGGGGCAAGGGTGGCGTTTCAGAGCTGGGACGAGAGAGATCCTGGAGCAAGGGAGACTGGAGAGGGGGTGCCCATGGGAGGGGCAGATACAGAGGACAGGTGGGCGGGGCTCAGGGAGGAGAGGGCAGCTGAGGCCGGGCACCTGGCAGGGTGAGGGTGGGTGGGAGAAGGTGGCCACGGGGCACAACAGAGTCCTGGGGGCAAACCAACGGGAGGTTTCACGTTAGAAGGGGCCACAGAGGTCAAGGTTGGGGGTCCTGATTCTTCTAGGCCAATGTGATGAGCCAGGCAGAGGGTGGGGACCCAGTGCTAGGGCCAGGGTGGCCTAGAGGTGCCCACCCCTGTCCCCAAACCACGGGAGAGGAGAGTTTCCTTCCCAAGTCGGGAGGGGAGGATATGGATTTGGGGGCACAGACAACAGACGGGTAAAGTCCCTGAATCTCAGACCAGAGAAGATTGCCAGCCCTGGGGGGCATTGCCCAACACTGCCCAGTGGCAGGGCCAGCCTGGTCTCCTGCCCCCTCTTGGCAGCAGGATCGTCTGCACCACCCCCACTGCCCAGTCCATCCCAGCTCCTTCCCGTCCTGGCCTGGCGGTGGGGTGGGGGAAGGTCAGGACTGAGAAGCCAGGGACAGAGGGGGCTCCCGTGCCACACCTGTCTCGCCTCAGTCGCATCGCCCCCTCCCGCTCCTTCGGGCTCCCTGAGTCGGCCCGAGTGAGGGAGCTGTCCGTGGGCTGCCGTGGGCCTCCTCAGCCCTCCTCCTGGCCCCGCTCCCGCGGCCGCCTTGGCTCTCTGGGTCCCTGCCAGGTCTCCGGCCCCTTGGCCTTGACTCCAGAACGTTCCCCCCACCCTAGGCCCCATATTTGGCTGCCTAGCCCTCAGCCCCTCCCACCCCTGCCTCTCTCTTGTCCTCACCTGGAGCCCTGCCGGCTGCCCTGCCCCTGTGCCCACAGCGTGTGCTGTCGTGTTGTGGTCTGTGCGTGCCAGCGTGAGCGTGTGCTCCTGGCTCTTTGGTCACCGGGCGGTCGCTCCGTCTCTGGGTGTCTGTGTGACTCTGGCTGGCTGGGCACTGGACCGGCGGGGCGGGGGTGTCGGGGAGACCATTAATCTGCGGTGACAGGCCGGGCTGCCGGGGAGGGGGAGGGGCACGGGCTGCGGGAGTGGCTGCAGCAGGAGCCCGGAGCGGGCCGAGGGGGAGGGGGCCTCTGGCCGGCGGGCGGGGCGAGGGAGCCCGGTGTCGGGGCCGGGGTGGGGACCTGGGAGGAGGAGGGGCCGGCTGGAGGAGCCGAGGCTCCTACCGCGGTGCCCGGGCCGCTGCTGGGCTGGCAGCGGGCAGAGCGCGGCACCCTGGCAGCGGGGCCCGCACCACGGGGCCATGGGCAGCCTGAGCCGGGCGGGCTGCTGTCCACGCTCACTGCCAGGGTGACCCCAGCCCCGAGGCCCAGCCCCAGTGACCCTGGCTTCGTGCCAGAGGCTGCCCTGGGAGCCAAGCCGCCAGCGCCTGGGGCGCAGCCCGGGCTGAGGCTGCTGTTGAGCTGCAGGTGAGGCGCTGGCTGGGCCCTCGGGGCCCCGGGCAGGCAAGCTGGGGGGAGCCAAGTCCTCCATGGCGGCCCCAGCGGGGAAGGCGAGCAGGACAGGGGCTCTGCAGCCCAGGGCCCAGAAAGGCCGGGTGAGGCGGGCCGTGCGCATCTCCAGCCTGGTGGCCCAGGAGGTAGGTGATCCCCCCAGCCCCTCCCCCTCCCTCCGGGGCGGGGGCACCGAGATGGGTGCGGCCCAGAGGGCTCTGGCTCCAGGCCGGGGGAGCGCTTCTGAGATGCAGGATGGGTTGGGGAGCCCTGGGGCTGTGGCCCCGCTCATCCCACTCTTGGCTCCAGCTTGCTCGCGCTTCTCCAGACCCGCTGGGCCTAGGTGGACGGTGTTTTTCTTGCCAGGGCTTCCCTTCTCCTTGGGCTTCCGTGGCCCAGCCTTCTAGCTTGAAACACAGAAGGAGGAGAGGGCAGAACAGGAGCGAAGTGGGCGCCCGGAGAGGATGGCGGGGAGACGGGGGAGGAGAGGAGCCGCTCCCACTCCCACCCCACCTCCCCCAGCGAGCGGGCCGCAGCCGGGCCTGGCACAGAGGCGCTGGGGCTCCCCAGCTCCAGCACTCTGTGTGTTGTGAGTGGACCCTGCGGCGGGCGAGGGAGGCGTGGGCTGCTTCAGGGGTCCAGGTTGGGGGGCTGGGGTCAGAGGCCACTGGATGAGTGGTGAGGGCGGGCTGAGCCGGGCGCCTGGTCCACCTCTTCTGGGGCAGCCTGAGGTGCTGGTGGCTATGCTGTGGTCCCCCAGGCTGCTGACTCTATAGGCGCCTCCTGGGAGCCACCTCTGCACCCCCCGGGGGGCTTCTGTCAGAGAGCCAGGAGCAGCTCAGGCAGGATGGCAGGGGGAGTTGGAGGCGGCTCCCGGGTGGGTCTGCGAATCCCACCCCTGTCGCCACCACCAGCACCTAAACTCTCTGCCTTGGCTCTTGTGCTCCGCCCAGCTGGGGGACAGGGATGGGGGGGCGGGATTCTTCCCAGCCACAGGTGAGGACCCGGGGTTTGGCTTAAATGAGCTTTAGGATTCTGTGTGACAACAGGTTATGTAACAGGGGAGGTTATATACCGGCCCAAGGCCGTGCGGCGAGAGGTTGCAGAGCTGAGCCCGGTGGCCCCTGTAAGAGGAGGTCTGCGGCTCCGGGTCTCGTGCCCCGGGCTTGCCCCCGGCACGTGTGCTTGTGGACTCGGCGGTGGTGGTCCTGCTGTGGGCCGACGCAGGTAGGGGGCAGGACCCCATTCGTCAGGTGTGGTTCGGCACAGCCTCGGGGGGCCTGGCCTCTCAGGTGTGGTGAGGAACCCCATCCAGGAACCTTCTTCTGCCTCCTCGTCTGTGAGGGCCCTTCTCAGTCCCCACTTGACCCCTGAGAGGTCACCGCCCATGTTTTCTGCCTTAAGGAGCAAGGGGCTCGGGCTGAAGGCAGGGCGGAAGCGGGGGCCTAGGAGCCACGTGCCCCTTCCCCTGCCCCAGGCCCCAGCTGCCCACCCCACCCATCATGTGCCTCTGGAGCCCCTGTGGCCAAACCCCTAACTATGGCCCATCTTAACTTCCAGTTACTTCCACTAAGGAGAGGCTCTCCACACGGTCCATCTGGTGAGGGTGGTTCCAGGGGGTCCCCAGCTTGAATATGAATGGGAGTCTTTGCGGCTCCACCCACCACGGCCCTCCCCAGCACAGAGGCCTGAGGATGCGGGGCCCTGGCACTTAGTACTGCTCCCGCAGGGCTGGCAACCTTGGCTCTCAAGGGGGTGGGTGAGGCCTTGGGTTTGGCTGCCCAGGGATGGCAGGGCCAAGCTGGGAGAGTTTGGGGATTCTGAGGGGCAGGGGGAGGCCGCAGGGGGACGGACAGAGGCTCCTGGGGCAGCGCGAGAAAGGTGGTCTCAGCTCTTCCTAGTTTGGCTTGGGGAGAAAGAGTGGTGTGACTGCTGCCACCTGGTCTGGATGGCGAGCCTGCCTCTGCCTGGGTGATGAAGGGGCAGGACATGAGGTGAGCCGGTGCTGGGCTGGGTGGTCACTTCTGAATGGCTGCCCTGGGCCAGGGTGAGTAGGGAGGGGGAGCGAGTGTCATGGTCTCTCTTTCCTGGATGCCAAAGGGCCTGAGGCTGGGTGGCTGGTATCCTTGGGCCAGAGGCATGAAAGGACATTTAGGCCCTCAGTCCCTGGGCCACCAGCAATGGGACTTGTAAGGAACTGCAGTGACCACCACCATTTACGTCGCCAAGGCCGGAAGCTGTAGTCCTTGGAGCATTTTCTGGACACAGACTGTAGCATATGTGGGACGTGTGTGTGTGTGTGTGTGTGTGTGTGTGTGTGTGTGTGTTTGTGGTATTTGGGGGTGTGGGCAAGATCGCGTGGTGGGAGTTATATCCATAGTTATCGGTCTGTATTGCTGGTGGGGAGCAGTACTTGTGGGTGTTACTGCTTGGTGCCCTGGACTCAGATAGCCAGCCAGGAGGTCCCGTGCCACATGGGGAACTCTGGTGAGTGGCCGTGTCCACTTGTCTGAGCATGGGCTTCCCCGCTTACTCTGCTTGGCCTCTTCTCTGGAGGGCCCAGCAGAGATGGTACCTGCTCCTACCCTGGAGGGCCCCATGGTCTGTCCTCCCTGCCCAGACCCTGGCTGGACACCATACCCTTACCTCCACCTTCCCCGCCGGCTCAGGTCCTGTCCCTGGGGGCCGACGTGCTGCCGGAGTACAAGCTGCAGGCACCACGCATTCACCGCTGGACCATCCTGCACTACAGCCCCTTCAAGGCCGTGTGGGACTGGCTCATCCTGCTGCTGGTCATCTACACGGCGGTCTTCACGCCCTACTCGGCTGCCTTCCTGCTGAAGGAGACGGAGGAGGGCCCCCCGGCCCCCGACTGTGGCTACGCCTGCCAGCCGCTGGCCGTGGTGGACCTCATCGTGGACATCATGTTCATCGTGGACATCCTCATCAACTTCCGCACCACCTACGTCAACGCCAACGAGGAGGTGGTCAGCCACCCTGGCCGCATCGCCGTCCACTACTTCAAGGGCTGGTTCCTCATCGACATGGTGGCCGCCATCCCCTTTGACTTGCTCATCTTCGGCTCTGGCTCCGAAGAGGTGGGTTGGCAAGGAGGCAGGGGCAAGGGGAGGGCAGCAGGGGGCGGGGTGAAGGGGTGGGTGGCGACAGAAGGAGGGTGGCAGACGCATGGCAGAGCCCCAGCTAACCCGCACCTGCTCCCCTTTCCATACGAGCCACTCCCCGGCTGTAGCGGTCCAGAGGGCTCACCTTTTCCCAGTGTGTCTGTCCAAAGTGGCCACTGTCTTTTAGTTCACATGAAAGTGCCCTGGAAGCTAGTGGGAGCTCTGGCCGGGCGCCTGAGGGTGGGTGCACCTTTCCGAGCCCCAGTTTCCTCATTCTGGCCCTGGGAACCGCGAGCCCTTTGTCACAGAGCTGGCACGAAGGTGAATGGGCTCCGTGCTGGGCCCAGTGAGTGGGAGGCGCTTCTATTTTGAGGAGGTTATGGGGAGAGCTCCTCGGGGATCTCACCTCCGATGCCCCCCGAGAGCTGCAGTGCCCCCGCTCCTCGTTTGCCCCTCTCCCCCACTGAACATCCGCCGACCCCCGTAGCTGATCGGGCTGCTGAAGACGGCGCGGCTGCTGCGGCTGGTGCGCGTGGCACGGAAGCTGGACCGCTACTCGGAGTACGGGGCGGCCGTGCTCTTCCTGCTCATGTGCACGTTCGCGCTCATCGCGCACTGGCTGGCCTGCATCTGGTACGCCATCGGCAACATGGAGCAGCCGCACATGGACTCCCGCATCGGCTGGCTCCACAACCTGGGCGATCAGATCGGCAAGCCCTACAACAGCAGCGGCCTGGGCGGCCCCTCCATCAAGGACAAGTACGTCACCGCCCTCTACTTCACCTTCAGCAGCCTCACCAGCGTGGGCTTCGGCAACGTCTCACCCAACACCAACTCGGAGAAGATCTTCTCCATCTGTGTCATGCTCATCGGCTGTGAGTGCACCCCCGGGGCGGGCGCGGGGGGCTAGCCGGGGGCCCGGGGTCTGGGAAGAGCCCGAGACAGAGGAGAGGGAGGGTGCTAGAGGAGCCAGAGTGGGGCCCTGGGACTTAGAGACCCCAGGGGCCTGCATCGTGGCATGTTTGGGGCTGGGACACCAGGGTAGAGGCGCAGGGCAGAGCCGAGGGGGGTGTGTGTCTGGGCGCTTGTGTTTGTGCGTCTCGCGTGTGCGCTTACCATGAGACGTGACTGCATGTGTTGCTGAGCCAGTACAGGGGCGGGCGGGGTCCCTCAGATGCTGACGGCCCCACTCACCCCGCCCCCAGCCCTCATGTATGCCAGCATCTTCGGCAACGTGTCGGCCATCATCCAGCGGCTGTACTCGGGCACGGCCCGCTACCACACGCAGATGCTCCGGGTGCGTGAGTTCATCCGCTTCCACCAGATCCCCAACCCGCTGCGCCAGCGCCTCGAGGAGTATTTCCAGCACGCCTGGTCCTACACCAATGGCATCGACATGAATGCGGTGAGGCCACTGGGCTTGGCCTCCGGCTGATGGTGGGCTGGAGGGAGCAGCGTGATGGTGGGGACTTCTCCTGACGTAGCGGGCGCGTCTCAGACCGCCAGAGTCACCCTCCGTGGTTCAGGTGGTCCCAGTTAGTGCCAGGCAGGACCCTGAGAGGAGCGTTACCTTCCTTTTGCCCATGGAGCTCGTTTACTGGGTGAGCGGTCACTCTGCGGCAGGCGCTAGACCAGGCTCTGGGTGATCGTGTTTAATCCTTATGACAGCCCCAGGCAGGAGCTGGTCTCCGAGCCTCACACGTGAGAACGTGGAGGTTAGAGCAGTGAGGCGTCGTCCCCAAGGGTGCACGGCTGGAAGGGGTGGAGCTGGAGTGGGCACCCAGGTCCTTCCCCTGATACCGGACGCCCTGGTGCTCCCCGCTGGATCTCCGGGTGGGGGTGGGCGTGGGGTTCCGGGAGAGGGCATGCTGAGCTGCCCCCTGTCTCCAGGTGCTGAAGGGCTTCCCCGAGTGCCTGCAGGCCGACATCTGCCTGCACCTGAATCGCTCGCTGCTGCAGCACTGCAAGCCCTTCCGAGGGGCCACCAAGGGCTGCCTGCGGGCCCTGGCCATGAAGTTCAAGACAACGCACGCGCCGCCAGGGGACACGCTGGTGCACGCTGGGGACCTGCTCACCGCCCTCTACTTCATCTCCCGGGGCTCCATTGAGATCCTGCGGGGCGACATTGTCGTGGCCATCCTGGGTACGGCAGGGACCGGGAGCTGGGCCCGAGGTGCCTGCCGAGGCCTGGAGAGGTCCCAGCCCGTTAAGGACACAGCCCTAGGGGCTGTGGCCCCGGGACTACCCACAGGGACCTTGGGCTCCTTTAACTCACCCAAGCTCAGGCCTTCCAAGGGGTCGGTGAAAAGGACTCTGGGGGTTTCCAGATTCTGCTTCCCTTCAGGGTCTCCTCACGGGCAGTGACACTCTTGTTCCTTAAAACAGGACCAAATCCAGATACTCCAAGGTAGACAGTGGAGGGAGGTTGTGCAGCTGATTTTACTAAGGGCCGCGTGGTTCCCTGCAGCCTCAGGCAGTACAACCAAGCCTTCGCCTCCAAAGCAAAGGGAGTCCTGCCCCTCTTCCCCTCACACTCCTTCTTCTCTGCCCTACCTGTGCACGTGGGCAGGTGTACCTGGGCACTGGGACTTCCTGCCCTCTCTCTGCCTGTCCTTCCTTTGGCCCTGGACACCTCAGGGCAGATGTGCCACGGGGGGTTCTTTATAGATTTTTATTTCTCAGTTTGGCATAAACACATGCTCATGCCACAAACACCCCAAACACAAGTGAAACCAAAGTTTTGCTAAACAACAGTCGCCTTAACTACATTCTGGTGTTTTCTGTTCTATGCTGTGCTAAGCTATGCTATCCTGTTTTCTTTCAGTAAACAAAATGCTGGTCTTGATTCACTACTGTGTTTGATCTGTAGCTTGAAGAACATTGTTTATGGGGGTGCAGTGTTTGGCCAGGAGGGTGTTTGGGACATGGGCTTTGGGGGGTACCAGAGGAGTTAGAACCCAAGGAGGAAGCCAGGGCCACGGGCAGAGCTGGGCATCCGGGCTGGAGCTGCTGGCTGGCCCAGGAGCTGGGGGGCACAAGGTTCCTGGCCCTTTACCCTCAGGGCACTGCACTGCACGCGTCCTGCCTTTGCGAGCTGGGGGAGGATGGGCTGGTTGATGCTTCCCTGGCGCTGGGGGCTGGGGCCCCGCAGCCCGTGACCAGAATGAGGGGAGGCGCCGGCCAGGGTGAGAATGCCTGGAAGACAGGTGCCTGCTGCCTCTGCTGCCGCCCCAGGGGCTGAGCCCCCCTCTCGGTGGCCTCCAGGGAAGAATGACATCTTCGGAGAGCCTCTGAACCTGTATGCGCGCCCTGGGAAGTCCAACGGGGACGTGCGGGCCCTCACCTACTGTGACCTGCACAAGATCCACCGGGATGACCTGCTGGAGGTGCTGGACATGTACCCCGAGTTCTCTGACCACTTCTGGTCCAGCCTGGAGATCACCTTCAACCTGCGGGATGTGAGTGGGCCGCGCGGCTGGCTGCACGCTGGGTGACCTTCTCTCTGGGCTTGTTTCCCTGTCTGTCAGATGGTATCTGGGTCAGACCAGGTTGTGAACGCCCCAGCCTCAGCCCCGGTCCTGGGGCAGAGCTCACACCCCCAGAGCCGGCCTCCCAGCCCCACCTTCTCTGCTCGGGAGGGGGTCTGGCCGGGACCGGGCATGGCGGGTGGGCGCGGAAGGGCCCTGACACCGTTCTCGGTTCCAGACCAACATGATCCCCGGCTCTCCCGGCAGCGCGGAGCTGGAGGGCGGCTTCCACCGGCAACGCAAACGCAAGCTGTCCTTCCGCAGGCGCACTGACAGGGGTGAGGCGGGGGGCGGGGAGGGGGCGGGGTCCAGGTGAGCCGGGAGGCGGGCGGGGGGCGGGGTCTAGAGGAGGCGGGGCGGAGGGCGGAGCGCGGGGTCCGGCGGGTCTGCTCCCCCCAGGCTACACAGACCATCCGGCCCTACCTTCAGTGTCCCCCCCCCCCCATCACCGCATCCTTTCAGGCCCACTTGAAATGTCGCCTCCTCCAGGAAGCCCTCTTCCACACTCCAAGACAGGGGCGTGCCTAAGTTTCTTTGGTCCTCACACGGCTGGCGTCCTGGTGGGCACTGCTTTGAACTGATGAGGGGAGGAAAGACAGGACAAAGGAGGGCAAGGAGGCCAGCACGGGGGCTGAGGGCCCGGGGTCCCAGCAGTGAGAGCCCCTCTCAGCAGTGCCACTGCCCGTGCTTGGGCAGCCAGCGGTCACAGACGACCTGGTCCCGCCCTCGGAGTTCTCAGTCCCCTTGAAAGTGGGGGAAAGAGAGCGGAAGAAACAACTGGGGACAAACCAGGGCGTCCAGCCACAGTCGTCTCCCAGACCTGCTCCAGTCCCCTCCTCTCCCCTCCCTTCCCCTCCCCTCCCCTCCGTGCCTCCTGCCTGCTCTGAGGCCCCTTCTCTGTTTCCCACAGACCCGGAACAGCCAGGGGAGGTGTCGGCCTTGGGGCCGAGCCGGGCGGGGGCAGGGCCGAGTGGCCGGGGCCGGCAGGGGGGGCCGTGGGGGGAGAGCCTGTCCAGCGGCCCCTCCAGCCCTGAGAGCAGTGAGGATGAGGGCCCAGGCCGCAGCTCCAGCCCCCTCCGCCTGGTGCCCTTCTCCAGCCCCAGGCCCCCCGGAGAGCCGCCGGGTGGGGACCCCCTGACTGAGGATGGCGAGAAGAGCAGCGACACTTGTAACCCACTGTCAGGTAGGGCGAGGGCCCCCTGGGCGGGCGGGGGGGGGGCGTGGCCTCTGTCCCGGCCTCAACCCAGCTCTCTGGCTCCAGGCGCCTTCTCAGGAGTGTCCAACATCTTCAGCTTCTGGGGGGACAGCCGGGGCCGCCAGTACCAGGAGCTGCCTCGCTGCCCCGCCCCCGCCCCCAGCCTCCTCAACATCCCTCTTTCCAGCCCTGGCCGACGGCCCCGGGGCGATGTGGAGAGCAGGCTGGACGCCCTCCAGAGGCAGCTCAGCAGGTGAGGGTGGTCCCTGGGATCAGCCTAGGCCCAGCGGTGTGTGTCTGGGGGGGCGGGCTAGTAGGGGCGGGGCACGGGCGTATTGCAGTGTGGTCTGTGGGTTTCGGGCAGTGTTGTAGGGTGAAGTGGGTGTCTGCTCTGTCTAGGCCTGTCCACGTGTCCAGCAGCTTGACCCTCTCCTTGCATTCAGAGCCGAGCCAGGGGCTGCCACACCTAGAATGAAGAGTGGACCTGGGGTTGACCAGCTGGCTGTCCATAGGGTAGTCCTGAAGCCACAGTCACTGGCGTCTCCACTTCCCTGAGACCCAGAACATCCTCCTCCTTCTTGCCCCAGGCTGGAGACCCGGCTGAGTGCAGACATGGCCACCGTCCTGCAGCTGCTGCAGAGGCAGATGACGCTGGTCCCGCCCGCCTACAGTGCTGTGACCACCCCGGGGCCCGGCCCCACCTCCACCTCCCCTCTGCTGCCCGTCAGCCCCATCCCTACCCTCACCCTGGACTCGCTTTCTCAGGTAAGTTCCAAGCACCCCAGCCCTGCCTCTTCTGCACCAATTCCACCCCAGACCTGCTTTGCTGCCCTTTCTGCTTGGCCTTGGGCCCCAGCCTCCTCCCACCCTGTTCCTACCCTCCTCCCAGGCTGTACTGCTGGAGGAGGGCTGCCCTAGGAGCTGCAAGCACGGAGCAAGGCAGGAGAGCCCCCAACAAAGCCCCCAGACAGCTGGGCCCAGGAAGCCAGGAGGCCGAGTGGCATTCGCTCCCCTAGTGTCACCTGAATGGCCAGATCTACTCAGGGTGCCTGTGTCATGGCTGTGGGTGGAGGGACTGTTGAGCCAGGGGTCTGGCGGTGGGTGCTGGGTGCCAGCATGCCCTTGGGATAGGGTCCCAAGCCCCTACTGCGACTGATACCCCCTGGGTCTGGTTCTACTGCCAACCGTTGACTGTCATGCTCAGCGCTTTGCAGGGTTGTCCTGAAGGCTCTGGCTAAGCCCCAGGTTAGCACTTCCGGCCCGCATCTCTCCCCTCCTGCCAGAGATGGGCCTCTGTTGCTCTTTGTCCTCTCCTAAGAGGACACGTGTGTTCCTGGCCTCCTGACAGGACAGCTGTGTCTGGGTCTCAAGAATGGGCTCCTCTGGCGACAAGAGGTGGCCTGGGATCTGCTCCCCCCTCCCTCTGGCGTCTGCTCCCCCCTCCCATCTGCCACCTGCTCCTGTTTGCAGACACCAGGGCCCACGTCAGCAAATGTGCCAGTCTCCCTTCACAGCCTCCTCCGCAGAGATCTCACAGCAGACTCGTCTGCACCCACAAAGCCCCTCCTGCCTGCCCTGGCACTCTCCCTGGCCTTCCGAGGCCTGGCCGCCCGCCTGCCTCTGTTTCTAGGTCCTCGAGTTCTTTCTAGATTGGAGGAAAGAACCCTGTCTCTCTTTCTGTACAGCTTCTATGCCAGCTCAGGGCCCCTTATTCTGGATTGGGTTTGAATCCAGCGGCCATGTTCCCTGGGGAGGGAAGCGGCTGTGGCCTCAGGCTCTCCCCGCGTCAGGCAGAAGCTCCCAAGGCCCCCAGATGCCTGGTCTGGCTCTTGCCCACCCGGAGCGCGTTTCTCCCAGGGCAGGTTGGGGTCCTGCTCTGTCTGCCTTGGTCCTTCTCCTGTGCCCTCCAGGCCTCTTCTGTCTGTCTGTCACCAGGGTCTCCTGACCCTCTCTATCCTCTGACCCTCCCCTGCCCCTTGGCTTCTAGCTTCTCACACTCCGGTTTCTTTGCAGGTTTCCCAGTTCGTGGCGTGCGAGGAGCTACCCCAAGACGGCCCTGCTCGACGCCTCTCCCTGCCGGGCCAGCTGGGGGCCCTCACCTCCCAGCCCCTGCACAGACACGGCTCGGACCCGGGAAGTTAGTGGGGCTGCCCAGTGTGGACACATGGCTCACCCAGGGTTCAGTGCACTGCCTGGGCCCCTCCTGTGGAGGACCTGCCCGGGAGGCCCTGGCCGCTGACGGGAGAGGAATAGGAAGGCACAGCCCCTCCTCCAGCCCTTGGGACCATCTCCTCCTGCGGTCCCCTGGGCCCCGTTGGTGGGGGGCGGGGCGCAGGGGCAGGGACAGGGCCGGGCAGTGGATGGGGGTCTGTGGTCCCCTCACTGCCCTGGGGGCAGTAGCTGGTCTAACTGCCCGGCGGCACCCGGCCCTGGGCCTCAGGCACCTCAAGGACTTTTCTGCTATTTACTGCTCTTATTGTTAAGGATAATAATTAAGGATCATATGAATAATTAATGAAGATGCTGATGACGACTATGAATAATAAATAATTATCCTGAGGAGACTCCAGGGGTGCTCGGAGGGTGCAACCATCGGCACGCCGTGTCCCACGTTCACGTTGATAGCGTCCGGCGCACTGGCCTCTCTGAGGGAATCCAGGCCGATCTGTCTGTGTGCACAGGGCCTGCAGGGGCAGCTCCGACGTCTGGGTGTGGAGTCTGTGCAGTTGGGGTGCTCCCTCGGGGCTGACACAAGTCACCTCCAGGACCTCTTGCCTCCGGAGGGCCCTGCTTCCATGTGGTCCTGGATTCAGGAGGGCAGAGAGCCACCTGGACTCTTTTACATATAGAGGTTGTCCTAATGGGATGCCAGGCCTGGGGTCCCGCCCCTCAGGGTCTTGGTGGCTTCCTGGGTGGCACACTGGCCCCCAAAGCTGTCCCCAGGCTGACTGCTGTCAGAGTACAGATGCGCTGTACTCTTCCCTCACACAGCTCATGAGCCCGGCCCGTACTGACTTTAACCTGGGGCTGTATTTGGCCAAGCCCCCAACTTGGCCTTATCTTGACCTTGACTCAGACTCACACGGATCCTATATAATTGGCCCCCCCACAGCAAACCAACTCTGGGCACGCTGGTTTTCTCAACCCTGACCAGAGCCCCCGCCCCCTGGTGTCTGGCTCCAGACGGGCCTCACCTCCATCACCTCCATCACTTGGTCACCTGTGATCCTCGACCAGAGGAGCTGCCTGAAGAGGGTGGAAGTTTCAGGGCGGCTCATTCCCATTATCGGAGGAGCAAGTCGGAACAGATGTCCTGGGGCCAGTGAAGGGTGGTGGCCGTGTGTGTCCGTGTGCTCGTGGGTGTGCGCGTGTGCGCGTGTGCACGTGCCCTGCCGGTCTTGCGCGAACACCCAGCCTTTCAGAGGAGCTGCTGTGCAGTGGTCGTGGTAGGGCAGCTGCCAGCCAGCAGGAGGAGCCGATGGGCAACTGTGCTGCCCAAGGCCTCCAGGGTCGCTTAATCCTATAATCCCTGACCCTCTGAGGTGGGTGTGTTAACCTTGCTTTGACCGGAGCCCATTACCACCCGTGCCCGGGATGGGGAGGGTGTTGGGGGGAGACCCTGGTCTCTGAGCCACCTGGAGGGTGCCCTCTTCCCAGAGCGGGTAGCAGAGAAGTTCCTGGTGGTTCTGCACCGGGGCCTTGGCTCCCCTGCCAGGGGGTGTGACCAGGGAGGGGTCCCTGTGAGTTCAGTGTGCCCTGGGGGACAGGGCGTGGAAGATGGGCACGGGGAGTAGAGGTGGGGAGAAGGATGAGACCCCGGGTGGTGGGGAGGGGTGACACAGAGAGGTGGGCCAGGCAGAAAGGGCAGCTCTGTGCGACAGGATCTGGCACATGTGTACGCGGGTGTACACGTGCGTGTGAGCATGCATCTCTTCGTGGTTTGGGAGCGCACACGCAGGCCTCCCTGGTGGATTGATGTGTGTGGGCGTGGGGTGGGGTTCTAGCTGGGGGGATGCCCTAGATTCAGTGTCAGCTCACGGATTCCGGGCACAAGCGGACACCGTCAGGATCTCAGCCCCGGACACTGGCAGAGGCCCCCGTGAGGTTGATGGTGAGAAATAAAATGACAGACGAAGCTCGCTGCACTTGGCATGCGGGGGCCGAGGTGCTGGGCCAAGTCCCCGCTCCCCATCTCTCCATCTGGCACTCTCTCCATCCTTCTTACCAACTGTCCTGTCCTTAGAGCATCTTCATCTGGGAGCTCAGCCCCGATTCTCAGCACTCTGTCCAGGTGTGGCGGTGAGGGCTGGGGGAGCCTGGGAGAGCCTGCGGGAGGGGCTGAGGGCCGGCGCAGCGAGTCAGGGCCCCGTGCTGCTGGGCGTGGGGAGGAGAGGAGGTGAAACCTTGGCCCGCACTCCCTAGGCTTTGTATCACGTTGGACACTGGTTATTCTCTGGGGCACATGCCGGCGTCCACAGTCAGCTGCCCGCCTCCAGGGGAGTGCCCTGCCTGGGCCTGGAGGCCTGATGTGTGCGCTTCCAGGGATGAGTGAGTGTGTGTGTGCGTGTGTGTGTGTGTACACGCACACATCTGTGCTCAGGGTGGGGGCTGGCCCAGCAGAGGGGAAACCTCTCCGTGCTTGTCCTCGATGGAAGCACATGGGTGCCCAGGGGCTGGTCTGCTCAGTCCGGTTGAAGGAGCTTCCGGCGTGGCCGAGACACCAGTGCCAGGTCCCTACCAGGAGCCACCCCTGAGATCTGAGAGTGGGCGGAGGACAACGGTCACAGTGGCTCCATTTACGATGGTTCCACCTGCCCGGCTGTGTCACTTAACCGCTAACAACCCGCAGAGGTGGGTGTCGCTGGTCCACGTGAGGGGAGTCCGGCTCAGGATGGTCGGTGACTGAGCAGTGTGAGTGCTGCGGGTAGGTGGCAGTGCGCAGCTCCGGGCTTCACTGGAGGGGCCGCGGTGGCCCTCGGGGCACAGCACTGGGGCCAACGCTCGCCGGCAGCAGGGTGTGGGCTCGGACCTGGGCCTTGGGGGACCTGAGAGGCCGGCGGGGGTGCAGTCCAGTGTGGAGCGCAGCAAGGAGACTGCCTGCCTCCCTTCCCAGCCTGCTCCACCCTCCCCTCGCCTGGCCAGGTGGCAGCGCACCCCCTCCTGCCAGTCTGGGACCGTGCTCCACCCAACACGTGAATGGTGCCATAAAACACAGCTGTGCCTGTGACCCGGGCGCTCTCTGTTGGGCGGGATCAAGTTCTTGGGCAGGGTCTGCTCAAGGCTGAAGGCTGCCTAGAACCCACAGGGGGGCCCCAGCCCTCATGGGGTCCTGCTGCGTCCCTGGGACCGGGCGGGCTCTCAGGTGTGTTGGGAGGGGTGGGTGGTAATTCTGGGGGCTGGCTGGGGGTACAGCAGGCTGTTTTCCTCCAGGGACCACCTTTGTTCACCATGCATTGATGCATTGCCCACTCTTTTAAGGTCCAACCTCATTTTTTTTTTTTTTTTTTAATAGAAATCAGTAAAAATGCTTTGGAAGGAAGACGAAGGACCATCAGAAGCCAGTAGCCTGTGAGGCTGGGAGAAGGGCTGCCTAAGGGGCATCTCGTTCCTGGGGCTCAGGAAGAGAGGAAAGAAGGAGGTGTGGGGACCACTGTGCCGCCACTCTGCACCCTAGGACAGGTTCCATGGTCAAATGAAGGGCGCTTCCCCTGCTGGCCTGAAGGCAATAAGCTCTGGACTATCAGCTCCATGCGGGTGGGGCTAGTTTGACTCTGCAGGGCCCCGAGCAGTGCCGGGCACTGGGATGTACTCAATGTTTCCTGAATGACCGAAGGAAGCGCCACCCTTCTCCCCGGGATGGAGAACCCTGGGCTCGGCCGGCAGGGCTGGGGAAGTCCTCCTGCGGCTGGCAGAGCAGAAGCGGGGCCTCTGCGCAGGGCTCTGGCCCTTCACCCTGGACCCGCGGGTCACCGTGCTCTACTCCATTCCTGTCCTCGGGCCTGCGCTGCCCAGCTCTGTGGCAACTGCCCGCTGCCCCAGACCTCATCCCTGGCCTCCCCCGTCACCTGGGCTCCCGGAGCCACAGGACTCTGGTGATGGGGGGCAGGGCAAGGGTGCAATCCCCTCCTCTCCTGCAGGGCCAGCCACCAACGGCGGGGGGTGGGCTGTTGTGCAGAGCGGAGGGTTCTCCCAAACCAAGAGGGCCAGAGGGGTGGGGCGGGAACTGGAGGGGCCGTGGCGGGTGAGGAAAGGTCCACGCGGCTGCCGATGCGCAGGAAGGCAGGTGGCAGAGCCTGGAGCCGGAGTCTGGTCAGGGGCGAGGGACAGGAACCGAGGGGCAGGCCTGACCTGCCTTCCCCCACCTCCACCTGCCTTCCCCCACCTCCACCTCTGCACCTAAAGGTCCAGGAGTGGAGTGAGGTGCTGGCGGTGCCTCCCGGCCTCGTGACTCAGCCACTGCCCGGGGTCCAGGTGCAAGCTCGCCCCGCCCTGTCCTCACCTGGACCCCCGCTCCTCTCAGCCCGGGCAGTGGCAGCTCTCACGTTTCAGTGACAAGTAAGAGTCATCGATACTCATGGAGCCCATCTTTTGTGGTGAGCATTATTCTGACTGCCTGAAACCCAAGGCCCAGAGGCTCATGGAACCTGCCAGCGTCCGCGGCTCCTGAGGGAGGAGCTGAAGCATGAACCCGGGCAGTCTGAGTCCCCCGGGCTGGCCTGAGCCGGGGACACACCATCTCCCTTAGACAAGGCAGTGACTAGGAGACCTTTGCAAGTGTCTGGGATTTCTAGGACCTTCTCTCCCCTGCAGACTTTTGTACCTTCTGTTCCTTTGCCTGGAGTGCCCTTTGTTTGGTGAACTCCTGCTGGTCTTTGGGTGGCTCTTCTAGGGGATGCTTGGTGCGTCCCCTCCCTCGGGCTGGGGCCCCCTTTGTGCTCTTGCAGCACCCTCTGCTCTCCCCGCCCCGCCTTCCCTACCCTGGACTGCCAAATCCGGGGGCTCGTCATCTCTGCGCTACACCATCCCTGTCTGTCCCCCAGCACCACGCGCAGTGGCTCCCCCAGAGCGAGCACGCAACGGTTTACTAAATGAACACTTCTGGATTTGGGGAGTGATTAGCAGTAAAATCCTTAATATCCAAAGGGCCGGTGTGCTTGACTTTGGGGGCTGTGACTTCCTGTGCAGCCAGGCTTGGGGTGCGAGGGCTGAGGAGGGGGCTCTGGGGTAGCTGGCACTCCCTGAGCCTCCTCCGCTGATAGGCAGACGTGAGGTCTCGTACCCCAGGGATGGCCCCTAAGGGCCCACAGGGTTTACGTTTTCTACCGCACTCTGTTGGCTCAGCTCAGCGCCTGGGGTTTGGTCCTTGCTCTGAGTTACGATCAGGGAACTTCTCTGGTGCCACCTGGAATCCTTCCTGGTGGGCATCTAGGGGCACAGCTGGATATCCCGTGATGGCCATTGCTCACCTGAGCTTTGGGGAGCCTCTGCCTTTGCTTCCCATCACAGCAAGTTCATCGCCCTCTCAGATGCCCGGTCCCTGGCCTGGACATACCTCCGGGGGCAGCCCCTGCAGGCCTCTGACTTTTCCAGGCTCTGTTCTGCCACAGTGCAGGGCAGGAGGTCTTGTGCCAGGCCCTTCCTGCAACCCACCTGCCCACGTCACAGGAACAGATGGACTGAAGCGTGCCCAGGCCCTGACGTGACAGATGGCTCCTTCCTCTTTGCCTGCAGGACAAAGCCCTCCACGTCAGCCTGGCACAGAGGGTTCTCGTCTTCCTTTCCAGGCTCACCTGCCTTCGTACCTCCTGCTGCCATGTGCCCAATACTCTAGCCACATGAGATCACGTCCTGTTAACTATGCTTGAGTTCTCCCTGCATTTGCCTGTCTTTCCCTCTTCTTGTAAACAGACTCTGTCCTTCCCGGCCTGGAGAAACTCTTCGATCCTTCAAGTCCTAGCTCACACGTCACCTCCTCCAGGAGGTCCTCTCTAGGTGTCTCAGTGGATCTAAACCTCCCATTGCACTGGACTCAGGCCTTTGTCAGCGCCTCCACACACCCTGCCTGTTCTCCTGTCTGTCATCTGAAAGAGGACTGGCTGAGTATTGGTCATCTTCTCATCTCCCTTGGAGGCCTCTGTCGTGGGGCCGGGGAGACGGCAGGCACTGTGCCGGTGTGTCTTGCTTCATCTCCACTTCCCAGCGGCCTCTGCGTGGAGGGCTCCTGCCCACTGTCCTCTGTGTGGCTGCTCATTTGTCCTTTGATGGTCAAGGCTGAGAGCGATTTCTCGTAGGGCTTTTCTGTTTCAACCTCAGGTCTGAGGGATCCCCCTTTCTCCCCAGTGGTGGCCAGTCCAGTGGGTGCTCAGCCTGGCAGCTCAGGGGGACCTACAGGGCTCACACGGTGGTCCGACCACACAGGGACCATCAAAAGCGCACAAGTAGCGGGTCTAGTCTAAAGTGCTCAAAAATGTCGAAACAAATTTGAATCATAGGGCCTTTCAAGGTGACTATTTGCAAACACTTTCAGATAATTGTATATCATAAAAGAGTGGTTGGTGTAAAAATCAATAAGATTTAGTAAAAGACTGAATAGTAACAGGTTTTTTTAAGCCGCATAGGTGCATGATATTAAACCCTATAAAGACTCAGTTTATCTTTTTTTTTTTTTAAAGATTTATTGATTGATTGATTACTATGTTGGGTCTTCGTTTCTGTGCTAGGGCTTTCTCTAGTTGCGGCAAGCGGGGGCCACTCTTCATCGCGGTGCGCGGGCCTCTCACTATCGCGGCCTCTCTTGTTGCGGAGCACAGGCTCCAGACGCGCAGGCTCAGTAGTTGTGGCTCACGGGCCTAGTTGCTCCGCGGCATGTGGGATCTTCCCAGACCAGGGCTCGAACCCGTGTCCCCTGCATTGGCAGGCAGATTCTCAACCACTGCGCCACCAGGGAAGCCCGACTCAGTTTATCTTGATCATCTTAGTGTAGTAGCATTTAAAATAAAGTGATTCTTGATACTTTATTTTCTAAAAGTCTAAGTACAGGTCAAGCCCTTTTGCTTTCTTTTTGGCTGACTTTTGTCTTTCAAAAAAAAAAAAAAAGAATGTGTTCTGAGGCATTTGTTTAAATAATCAGCTTCATTATTTCTAATCACACCTTATAAGTGAGTTGGAAGTTGGCAAGAGCCATCGCTTAGAAACCAGAGCAGAAGAATTTAGCTCAGCTGTCTTACCATTATTTTAAAATTAGCAATAGCATAAGGTCTGGCTGCAAAAGGCTTAGGTGCTAACTGGCAAGAAAATCAGTCATTAGGGAAACAGCCTGGAGAGGGTAACGGCTTGACTTCCTCTTTCTGCTCTGCCAGGTGATGACAGCTGGGGAATCAGAGGGAACGCATTGGTCAGGGACACCAGGAAGGTCAAGTGAAGCTGATCTCATGGTCTCAAGAGGCCTAAGTGGAATGAAACCCTTAGCAGATGGGAAAATGAGAGTAGAGAGCTTTATTTAAAGTCAATCTTCCCCAGGCCCCCGGAATTGTGACTGTCCCGCAGGGAAGTTGGGCTCGATGTGAGGCTCTGAGTGGCCATAAAGAAGCATTATTCTCAGGGCTGGTGAAAGGAGCATGGGGGGAACGAGGTTAAACAGCGATTGTGCCATGACCCAGCGGCCCTGCGTCCTCCAGCGCCCAGGGCCCTTCCCTTAGGGTGCTGAGAAGTGGCTGGTGCCCCATCCAGGGGAGAGTAGGGTGTGTCTCGTGCCTCCCTGGGTCTCCAGGGATGCCCTGGGGGTGAGGCTTCTGTTCTAGGCTAACTGCCCCATGACCTGTGAGACACCTGTCCCCTAAGTGTGTGGTAGTTCCTGTGCCTGCTGCCACCTCTTTTCCAGGACACTCTGACTTAAGGTGGACACCCCTCCTCTTCATTATCCCAAAGCACCACTAATTAAAGGTGTTGCACGTAGTGGATGATTAATAAAGATCTTGGAGGTCATTGTGAACGCTGGGGAAGTCATCTCACTGTACAGCCCAGAAAACAACCTAAAAGATGATCTCAGACATTCCAGTCCTAAATTCTTGGCTGCTTCCTTGTTGGTGACTTTCTCATTGGCTGACCTCCTTCCTAGTCCTTCCAAGACCCTCTTGGTCAGTTCCCATTTTCTGAAGACGCTTCTCTGCCTCTTCTTTTTCCCACCTCCCTGGCCTGCCCCACATTGACCCTCACTACCTTGGGCAGATCCGTTCAAGTGTCTCCAGGCTGCTCTTAGCTGACCTTGCCCGGGGCGCCACCCTTCTTCCGAGGCTCTTCCAGACTCTCGGGATGCTATCCAGACACGCACCCGAGAGACCCAGAGTGAGCTACCCGTGCCCCTAGCGGGGAGAGGGGGCTGCAGTAAAGCTGGCTTTCTTTTCCCTTCCTTCCTTCTTTTCTTTTCTTGTTTTTTTTTGGCCATGCCACGTGGCTTGCGGGATCTTAGTTCCCAACCAGAGATTGAACCCTTGCCCTCAGCAGTGAAAGCACAACGTCCTAACCACTGGACCACCAGGGAATTCCCCCTTCCTTCCTTCCTTTTTTTTTTTTTTAATATTTATTTGGTTGCACGGGGTCTTAGTTGTTGCAGGTGTGCTCCTTAGTTGCGACTCGCCGGCTCCTTATTTGCGGCTTGTGGGCTCCTTAGTTGTGGCATGAGAACTCTTGGTTGTGGCATGCATGTGGGATCTAGTTCCCAGACCAGGGATCGAACCCTGGCCCCCTGCATTGGGAGCGTGGAGTCTTAACCACTGCGCCACCAGGGAAGTCCCCCTTCCTTCCTCCTCCCTCCCTTCCTTCCTTCCTTTCTTTTCCTTCCTTCCTTCCTTCCTTCCTTCCCTCCCTCCCTCCCTCCCTCTTTCCTTCCTTCCTTCCCTCCTTCCCTCCCTCCCTCCCTCCCTCCTTCCTTCCTTCCTTCCTTCTTTCCTTCCTTCCTTCCTTCCCTCCCTCCCTCCCTCCTTCCTTCCTTCCTTCCTTCCTCCCTTCCCTCCTTCCCTTCCTCCCTCCCTCCCTCCATCCCTCCTTCCTTCCTTCCTTCCTTCTTTCCTTCCCTCCTTCCCTCCCTCCCTCCCTCCCTCCTTCCTTCCTTCCTTCCTTCCTTCTTTTTGATTAGCAAGCAGTTTCCCTGCAATAATAATTAGTGATGCATAATGAGGGCATCTAGGGGCAGAGATGGGGGGTTACAGAGGAGGTGAGGAAAATGCAAAGTGAACAGCAGAGTGGGAGGCGAGGAGCCAAGAAGGGGCAGATCTGAGGACCGCTTGGCTCTGTCCAGCAGTTTCTGTCACTGCCCCTCCACACAGGCATCCTGAAGGGCGTGGAGTCAATGCTTGGTTTGGGTCTGAGCTGTTCAGGTCTCAGGAAATTCTCTTCACGAGCCAATTGGCTTCCCTCTCGCAGAGGCACAGACTCGCGGGACCTCAGGCGTTTGGAAGGGGTGGGTTCAGGAAGGGATAGTAGGAGCCACTGCTTACTAGAGACCCACGTCACATCAGACACGGCCCTGAGGAAGGGTTGGGGGCAAAGGGCTGCTTGCTGAGGACACAGTCCTCATGGTTTCCTGCTAACTTTTTGCCAACTGACTGGCCAACACTGAATATTCTGAGTAACTGTCCAATTCGTGGTTTGGAAATGAATAAAATGCGGAAGAGCTGCAAGCGACCTTGGAAAAGGGTCAGCTCCTTGGACTAAATGCTGGACAAGGGGGAAGGAACGGACGCCGACGGGACCAGCACTTCTCTCTCCACTCTCCGTCCTCCTTGGCTGACGTCCCTCTGGCTCTGGACCCTGCTTAGCCCCCTGGGCGCCTGGGCAGCGCGGCTGAGGGTCCTGGCCCGTTGGCCTAGACTCCAAGCAGAGCAAACTCAACTGTCCGGGGTTTTCACGACCCCAGCCTCCCCCAGCCTCCCCCAGCTTGACCTCAACCAAGAGCAGGGTAATTTTCAAGTGAAATATTTTTCTTGAGCGCCACCCAGAATGGTAGAAAGTCAAGAAAGGCCCTTAAAACCCAGAGTGTGTCCCCTTCAGTTTTCAGTGGAAGAGTTGCCAGAGGCTGGAGAGTTAAGGGCAACATGGCTTCCTGACCCCCAGCCCGCTGCAGGCGGGGCGCTGGGTTGATCACAACAGCGGTTGTATGAGACCCAGCCAGGGCCTTCAGTATCTTGTAGTTCAGCTGGAAACACGGGAGGGAAATGGAAGAAGATAGTGAAGGTCCCCCTTCTGAGGGCCCAACAGAGCTTCTTGTATTCCTTCTCGAGTCCTTCTCTCTCTCCAAGCCTCCCCTCGCAGTTGGCCTTCTCCATGAAGACTTGTCCATGGCGTTCCTGTGACACGCGATGCTGCGCCATCCGGTGACGACTCTTAGCTGTAAGAGCTGTGTGTGCCGGTCACGCAGAGCTGGGATTTAGGGGGACGCCTCTTTAGTGTGGGTGGAGATGCTCTCCTCCATGATGACCTGTCCACTCCCCGAATTTTTGCCTGAAAACAGGCACGTCCCTCTACTTTTTTTAAAAACATCGAATCATACACTTTATTTATTTATTTATTTTTAATAAATTTATTTATTTATTTTTGGCTGCGTTGGGTCTTCGTTGCTGCGCACGGGCTTTCTCTAGCTGCGGCGAGCGGGGGCTACTCTTCCTTGCGGTGCATGGGCTTCTCATTGTGGTGGCTTCTCTTGTTGCGGAGCACGGGCTTTAGGCGTACGGGCTTCAGTAGTTGTGGCACACGGGCTTAGTTGCTCCGCGGCATGTGGGATCTTCCCGGACCAGGGCTCGAACCCGTGTCCCCTGCATTGGCAGGCAGATTCTCAACCACTGCACCACCAGGGAAGCCCGCACATCCTTTTGGACTTGCTACATGGTGAGGGGGGGGGCGTCCCTGTGGGGTCTTCACGGTTGGGGTTGGGGAGGCCCGCTGTCTAGGGGGTGGTGACAAAGAGCTGTGACCCACCTGGTAGTCCCCCCATTCAGCCTCTCCACAGTGTGGCCTCTCCCGTTTTCTCAATTCCTGATTTTCTCCCTGGATGCAGGGTGCCCCCTGACTCATGGGGACACAGTGTGTCCATGCCTTGTCCTTCCTCCAGCTCTGTGCTGGTCAAGTACAGCTGGTCATTTGGGGAGAGGGTTCCCCCTTTCTTCAGTAGCAGAGGCTCCCCTAACTGTCAGGTCTCTGGTTCCAAGTCCTCTCCACCCTTTCTCCCCAAAAGATCGTTGGAAGCTGCCCCACGTGGGACCAGGGTTCTGTGTGAATTATAGCCTGGGACTGAGGTAAACTCAAGTTAGAAGCAATTTCCTTTTAGAGCCACCCATGTGCTACCTGGTTACCTGGGATTCTGATCTCACTAGCCACCCACACACCCAGACGGTGGCCCCAGATAAACCTTGAAAGGATGGGACTTTCATTTCTTGCTGCAAAGCCAGCTGGGAGGGAGGCTTTCTGGACTGATGTTGCATTCTCTTTGCTCTAAAGGGGAGCTTGAAAAGGGGCTTCAGTAGTTACACCAACACTACGTTACTTTCTGAAATCTTTCTGGCACAAAACTGTCCCACATAGAAGAGGAATCCACAGACTGGAATCTGAACCTGGGTCCCATTTGTCCCCTGGCTCCTCAGACGGGGCCAGTCTGATGAGAATTCAGCTGAAGCCACACACTGATGCACAGTTGTGCGTGGGGCGGGGTCGCCAGAACTGCAGCTCCGGAGGCTCTGTGCGGGCACCTGGGAATGAGATGCGTGAACAGCAGGAGTTCGGACGCCAGCACCCGGAGGTCTGCGAGGGGCTGGAGGAGTCTTAGCCCGTCCAGGCTGCTGTAACAGAAGTACCACAGACTGGGTGGCTTGTACACAGCAGAAATGGGTTTCTCATAGTTGTGGAGACTGAGAAATCCAAGATCAAGGCACTGGCAGATTCTGTCTGGAGAGGTCTGCCTCCCGGTTCATAGATGGCTGCCCTCACATGGCTGAAGGCGTGAGGGAGCTCTTGGGGGCCTCTTTCACAAGGACACTAACCCCACTCATGAGGGCTCCACCCTTATGACCTAATCCCCTCCCAAAGGCCCCACGTCCTAATACCATCACCTTGGGGATTAGGTTTCAATATATGAGTTTTGGGGACACAAACATTCAGTTCACAGCAGAATGGACCAACCATAGCAGGAGGGTCCAGTTAGACCAACTGGCACACCCTTACGTGGACCAGTCACCTACTCCTCGGCCAGAGGGAAAACAAAGAGTACGGGGAGTGATCTATAAATGATGGATTTGTTCTTTTCGTATTGTTTTTGTAAATCTTTTTTTTTGTTTTTGGTAAATTAAAAAAAATTGAAGCATAGTTGATTTACAATGTTGTGTTAGTTTCAGGTGTACAGCAAAGTGATTCAGTTATATACACACACACACACGCATATATGTGTGTGTGTGTGTATATATACATGTACATATATATATGTTCTTTTTCAGATTCTTTCCCATTATATGTTATTACAAGATATTGAATATAGTCCCCTGTGCTATATAGTAGGTCCTTATTGTTTATCTATCTATCTATTTATTTATTTATTTTTAATAAATTTATTTATTTATTTATTTTTGGCTGTGTTGGGTCTTCGTTTCTGTGCGAGGGCTTTCTCTAGTTGCGGCAAGTGGGGGCCACTCTTCATCGCGATGCGCAGGCCTCTCACCATCGCGGCCTCTCTTGTTGCGGAGCACAGGCTCCAGACGCGCAGGCTCAGTAGTTGTGGCTCACGGGCCTAGTTGCTCCGCGGCATGTGGGATCTTCCCAGACCAGGGCTCGAACCCATGTCCCCTGCATTGGCAGGCAGATTCTCAACCACTGCGTCACCAGGGAAGCCCTGTTTATCTATTTAATATGTAGTAGTGTGTATCTGTTAATCCCAAACTCCTAATTTATCCCTCCCTGCCACTTTACCCTTTGGTAACTATAAATTTGTTTTTTATGTCTGTGAGTCTAGTTTAAAGTAGGATTTAAAAGCTCATGTTAAGGGTTAAAAATTATGAAACAGACCTGATATAAGCCAAGTTATTCTGGGGATACATCTTACTGGTTGCTGTTTTGGAGAAGGTGGCAATTTTCACTTTCGGCAAAATAAAATAGAAATGCGTGTTAGTCTTGTCTTCCTAACACTACTACAAATTCTTTGAAGGTGGGGCTGAGACTGAAGTTGAAATGAAGTGAGGGGTCATCTGAGAAAGTCACCCAGCAGAGGAGGCATGAAAGGCCACGGCACAGCTGTGTGTCTTGAATCCTGCATCCCTTGCCCCTGAGTAGAGGAGATAGAGACCTGATGTTTTCGTTTTGTGCATCTTTGTCATTGTCACTTGTCGCTGAGCCTGGCATAGGCTGGGGTCAGTGAAGGCTGGTGGCTGATTGAAAATATTGGGCTGCATGGGGCTAGCAGGTCAGAGCTTGGAAGACTCCTTGGAGAGCACTTGTCTCCATCCAGTCATGACAGAGACAATCAACTGAGACCCGGAGAGAACATGCAGCTTGTCCAAGCTTGGACAGAGAATTAGTGCAGGTCCAGGACGCGGGCTTCTGGCCTCCCTACCCCTCTGGATGCCCAACTCATGACTCTTCCAACTCTTGGAACACACTCTTGTAAAACCCGGGCTACTCACTGGGCATGAAGACAGCACACTAGACTCTCGTCGGATGGCCTGTGCTTGGGGGTCTTCTCTGGGATTAGGGGTGGGATTCAGCCCCTCCCACCCTCTCCTTCCAGAGATGTCACCATCTTTGAGGAGATGGGGCCTTGGACCCTGTTTGGACCAATATCTACCTGGATAATCAGCAACTTTCCCTCTCTCTACTGCCCCTCAGACCCTTTCATTACCCAACTCTCCATTTCTGGCTCCCTGCCACCTGGTCCTGGTCACATGATTAACATCAAGGGAGCTGTGGGACTTCCCTGGAGGTCCAGTTGTTAGGACTCTGGGCTTTCCCTGCCGAGGGCGAGGGTTCAATCCCTGGTCAGGGAACTAAGATCCCACAAGCCACATGGTGCAGCCAAAAAAAAAAAAAGAAAAAGGAAAACATCAAGGGAGCTGTGAGAACCTCGGGTCAGAAGGCACAGAGCGTGGTTATCTTGCCCTGCCCTGTGTCTGGAATGGTATGACTTTCCTCTGGCCCATGGTCCTCAATCGGGGATGACTTTGCCCCCCAGAATGTCTTTGATAATGTCTGGATACATTTTTGGTTGTCACAACCAGGGGTAGGGTGTAGGTGGGTTGTTACTGGCATCTGGTGGGTAGAGGCCAGGGTTGCTGCTCAATATCCTACAAGGCACAGGAGAGCCTTCCCACTGACAAAGAGTATCCAGCCTAAAATATCAATAGTGTTGAGGCTGTGAAATCCTGCTCTAGCCCCACTTTTGTCAATTTATCGGGAAGAGGGACTTCATAGCCGCTTTCTTCCCTCCATAGAGTGGCGGGTCACTTATACCTATTTTGATTCCCTACGAGTCAGTGTGATGTTTTCCCACTGAAAGTGGAGACCGCCTTTCTATCTTCTACATGTAGCAGAAAAAATGTTTTAAAAGTGGCCTGTAGTTAGAGCTGAATGTCCCGGGAAAAAGTCAGAGCATTCCTGTTGGAAAGTGAATGGCTCCTTTTGTTAGGAAATACCTTGAGAGGCTTGTTTGGTTATTAAAGATGAGCTCCTGAGAGAATGGCCTGGCTCAGTGAGAGCGAGGCAGAGATGGAATAACAAAAAAAACTTTTGAGTTTCTATGCGCATTCCGGGAGAGAGGGTGAGGGGCCCAGAGGTGAGAGGGGAAGGATCTAGAAGACATCCAGGGCCCATAAAGACACACTGGCAGTAAGAAGTCATTTTTTTTGGTAGGAAGTGAATTTTTAGGAAGATGGAGGTTTGACCTTCAGTCTTGGGTTATTTCCTACCTGTGGTAAAATTACTCGGTTGCTCCACAAGCCTTTGGTAAAAGTCTGCCGCACACATCACTGTGTGATGGACGTGCTTTGGGAAGTGAAGGAGGCAGGTGTTTCCAGGAAGACACAGCTGTAAAGGGGATGAGGCAGAGCAGAGAGGTGGTTAGGACCCAGGTGACCCTACAAGACCGTGGCTGCAGCATGTTCCCACCAAGAGCAGTTGGGTCAATCCCCCAGCCCCCAAATATACTAGTGAAGGTGACTTTTTAAAGGGGTTTGCAGGGAGGAGTGGGGAATGACAGATCAACCTCACTGTTGTATGACTGAGGCTTTCCAGGCAGCAGACACACCCCTTACATGTATAATAATGGCCCTTTGTGGCTGGGGCTGCTGGGTGCCTGCCCCAGTGTTCATGATTCTTTTCCTCTTTAACAATGGAACCGCTGATTTTGAGTTAAGCCCATGGTTTTCCAGAATAAGGACCATGTAGCAGCCCCCTGTGTGGCTTGGGTCAGGGTTAGGGTTAGGAGTGAAAGTGTCATATGTAACTTTTGAGGGGTGCACTTGGAGAGGAGAATTCCCCTCTCACCTCTCCTACTTCCTGCTGACTGAAGTGTGAGGTCTTCAGCCAAAGATGGAAGGGCCACAGGATAAAAGATCCTAGGTCTCTAATAATGGAAGAGCGTCCACGCCAGCCCTGGCTGCCCATCTCTGGATTTATTAATCACAGGAGAGAACACATGTCTGCTGTCCCACAGCTAGAGGTGGACAAGGAGAGGTGGGGAGAGGGGGTGTGTAAGACCAGCCATGGACCTCTTCAACGCCCTCCCTCCACCCTGAGTGGAGAAAAGGTGGGTCCTCTACAGGCCACTGGCATTCACAGGGCACTTGGGGTGGATTCCAGAGCCCATCTGTGGCCATCCTTCCCTAGCGCCCTCTTCGCTCTGCTCCTGTCAATCCCATACCAACCTTACCAGCCCCACCCCTGCTACTGCTGCCCCATCGTGTGGTGTCATGGTGTATCAGCCGGTGTCCCGTCACAAGAACAGACGTTACTCTGGGTATTTCAAGCCAAGGGGGGTTTAGTGCAGGGGATATTGACAACATTGGTTACAAATGTGGAGGAAGGGCTGGAAGAGCAGAAGGGAGGAAAGGGTGGTACCACTAGGTTAGGAAGCTGCCAGTGCCCCTGGGATAGAACCCACCAGCCCAGGCTGACCGCCACTGCTGGAGGTGCTGCTGGACACGGACCATTCCTGGGGCCACCATGAGAACACCGGCTCTGCTAAGGGTCACAGTTGTCTCTTGCTGCTGTAGCAGAAGCAGACTGGCTTCCCTCTTCTTCCTCTAATCTCCTGTCACTGATTCCCACAGATGAACCGTAAATGGAAGCCAGTGGGTGAGGTATGGCTGACATACGTAGTTTTCAGACTTTCAGTCCTCGCGACCTGGAGGCAAGCATGGGAAGGGGAGGGAGGGTCTGAGGGCCAGTGGACAAATAATTGGCATGTGAAGGAAAGTGACGTTCACAGAGCTCAACTTTCCAGATGCCTCACCCCGAGATATTTTTCTTTTTTGAATTAAATTTCATTTTTATTATTGAAAAATTTAAACGTATACAAAAGCACCAAGAATAGCATAGGAATCCTTTATGTATCTATCATGTAACTTCAACAATTATCAATTCATGTCCAGTCTTGTTTCATACCATTTGCTTTCCTGCCATCAGATTATTTTGATGCAAATCCCAGAGACTGTATAATATAATTTCATCTGAAAACATTTCAGTATTTCTAAAAGATGAGGACTCTTAACAAGAAACAACTACAATGGTGTTACCATACTGAAAATATAAAAATTTCTTGATATAATAAAACACCAAGTTAGTGGTCAAACTTCTTCAATTTTTATACACTTTTGAAAAAAAATTATTTCAATCAGAAACCAAATAAGGTCCATACATTGCAATTGATGGGAATCTTAAGTACCATTTAATATACAGCGTCTCCCTCCATATTTTTCCCTTGCTTTCTTGGTTTTGATCGAAGGCTCTAGGTTGTCTTTTAGAGTTTTCTACAACTGGGTTTTGCTGATTTTGTCCATGCGATGTAGCTTAACGTTAGGGTGACCAATCAACCCCGTTTGCCCTGTGCTTGAATCCGGAAGTCCTTAGCAAATCAGGTTGGTCACCCAACTTTTTTTTTTCTGTCATCTATATTTCTCATAAGTTGGTAGTTAAAGCTAGAGCCTTTATCAGACTCAGGTTTAGTTTTCTGGCAGGATTCTTCCTTAGTGGTGGTGCTTTAATTCCAACAGGAGGCACATAAATAGCTTGTTACCTCTCTCTTTGTGATATTACAGCCTTTAACGACCACTGCTTATATTCATTCATTCAGCACGGGTTGAAGAATGGTGATGTTCTCTTTCTACCTTCCCTTTCTATTTATTAGCCGGACTTTCTTCGTTAGAGAAACACTCTTAGCAACTCTTTGGTTACCCAGAGCTACAGTTCATAGATTAAAGGCACCATCAATGCTTGATTCTTTCCCTTTGTTACCAGCTTTTCAAAATATGTTTCCTTGGTATGCCCCCAAAGTAAAGAATGAGTTGCCTTTAGGAGCATTATAAACTCATGGATAGCAAAAAATGTTTCAATCTTTTGTAGTTATTATTCTTATTGATGCTCACGTTTCCATCTTCGACCAGTGAGAACTTATTCAGGCTGGTTCCCGAGTTATTTTGTTATTTTTTAAAAATTTATTATTATTTTGGCTGTATTGGGTCTTCGTTGCTGCGCGCGGGCTTTCTCTAGTTGCGGCAAGCGGGGGCTACTCTTCGTTGCAGTGCACGGGCTTCTCATTGCGGTGGCTTCTCTTGTTGCGGAGCACGGGCTCTAGGCACGCGGGCTTTAGTAGTTGTGGCTCGCGGGCCCTAGAGCGCAGGATCAGTAGTTGTTGCGCATGGGCTTAGTGGTTCTGCGGTATGTGGGATCTTCCCGGCCCGGGGATCGAACCCGTGTCCCCCACATTGGCAGGCGGATTCTTAACCACTGCGCCACCAGGGATGTCCCTGATTCTCCTTCTTATGTACCTTCCCACGCTCTCCCTCCCCTGTTTGTGAGAGTTGTATTATATCCACCGTGTCAGAGCACAGCCGTTTCCTTCCCTATGTTGCCCCTTATTCTTGTCATTTAGTCTTGGTGCCAAGCTTGCTGCCCGGCTTCACCCTGATGTCTTTCCAGTCAGTGTTGTTTGAAGTTTGCTCTCTTGTGGATTCCTTAGTAAGAGCTCATGAGAGTAACAGCCCCCGAATTCTTGACTGTTTACAGCAGTCTGTCTATGGTCTTGACACTTAAAGGTTGGCTTGGCTCCCGTTTTCTTTCCTTGAGTAGCAAATATTTCACTCCACTGCTTTCTGGCATATGGGATGGCTGCTGAGACGTCAACTGCACTCCAATACTTTTTTCTTTATAAGTGACTTGGGCTATTTAACCAACATCCAAAGATATTTTTCTTCCTGAAAGTCCTATCATTCTACTAGCATATGTCTCAGCGAACTGTGTACTGTCCTGGGTGGACATTAAGTGCAGTTTCAAGTATTTTTACTTCAGGAAAAATGCTCTAAACTTTAATTTTGAGTACTATCCTGTTTTATAGCTTTGGTTTTCTTCTTGAGGTTTCCTATTATATGAATATTTGATTTTTTGCCTATCTCCTGCCACTTTCTCTTGAAATCTTTTCATCTTCTTACTCATTCCTTTTGACTGAAACGCTTCCCTTTTTCATCTATTTCACTTAAGACATTATCCATTGTGTTTATGTGCATTTGTGAGTCTGGCTTAGTCTTCATTAGTAAAGTCATTTTACTTCGTATCTCATTCTCCCTCTCCCCCTTTTTTTTCACACTATCTTTTTCTTCAATCACTTCCTTTCTGAGCTTTTCTAATTCTGATTCATGATGTTCTTTCATACTCCTTTCCTTTTATTTAAGATACATTTTTTATTTTTTTAATTTTTATTTATTTATTTATGGCTGTGTTGGGTCTTCGTTTCTGTGCGAGGGCTTTCTCTAGCTGCGGCAAGCGGGGGCCACTCTTCATTGCGGTGCGCGGGCCTCTCACCATTGCGGCCTCTCTCGTTGCGGAGCACAGGCTCCAGACGCGCAGGCTCAGCAATTATGGCTCACGGGCCCAGCCGCTCCGCGGCACGTGGGATCTTCCCAGACCAGGGCTCGAACCCGTGTCCCCCGCATTGGCGGGCAGATTCTCAACCACTGCACCACCAGGGAAGCCCCTTTCCTTTTATTTATTTTAGCTCATTTTGCAATATGAAGTGACAAGTTATTATTATTTTTTTAATATTTATTTATTTATTTGGCTGTGCCGGGTCTTAGTTGCAGCATGCGGGATCTTTAGTTGTGGTGCGCGGGATCTAGTCCCCTGACCAGGGATGGAACCTGGGCCTCCTGCATTGGGAGTGCAGAGTCTTAACCGCTGGACCACCAGGGAAGTCCCTTTGAAGTGACCAGTTTTCCTCTGCGTCTGGCCACGTCATTCTGCTGTGCCTTCGTGGGCTGTGAGGATATTTCATTACCCCTCACATCTTTTCTCTTAAATTAACTTACTGTGATACTTGAAAGAAATTCTCTTCCACTGCTCATGTTTAAGTAAAGTGAATTTTCTGTACTTCTGGAGGAGAAGGTTGGACCAACAGAGCTGTTTTGAACTTCATGACTCCAGAGCTCTTGTTTCTGTTCTTCTCACCAAGGTTCATAAAATATGGCCTCCTGTGCTCTGAGATCTGTCTTCTCACCCGTTCCACACTATTAACTGGACCTTCTCTTCCCTCTGCCCCTGTGGGCCCTGACCTGATCAATTCAGATTCTTTTCTTAGCAGTTTCCCCCTCAGTGCTGGGTTTGGGTTTGAAGGGAGCTCTGGTGTTAGTTTTGCGAGTTCACGGGCCCAGGTCTCTCTGGCACGGGGTGGTGGTCCCTTGTTCTCACCTACGACTTGCAGCTTTCGAAACCCCCTCCTAATTTTGGCTGCTTTTCTCAGATTGACCAGAAGTAAGTACCTAGAAAAGTACCAGATAAGTTGTGTTTTTATGATTCTCAGGACCGTGATATAAAAAAATATATAAATATATTAATAAATATATATTTTATATATATATATATATATATATATATATATATATATATATATAAATAAATATATTTCCTTGTCATCCTCCTGAACACTTGTTTATATCACGCTGCTCCGGCAGCTATTAGCCGTTTGCCTTTAAACATTCAGTTTTTGGGCTCGTGGGAATACAATTGTCACCTTTTTTACTGTAGATGTTGTCCGTGAAGTTTTGGTTTTGTTATTCCAGTTCTGTTCTCTTTTTCTGTGGAGATTTGGGGATGTTAAAAAAAATCCGGGCCGTTAATATTCGTCTCCTATCCTTTTTGTTAATTGAAATTATTAGGAAATTTTAAATGTAGCTATGTACCTGGTGGTGTTAGTGAAATGCTAACCAATCACTGTATCCTGTGTGTCAGAAATATCCTCTCCAGGCCACACGTCCTCTGAAGGTTCTAAGGAAGAATTCTTGCCTCTCCTAGTTGTGATGGTTACCAGCAGTCTTTGGCTTGTGGCTGCATAGTTCCTATCTCTGCCTCTGTCGTCACACGATGTTCTCTCTGTCTGTGTCTGTGTCTCTTCTCCTGAAGTCACCAGTCATTGGATTAGGGCCCACCTCATCCAATATGACCTCATTTTACCTTGATTACTTCTGCAAAGACCCTATTTCTAATAAAGCCACATTCCCAGGTACAGGGTGGACATGTACTTTTGGGAGACACTATTCAACTCAGTACAAGGGTCTTAGGCTAAATAAACGTATAATAGGAGGATTTCCTGGATAAAGAGAAAGAAATATGTCTCCCAAAGAAGGGAGTCTGAAGATGTAAGCTCTTCCCATCTCCGCATCAAGCAAGAGGCATGTGCCTTATGACTCAGCCAGGGCCTCAGAGACAAGTGCCCTCCAGTCAGCTCCGGGCTCCTCCTGAGTTTCCACTGTGCCCTTGGAGGTCTCCTCTGGGCTAATCATCACGTGGCCCTTGCACAAGGCTGGGGCCTAATTCCCTGCCATCCTTTAGGAAGCCTGTAACCTGAAAAGCTGTCAACGAGAAGCCTTCTATCTCTGGATCCAGTAGGTGGGAAGCCAAAAAGAACTGTTCTGTGCTCCCTATTCTGACCATTGAATTCCTATAATTGAGCTTCTTTTTAAAAGCCTGAAACCCTCACACATGCAGAGAAGGAAGCAAGGAGTCAGAATAGGAGCCAAGAGCTATAAATTTTCTCTGTCTGTCTGGGGCCATTATTCCACTGCCTACAGGCACTCACTTGGCAGCTCAGAGTAAATCAGTCACATCCACCAATCCAGGTGGATGCATTGGTTATTTAATTAATTGGATGTACATAGACAAGTGTCCTGGCTCTTGCATGGGGGTGTCTGCCAAATTCTCAGCAGTCTAGAAATATCCCAAAGAACTTTTCTGACTTATAAATAGAATTGTTATAACCATCTCTCCTTTGTTCACCCCAAGGCCTAGCTCTCATCAGTCTATTTTAACAACATTAATAACAATAACAACAACTCCATTCCCATCTATCATTTCTGGACAGCGTTCTATGTCTTTAGAACATTGGCAGCTGCTTCACGATGAATATGGGAGGAAGTCTCCTAGCTTGTTGACATGGTCTTATGCCTGATTAATGTGCCCTTTGCCTTTATGCATCATTTTGAAAGGATTTGAGGAGCTTTTCCAGGAGCTTTAACTCTACTGGACATCACACATTGAATGTTTGCGACCTGAGGTCGCCTGGTCGGGTAGAGTTAGCTGTTTATTCTCCAGATCTCATAATTACCCAGTCTGTCCCTCACTATCCCCCACCATTCTCATCAGTCTTCTATTCATTTTCTACTAACTCCTACCAACTTCGAATCAACCTCACAGCAAGTCGGCCTCTCAATTCCACGTCATCAGCCAGTCATCTCTCAACCTCATGTCATTGTCCCTAGCAATCCAAGGCCAGATGCCGTATGGACTTCCTTTTACTCTTATATGGAACATCTTCTTGGGACTCTAATGGATGGTGCTTTTGGATCATTTGGGCACTTGTATCTGTCACTGCATGTATATTTCCATTTCTGTGTATCTTAACACATTCTTCTTCCCCTTCTGGTCTTCCTCCCTTTGATTTCTCCTCTTCCTCTGGGAACTAGATCTATCTAGTCTGCTTTCCCTCTATTCCTTTCTCTAACAGGGGTATTGGGCAGACTTAAGTTGCAGACAAAAGGAGCAGCTCCAGCTATTTCAGTCTGAAAGAGATTCAATACAGAGAACAGCTGTTTATAAAATTGTTGCCTAGACAGGAAGCTCAGGCTCTAGGCTGAGTGTCCATGCCCAGCTCCAGAGAAACACTGAAGAACCGGCACAGGAATATTTGGTGAGCACCAACATCTGAGCAAATATCTCAGTTCTCTACTCCGTAAACTCAGTTCTCTACTTTCTGCCTTTGCATTTTCCTTTGAATTATTATCTCATAACAATCCCTGTAGTGCATCCCAACATTGCCTCAGCTGTAATATCAGGAAAGGGGGTTCTCACACTTTCAGACTCAGGCCAGGATTGGGGGGAGGACCTGGGATCACCTAGAGGACGTAGTGTTGAGGCTGCAGCAGGAAAGACATTTCTAAAAGAGGTAACTAAATATATCAGAGAAATGAAGGAAATAAGAAAAAGGTTATAGAAATGAAAAACTGTGGGAAAGAATCGGGGCTAGTGCTAAATATAAATTCCTTACTCTTGGAATATTCCATTATGTCCATACAAAATGAAAATCCCCTCCACTGTATCCCAGATGGATGGGCCTCTGACCAAGAATGGAGCATGTTCTCCTTCATTGGACAATGTCTATTATTAGGCTAAACGTGTCTTCTTGCAAATTCCATCCATCGGTTCTATTTCTTTTCTTTTCTTTGTATGATATATAATTTTATTTTGATTAAGTGTTGTTTTAACTCCTAACAAATATTTTTATTTTTTTTTTATTGAAGTATAGTCGATTTACAATGTTGTGCCAGTCTCTGCTGTACAGCAAAGTGACTCAGTTATACACATGCAGACATTCTTTTTTTATATTCTTTTCCATTATGGTTTATCACAGGATATTGAATATAGTTCCCTGCATATATACAATGGGATACTACTCAGCCATAAAAAAGAACTAAATAATGCCACTTGCAGTCACATGGATACAACTAGAGACTATCATACTAAGTGAAATAAGTCAGAAAGGGAAAGACAAATACCATATGATATCACTTATATGTGGAATCTAAAATATGGCACAAATGAACCTATCTGCAAAACAGAAATGGACTCTCAGACATAGAGATGTGGCTAACAAATATATATATTTTTAAAAATAAATTTATTTATTTATTTATGGCTGTGTTGGGTCTTCGTTTCTGTGCGAGGGCTTTCTCTAGTTGCGGCAAGCGGGGGCCACTCTTCATCGCGGTGCGCGGCCCTCTCACTATCGCGGCCTCTCTTGTTGCGGAACACAGGTTCCAGACATGCAGGCTCAGTAGTTGTGGCTCACGGGCCCAGCCGCTCCGTGGCATGTGGGATCTTCCCAGACCAGGGCTCGAACCCATGTCCCCTGCATTGGCAGGCAGATTCTCAACCACTGCGCCAACAGGGAAGCCCCGCTAACAAATATTTTTAACCACATCGGCTAACAAATAGCAAGATGGCTAGATTTTATTAAAAATTAAAAAAAATTTTTTGTTTTTGTTTTTTGTTTGTTTGTTTCATTGGTTCTAGTTGTTCTTTCACCAACCCCCTGACAATGACTCAGATATATTAGGCAGATGCCTTAGTCCCCTCAACCTCTTCTTCTCCAGGCAAAACAACGCCCAATACTTCCGTAACTCCTTATAGGGTGTAATTTTGAGATGCTGACAGCAAATGGCACCACAGCCGTCACCAGTGGCCCGAAGTCACTGACCTCATTAGCCCACAGAGCTTCAACCTTGGGTTACCCCTGGGGGGAGGAAGTAGGGGGGCCCCTCAAGACTCTGAGGGCTTGATCAATAAAATCAACACAAATGGTAAGAGACCAATGGTAAGAGTGCTTCTGGGTCAAACACAAACCGAAGAGATGGCATTAACAGAGCTATAGAAATAATATGACAGGAGAAAAGGGGATTTTCTTGCAAAATGGGGAATCAGAGAGATGAAAGCTGACAGCATCTGTCCAGTACAGTTGGGGGACTGGACGTTGAATCTGAGTGCTGTAAGCAATCAGGTCATGGGAGAGCCGGTCTGCTTGGGTGAAACATCCTCCAGTAATAGCCACCTGCCTTTGATCCGATTCCATGTTCATCAAGCAGTGTTTAGATTAATAGTTTCACTTCCTGGTTCCCTGATACTGGGAAGGAGAATGTGCTGGTGGCAAACATGAGAATTCTGGTCACTGGAATGGGATCCCCTGCTCTGAGAATGAATACATCGGTGTCTGGTTAATATCTTAGTCTACTGTAAGTTGGGAAATATCAAATGTTCCCTGCTCACATCACCCATGGGTACTGTGCGCCACGGACAGTTGCCTTCCTATCTATTTTCCATTCTTCCTTATTAATAGAATCCCATGTGTCCACCTAAAAATTCTTACTTCCCCTGATTCCCTTGCAGCTAAAGGTAACCATGTGCCTCAGTTCTGGCCAATGCAACGTAGATGGAAGTCCCTCGGAGTGTGTTCGTTTTCTGGATAATGAAAGGAAAACCTTACTAGGAGAAAGTGTTTTTGCCCTTTCCACTTTTACCTACTAGAACATGGCTGTGATGTCTGGAAGTACAGCAGCCATTTTATGACAACAAGGACAAAAGTCACACCCAAGGATGTCAGAGAAAGAAGATAGAGGGGCCTCTGGTTCCTTGATGACATCCACGAGCAGCTGCATGGGCCCTGAATTGCTTTCCTCCAGAGACTGTTAGAAAAATAAGCTGCTATCTGTTTAAGCCACAGTTGGTTGGGCGTTCTACTATTTACAGCAGAATATAGTCTTCATTGGTGCAGGTTCTAAGTGGAGTTTCTAAGCTGGCAAAGCAGACAACAAGACTCTAGAATATGGTTAATTTACAAGGTGATGCATCTACAATGCTCCTTGGTGGTCACGCCCTGGGGATGCCTCTTGGTTTCCTTCTGATCATAAATATAACTCATATATTTTGTGAAAATTCAGATGAAACATAAATCATAAAGAATAAAGAAAAAAATCACTCTAAAGTCCACCACCCAGAGATAACCATTGCTTGCACAGTAGTGAATACCCTCATAGATATCCATTTATGTAATACACATGTTGATAATACAGTTTTACATAAAAGGGATTGCATTTTGTAACTTGGTATTCACTTGACAGTTGTGGACATCATTCCTGTGATTTTGGTTAGAAAATCCATTCTGACTATTGTCAGATTAAATATAGATCTCTATTATTAATTTTAGCTATTTTAATATTCAAATATTGTTATTTAATTAGGTCTACTATAATTTAGCCAACAAATCCTCAGTTGGTATCTAACTTTTGATATTCTGTAGAGGGCTGTAGTAAAAGGTCTTGGGTAAATATCTTTGGGAACTTTTCTGATTGTCTCCTAAGAAATCCCTGGAAGCGGATTGCTGGCTCTGAGGGTTTTGCAAGTGTGCCTAGGTCTCACTCATGCCCTCCAGACCACACTGCTTCCTGCTGTGTGATCCCTGCATTCCAAGGTCATTCTGCTGATTTGTCCTTCTACATGCTTAAGCTCTCTAGTTTCAGTGGGGCCTGACATTGCTCAGAGTGGTTTAATCACTGCCTTTTCTCTAACAAATGCTCCATAAGAGCTGTTCAAGATTCTGCCGCATTTCTTAAGCTCTTATTATGGGCTGAATTATGCCACCTCTCGCCCACAAATGAGTACGCTGAAGGCCTAACCCCTAGAACCTCAGAATGTGACTGTATTTGGAGATAGAGCCTTTAAAGAGGTTATTAAGATAAAGTGAGGTCATATGGGTGGGCCCTAATCCCATATAACTGGGTGTCCTTATAAGAAGAGGAGATTAGGACCCAGACACACGCAGAGGGAAGGTCATGTGAGGACATGGGGAGAAGACGGCCGGCCATATGCCAAGTGGAGAAGCCTCAGAAGTCAACTCTGACAACAACTTGATCTCGGACTTCTAGCCTCCAGAATGTAAGAAAAGAAAATTCTGTTGTATAACTAGCCAGTGTGTGGTCCTTTGTTAAGGCAGTCCTAGGAAACTACCAGAGTCCAAATCTCACCTTGCTGGAACCACTCTCAGGGAAGGTTTCCTTCTTCGTAGACCCAAATTAGGCTCAACTGGGGTTCTGTTTATAAAACCGTAAAAGGTTCCACTTTCTAAGAGAGACAATAGTCAGAATGGATTTTCGTAACCAAATCTCTTTATTTTCCAATAAAGCACACATTGAGTAATAATTGGATCCCACCCTCAGTGGCATTCAGCCTCTCTGTGGAAGTGGTCTCTCTGCACAGCACCCAGGACCCCACCTGTCTCCACTCTCCCCACTTAGGAGAGGCAGGCAAAAAGAGGTGAGGCTGCAGGACACTCAGTGGGTATAAACACATCACTGCTTTTCTCCAGGGAGGCTAGCTGCACCCCTTCTTTCTGCCCAAGTTGATAGACAGTGATGACAATGGATTTCAATATTCCTGTCCTCGCAGGGGAACTGAGAAGTGGGCTTCCTCTGGTCTCTCGCAGAGATATTGTAAAGTAGCTAGCATGCAAAGTTTTCTAGTGAAACAGTGTAAGACATAAAGACCAAAGGAAGATTCCATATCTCACGCTGGCAATGTCTCATTCCTGTTAGGTGTATAACATCACTTAAAAAAAATTCCATCTGGGGGATTTTTAGACATTTTTGGATGTCAGGGTGTCTGCTCCACCTCGGCCTGGCCTCCCTGGAGACTCCTGTCCCCCGTGTGGGGCGGAACCACGCCGGGCTGGACGGGTCCCTCACCTCGTGCGTTGTTGCCGTGGCCAAGCGTGGCTCCTGCATCTTTTGGTTAAACGGAGACTTCAGGCCTCTGTCACAGGGTCCCCCCAAAACTGGAGGGTGCGGCTGGGCCCAGGGCAGGCTTGGCAGCCCCTCCTTCCCCAAGCCAGGGTCCTCATTGCTCTGTGATGTCCAGGGTGGCCTGAGACCTGCACCAGGCAGAACCAGGACCCTCCGTTTCCACGCTGGAAGACGGCCAAGGATGCTTGAGCCAAATCACATGTTGACAGGTCTTCAGGCTTTTCTACCACAATATTGGAGTTGGACACATTGGCCAAATAAAGTTGAAATTTTCTGCCGAAAAAGAGAAGATTCATGCCCTCTTCTGTTCACTTGTTATAACTCCATGAAGTGTCTTGTGGGACCAGGATATCCTAGGCCTTGGTACCAGTCTCTCTTAGTGATGGTTTTCAAAATCCATACATTCACAGGTGACGGAAACATTGTAATTGGCAAATGGACAAAGGTCATCCCCCAACCCACCACTTCTACAGAATCGCCCAGATGTCCCTGGCAGAACAAGTCTTTCTTGATTTCCTCCTGGATACGAGGAGAGGGAGATTTTTCTTTTGCATATTTTTCTTTTTAAAAATTGTGGTAGACTACACAACATGAAATTTACCATCTTAACCAATTTTAAGTGTACTGTTCAGTCAAATTAAATACATTCGCATCGTTGTGCAACCATCACCACCATCCAGGCCCATAGCTCTTCGCACCTTATAAAACTGTAACTCTGCCTATTAAACAATAACTTCCCATTATCCTCTCCCCCCAGTTCCTGGCAACCACCTTTATACTTTCTGTGTTTATGATTTTGATTCCTGTACGTACCTCATGTAAGTGGAATCCTCTAGTATTTGTCTTTTTGTGACTGGCTTATTTCACTTAGCATAATGTCCTCAAGGTTTACCTGTGTTGTAGCATGTGACAGAATTTCCTTCCTTCTTAAGGATGAGTAATATTCATTGCACAGTAGAGACTATCCTTTATTACTATGGCCTTGGAGTATATCTTCATATCTTATAAGATCAAGCCTTCTTTGCTCTTCTGTTCTAAAATTACCTTAGTAATTTGGGAACTTTTATTCTTTCTTATAAATTTTAGAATAACTTTGAGTTCCTAAAAAAGTACAGTTGGAATCTGATTAGGATTACGACTGTGATAATACCTGGCTGGAATTGATAATTTTATATTAAGTTGTCCCATACAACAGCATGGATTGTCCCATTTATTTATTTATTTATTATATTTATTTTTGGTTGCATTGGGTCTTCGTTGCTGCGCGTGGGCTTTCTCTAGTTGCAGTGAGTGGGGGCAACTCTTCTCTGAGGTGTGCGGGCTTCTCGTTGCAGTGGCTTCTCTTGTTGCAGAGCATGGGCTCTAGGCACGTGGGCTTCAGTAGTTGTGGCACACAGGCTCAGTAGTTGTGGCTCACGGGCTCTAGAGCACAGGCTCAGTAGTTGTGGCGCATGGGCTTAGTTGCTCCGCGGCATGTGGGATCTTCCCGGACCAGGGCTCGAACCTGTGTCTCCTGCGTTGGCAGGTGGATTCTTAACCACTGCGCCACCAGGGAAGTCCCTGTCCCATTTACTTAGATCTTTTATTTCATTTAATAGAAGGTAAAATTTTCCTCTGTTGAGAATGATGTATTTTTTGTCATATTTAAAGATATTTTATAGCTTTTGTTGCTATTATGAATGGTACCCTATCTTGTAATGTATTCTAGGTGGTGATTGTGGTATAGAGAAAGTGTTATTGATCTTTGTAAGTTGACCTTACCTTCATCCAATAACCCTCTTTTCAGTTCTAATACTTTGCTCAGATTTCTACGTAGATTATCATATTGATCACAAATAACAACACTTGTAGCTCTTTCCTTCCAGCTCCTACACCTTTATTTCTTTTTCTTGTTTTATAACATTGGCCAGGACCTCTGGTTCTTTGTTACATAATAGCAGTGCTAACAGGCATCCTTATCTTGTTGCCAATGTTAACGGGAATGTTTCTAAAGTTTCTCCGTTAGGTATGATGTTTGTTGTGGAGTTTTCATATACAACCTTTAAAAGTTGAGGTGGTTTCATTCAAATTCTGGTTTTCCGAATTACTCTGTGACTCTGTGCCGGGAAGGGCTGTCCATCCCTGTGCCCCCAGCCCACGTGGTGTAGCCACACTTCAGCCATTGGATCCACATGGCAACTTCATGATTTAAAGATTTCCAAGTCACATGTCAAACACATATAGGATGTCCCTACTCATGGGAAGCATCCTCCATTGCTGTCCTGTCCTCCATCGCAGCTCGGCCCAGGTGGAGATGATGACACCTTCCTACTACATACAGACATCATCTGGGCACACCTGTGGGGCACAGTGTCTAGATGGGAGGTGGCGTGGAGGGAACACTGTGAATCAGGCTGTCTTGTGTTTGAAATTGCAACCGGCCACTTGCTAGCTATGTGACCATGGCAAATTATTTAACCTCTCTAAGCCTCAGTTTCTTCATTTGTAAAATAGGGAAAATAAGGGTACCTACTTCCCGGGGAAGCTACTTGGTAGGTTGTTAAATAAAATAATCTGCAAAAGCATTTGACAGAGAGTAGTAACTGTCAGCTATTGGATTAGCAACCATGAAAGGAATTATCAGTAACATATTAAAGTTTTTTCACAGGATTTTGAATGATATGCAAAAGGCTCTTGATAAAACGTTAAGCGAAAGCTGTAGCTTTCACAAACTAAGTCAACATTTGTTTAAAACTGTTTTAAAATCTGCATAAGTAGAAGACTGAAGAGAAATGTATCAAAATGAAGCATTATAGGTGATTTTTTTTTTTCTGTGTTTTCAAATTTTTCTCCAATGAGCACACGAATACTCTTATAACCTTTAAAACATGTTTTATGGAAACAAACAACTCAGTGTGACTCAGCTGTGGCAAGTCGGCCAAGAAAGCTAGTGCTGTCTTTGGCTGTCTCAGGAGAAATCCAGCGCCCGGAGCCGGAGGTAATGGCCCTGCCATGCTTGGCACTGGCCAGACCCCGTCTAGATTAGAGTTTTGTTTAGCTCTGGGCATAGGTAACCATGGGGATCTTAAATGTCATGGTGGAACAAAAATGTAAGTGTGTGAGGGCCTCAAAGTCTAGAGGAAAACAGGGCTGGAAAAGCAGACAGGGAGTGAAGGCAGATTGGGAGAAGCAGAGGGGCTCCCAGCCCAGCGCAGGGAGGGAGGGGAGGGGGAGGAGGAGAGGGGAGAAGAGAGGAAGACAGTGAGAGAGAGAGAGAGGGAGAGGGAGAGGGATGGGGGAGGAAGGCAGAGACGGGGAGAGAGGAGCATCGGTTGAGGAGGGGGCTTCTGCTCGGGACCATCTGACTTAGGGCCGCCATTGCCTTTCTTGTCCCTGGTGTCTGGCACATTCTTCCGGGCACTGCCCTTTTGTACCCCAACTGTAAAGTTGAGTGTGGGTGCAGATTCCTTACAGATCCTGCCCACCGCCTCATGGTCCGTGGATCCCGGCCAATAGATGTCCTTCTGGGCAGTTTGTAAACTGGCCCTGGGGACAGCATCGCCCCCTGTCAGTCTGGGGGCCGAGAGCCCTGCACGTGGAGAGCTCCCCCTGGGAGGACGGAGTCCCTGCAGAGGCTCAGGCACAAGGCGAGGACGTTGACCTCTGGCGGTGGCCGGTCCCGGGTCTGAGGGGATCTGTCCTTCTCCAAGGTCTGGTCCTTTAACCCGCCTTCGCTGGGAGCGCCACCCGGATGGCTTTTCAAAGCCTGTCTCTTTTTCCTCCACCTTATTCAGGCTGGGTTTTTATCACTTGCAACCAAAAAAGTCCTGAGTAGTTCAGAACGACAGATACGAGTGGGCGTGACGAGCTGAAGTGAGAGGCTCTGTCTCTCCGTGCGTCTGTCTGTCTCTCTGTGGTTTCTCTCTCTCTCTCTGTCTCTCTCTGTTTCTGTCTCTCATTTTCTCAGCCTCAGTGTCTAACTTTGGCTCCCCTTTCCAAGCCTCCTCTGCCACCCGGCCCCCACCTTCTGGAATGAGTTCTCCCCCAGGCTCCCGCTGCTTCTCAGCTCCCCTGCACCCGTGCCTGTCCGCCTCCCCACCGCCCTCCCCAGCTGGGCTTCCTCCACCCAGGGGTCCAGCTCTGCATGTGCTCTTGGCCCGACGTCCTCTTCCCCATTCGTCCACGACAGGCCCCCCTCCTCCCTGCCCTCCCCCGACCCTGGGGTCCCGCTTGGCGGGGTTGTGGGGTGCTGGCACATTTTCACAGCCAGGCTGGAAGCCCCGCGCGCTGCTCCCTTTCCTTCCTTCTCTACCTCCCATCACCATGCCCCGTGCTTAACTTCCTGGATTGTTCTGGAATCTGCCTCTCCTTCTAACCCTCCCGCCCCCGCCTGATTTGGTGTCTTCTGTCTCTGGCATGAATACTTTGAGTGGCAAATCGTCTGCTCTGCCTCTACGTTTGCTCCTCTCGAATGCACCCTCCTGGCTGTCATCTTGTACGATCGACAGATCCATCGTCCCCGCCCTGCGGAGAGCACTGCCGAGGGCCCATCAGCCCCAAGGAAATCCCAAGGGCCCTCGGAACCTTAGGTGGCAACTCCCGCCTTCTTCTCCTGCTCCAGCCACAGAGGAATTTGCAGTTCCCAGCGCAGAGCACGACGATTCCCTTCTCTGGGCCTCGGCTCAAGCTGCCACCCTGCCTGAGCCCTTCCCTCCCTGCCTGGGCCACTCTGCGCCTCAGTTAGACCCCGGTCTCTGCCAGACCCTCTCCACCCCTGCCGCACCCCAGCCCCCCGGGAGGGGGTTCTCTGCAGTCCCACCACGACTTCCAGTTATTTCCTCAGGGATTGGTGTTTCCTACTACGCTCGGGTGCATCCGGACTGGCGGCCTCTGCACCCCGTCTCTGTAGCGTGGTCCAGGATCGTTAAGAAGATGAGGTCTAAGGGTAAAGCGATGGAGACGGTGTTTGTGTAGGGACGGCAGGGTGTCCAGGATGGCTTCCCAGTTCTTGGCTTAGGTGGGGGACTTGAGCATGGGGTCCTGGAGCTGGGAGCACGGGAGGAAGAGCAGGACCGGGATAGGAAGGTGGTGAGCTGGCGTGGGTTCCTGTAGGACATTTAGGTAAACATGCAGATCCTGGAGTTTAGGAGAAGAATTTGGACATGGGACACACATTTGTGAATCATATCAATAAAGGGCAGGCAGTGAGGGAGGCCTCAGTGTCCCAGTTTCCAGGGGTTGGAAAGTATGCTGTGTTGGCATAAAGGAATTTTCAGCGTCCTATGTTAATACGTGGCCGAGGTTTCTAGTTGCTTTCAGCTCTCCATTCTCACATTCTTTTTTCCAAACTGAACCCTGAAATTATTTGGGGGTAGTGATGCTCAGGTAAAAGATTCCAGTCTCCAGCCTCCCTATCTGGCCAATGAATTGTAAGTAGAACTACACGATGTCTCTGAATTCTGGGAAAGCTCCTTAGAGCATGGGGCCATGCATTTCTCTCCCGTCCGCTATCCTACAGCATAGTACTCAGATGTGATGGCTGGAGCTCTAGCAGCCACTTTGGAGTAGGAGGCTGAGGGCCATATCCTAGGGGTCTGTGTTGAAGAGGAAGGAGGCTGCCTCCTGGACACACACCTTTGTGGAGCTCCTACACCAGCCCAGGGCACTTTTCACATAGAAACAAATATAGCTTCTTTCTTGCCAAAGCCACCGTTTTATTTTTCTGTTAAATTTGGCTGAACTTAGGTAGTCCAAATGAACACATTATTGGTCAAGCTCTAGCGGTGTACCTGTGGGCATTTCCAGTCTCGGTTAGGTTAGCAGTGAACACCGGGCTGCCTGTGGGAGCTGACAGCTAAGGTGTGCTGCGCCACCTGGTGGACACATGGCAGACAGCACGCCTTTCAAAGAAGCACAGCATTAAGCTGCTTAAGCCGGGATGCTTTCCTTGGCTGTCTGGCTTTTCCCAACGGTCTGCACCCCAGCTTGCTAAATTGACCTCAACCCCAAGTCGTCTTTTAGCCAGCAACAAAATGAGTGCTCCAGGGTCCTGAACGTCAGTGGACCTCTGAGAACTCCAGGAATTCCCAGCTGCACCGAGTTTTTTGGCCGGGGTGTGTTCTCAGAACTAAGGAGGCTGTTTCTACCTACCCCTGCTGGGTGCTCCCCGCCCCGAAGCAGAGAACTTCTGTACTAAATAAAGGATTCCATGTGACCTCTCCTCCTGCAGACTCTGGTCTCAGAGCAATAGTTAAAGGAGGAGAAGCGGGAGGGAGATGACTCACTGCCTCTCGGAGCAGGAAATGAACACCGAGGGAGCCTAACCTGCCAGCCGCAGTGAACAAATGGATTTGTAGCCATCGTAGCCGCAGGCAAAGCGGGCTGGAGCGGGCAAGCCGATGACTGCTTCCTTCTGCTGACCGCTGGTACAAGCCTCAGGGGCCAACCATGTCCCAAGTAGAGTTCAAATTGCAAAAACGAGTCTTGGAGGTTTAGACATTCCAGAGATTTGGTGGAAAGGCCCCTGGCACCCGGACACACGGGTTTACACCCAGTCTGGTCACGGACGGTGTGTAACCCAGGGCCCACGTTCTCTCTCTGGCCTCACTTGGAACAGGAGGTGGCTGGGACACCGCTGTGCTTCCGCCGAGGCCTCTGTAGTAAGTGTGGCCCTGTGTCACACTTATCTGTGGGAGAAGCACAGATACCAAGAGCAGGAAGACGGCTTCTCCACCTTTAACCGGGAGCAGGAAGGAGGCGCCTGCCATGCGGGGAGGTCAGTGTCACCTAGGAGGTGGTGGGCCTCAGCAGACTGCTGTAGGTCCTTGGTTTTCCCCGGGGGCGGGGGCAGGGGACCTGTGAGGCCGGGGTGGGGGAATGCGGTGGGGGGAGGAGAGTCAGAGGGCAGACAGAGCAGCCCCAGGGTCAAGGGCAGTGGGGCAGTGAGTATGGAGGAGATAGAGCTGGAAGGGGGAATGAGATCTATGGGGCAGGGAGAGGGGGACGAAGGGCACCCCCAGTCCAGAAGCTGTGCCCCTCAGGCTGGAAGGAAGGAATGAGTGTCAAGCTGAGGAAACTGAGTCTCAGAGGTGCTGGGTGGGCCCAGGCTCTCCACCTCCAGCCTGAGGATGCTCCAGCCTGAGGGGCCCTGGGGTTAGAGCCCTGCTTCCCTGGAATCAGAACCCAGACGACCGGGAAGGCTCTGCTTTGTAATTCTTTCTCCTTTTTATACTTGAAATGAGAAAAATGAGAGCATTCTTAAAGAAACCCTACACCTGTTGGCTCTGCTCTGAGACAGGGGTTCCTCCGTGTGGGCCAGGAGGTCCCCCCCACCCCCTCCCCCGCCCCTCCTTCCCAGAGAAGCTCTCCCTCCCTGCCCCGGGGCTGCCTTAATCTGTGCCCCATTCTTGGAAGGCCTCTCAAAGCAACAGGTTCTTTAAATTTATTTTATTTATTTACTTTTGGCTGCGTTGGGTCTTTGTTGCTGCGTGCGGTCTTTCTCTAGTTGTGGCGAGCGGGGGCTACTCTTCGTTGTGGTGCGCGGGCTTCTTCATTGTAGTGGCTTCTCTTGTTGCAGAGCACGGGCTCTAGGCACACGGGCTTCAGTAGTTGTGGCACACGGGCTCAGTAGTTGTGGCGCACGGGCTCTAGAGCGCAGGCTCAGTAGTTGTGGCGCACAGGCTTAGTTGCTCCGCGGCATGTGGGATCTTCCGGGACCAGGGATGGAACCCGTGTCCCCTGCATTGCCAGGCAGATTCTTAACCACTGAGCCACCAGGGAAGTCCCAAGCAACAGGTTCTTGTTTCCCTAAATCTTCTGGCTTCATCCTCGTTGTCGTCATGTAAAACAATCTAGTCCTCCCTCCCTTTTTCCTATTTGCATCTCCACCTGGTAGAGGAGGGGCCACAGACAAAATGACAATCTGCTTTACGTGGGGAGGAAATGTGGGAGGGGGAGCCAGAGGGAAGGGGAACCTGTTGTTCTCTCCTCTTCTCTCGATTGTCCGAGAAGTTTCCTGGTGGGGCGGTGTCTCTTCCCACTCAGAGCTTCTCCTTCTCCCTGTGCTTCTCCTTCTGCCGCTGCCCTGCCAGCAGCTTTGCCGAGCCTGGCATGGGGGAGCCCGCCAGCAATGCTTCCAGCAGAGGTGGGACTTTGGACCCATCCTAGGGGGAAACCCATAGGACCAATCCCCCCATCCCGGGGTCCAAGCCTGCGGCAGGTACGGATCAGATGGGGGGAGGTGTGTATAACAAGGTCTCCCTCTTCGGTACATCTTCCCCCTCAACCAAACACACGTAGAGACGTGCCAGGCAGCCCCTATATTCTGGAGTCTGAGCCGCCAGAGGACCGTGGGCCAGCCTGGCCACATGGGAGGCAAATCACAGGACACACCCATGACCCAGGCTGCACAGTCTCCCCACCCCAAAGGATGCGGCCAGGGGTCCTCCTCCTGGAGATTAGCCTCATAGATGTGACTTGGGTCAGACCACCCTGGCAGCCCTGTTTGAGCACCACTGGTCCTGTTTCCTGGGGGCCAACGTGACATGAGCCAACTTAACAGTCTGAGCCAGAAGAGGCGAGAAGCAGAAATGGAGGCTTCCATCTGCTGGCTTTCCACCTGCCGTGCAGGTCCTGGGACATTTCCTCTCCCTCCCTCCTCTGTCTGTCTCTCCGGGGACAGGCCCTGCGGCTGTGTCTTCCACGCTGCAGGTTCCAGCAGCGGGAGGCCCTGCTGGGAGATTGGGGTGGGTCACCCCCATCCCTCTCCCTCTGTGGATAGACGCCCACAGGGTCCAGCTTCCAGGGGTGAACCTGGCCCCTGGGTCTGGGAACCCCTCTTCCTCCCTCTGTCCCCCACTCCTGGGCTGGACGTGTCTCCTGTAATTGCTGTCGCTGGAATGCCTGCCCTTGCTTGTTTCTTAGCACCTCTGTCACCCAAGCCACCAGGTCCCTAACTTCATGGGTCTCTGTGCTAAGTGCCCCAGGGCTTCTGTTTCCCCACAGCCATGTCTGCTGGGCCTTTCATCCTGGCCTTAACCTGGGAGCAGATCCCACCATTGATTTTTGATTATGTTCAGGTATTAAACACCCTGTCAAGTTGATTTAAAACTCTCATCTGACATCCAATTCAAAGTTTTTCCTCCCAGTTCTCCTGGATCCCAGGTCCATGGGTCCTGGCCTGGGAATGGGCAGGGTCTGCTTTCCCCCAACTGGGGCAGGGCCAGGCAGGGGTGGGATGGGGATTGAGGAAAACTGGCCTTGCTGGTGTGGGCCATTCCTGCTGTCCTCAGGCTCAGGACGGCAAGCGGCAGGTACGTGAAACCCAAAAGGACCAGGTGGAGTGCACCGGGCTGTAAGGGAACCCTCTCCCGCCTGCTGGGGGGCGAACAGGAGACAGCTGGGAACTCATGGTTGGACCTCTGGGGCCCTGTGATGCCCAAAGGTGTCAAGGCAGTGCATGAAATTTCAGGCCCTCCAATCCATGGGGGTACTCTGTGTTTTCAGCTTTGGGCTTTACAAAAGATTTGTGGACGCGCAAAAAGCCCCATTCAGTAATCAGTTGCCTTTTTTCTCATCCTTCTTTCTAATTAGCTACCCTAAGGGTGAGAATTCAGGCATCTGCTCAGGCTTATGGTCAAGTCTAAATCTACCCAAATCCTTTTTGGCTATAAATTGTTCCTGCAGTGACCTGACCTGACAGTCCAGAGCCTCCTGCTGGGCCGCAGACACTCAGCTCGGAGGGCCAGCAGCCAGGTCATTTGGGTTTAACTCTCGTGCTGACACTTCTTCCCTCTTGTTGACATGGATCACAGCCAGGAATTCCAGTGTGGAATTGGAGATCTCTGTGGCTTGGGGCAGAAAATACTTCTAATTCTAGATCCTGTAGGAAAATGTAAGAAGTGATGAAGAGCAAAAAGACCCTGACCTTTCCTTCCTTTTCCTCTCTATGCCCCGTCTCTTCTTCTCTTCTTTTTAAAAAATATAACAGCTTTATTAAAATATAATGCACATACGTACAATCCACCCATTTAAAGTGTGCAATTCAGTGGTTTTTAATATTTTCACAGAGTTGTGTAACCGTTACCACATTGAATTTTAGAACATTTTTTAGCATCTCCAAAAGGAAACCGTACACCATTAGCAATCACTCCAAATTTCTCCCCAACACTCTCCAGCCCTAGGCAATCATTAATCTACAGAAATAGTAAGATGGCTGCAGCATTTTACATTTCCACCAGCAATGTATGACGGTTCCCATTTCTCTACATGCTCACTGACATGTGTTATTTTGTCTTGTTGATTTTAGCATCCTAGTGAACGTGAAATCATACCTCTTTGTGGTTTTGATTTGCATTTCTCTAATGACTAATAATGTTGAGCATCTTTTAATATGCTCATTGGCCATCTGACATCTTCTTAGGAGAAATGTCTATTCAATGCTTTGCCCAGTTTTAATTATTTGTCTGTTTTTATTGATAAAGTGTGTGTGTGTGTGGGCACGCACGCGCGTACACATATAGATTCTGGACACTAGACCCTTGTCAGGTATATGATTTGTAAATATTTGCTCCCATTCTGTAGGTTGTCCTCTTATTTTCTTTCTTTCTTTTTCTTTTTTAAATAAATTTATTTATTTATTTTTGTCTGCGTTGGGTCTTCGTTGCTGCGCGCGGGCTTTCTCTAGTTGGGGCGAGCGGGGGCTACTCTTCGTTGCGGTGCACGGGCTTCTCATTGCAGTGGCTTCTCTTGTTGCAGAGCATGGGCTCTAGGTGCGCAGGCTTCAGTAGTTGTGGCACGCAGGCTTCAGTAGTTGTGGCACGCAGGCTCAGTAGTTGTGGCTCGTGGGCTCTAGAGCGCAGGCTCAGTAGCTGTGGCACACGGGCTTAGTAGCTCCGTGGCATGTGGGATCTTCTCAGATCGCGGCTCGAACACGTGTCTCCTGCATTGGCAGGCAGATTCTTAACCACTGCGCCAGCAGGGAAGTCCCATGTCCTCTTAATTTCTTGATAAAGTCCTTTGAAGAACAAAATTTTTAACAGTGGTGAAGTCAAATTTATCTATTTTTTTTTAGACCATTAAGACAGTTAAGACAAACTTGTACTGATACTGGACACTGCCCCCGCCCCCGCCCCCAGGCTTCTTGTTGCTGCTGGTTTGTTGCTTTGGTGACTTTGCTGGATTATGGTTGTGAAGTGTGTTTCCCCGCCGTGTGAAGCCTCTATTGCTTCTCCTCATGGGGTGCAGACTCAGCCTGTGCACAGTCACCCTGGGACGAGAGTGGTTTGGTTTTCTCTTCCCCTGACCTCGCTCTTAAACCTTCTGTCTCTGTTGGCATCACACTCAGATGTTAGGATCCACTGGCTACTGGCTGACCGCTCTATTGCTTTCAACCATGCCTGGGGTATGCAGTGCCTCACCGTGTGATCCAGTTAAATTTGGGCCCCTTTATGGGAGTGGTTTTTTGAGGCCAGCCTTTGAGGTTTGTTCTAACTTCTGGAGGAGTCTTAGCTGTCTCTCTCTCTCTCTTTTTTTTTTCTCTGACAAACTAGCTGACCTGCAGTTTAGCTCATTGCTCTTATGGAGCTACCAGCGTTCTCGTCACTGTTTACCACCAAAATCTCCATTGTTTTCAAGAAGCAACCCGTAATGCTAGAACTTGCCCAACATTTGTTCTAAATAACGTTGCCCTTTCTTTCTTTCTTTCTTCTTCTTTCCTTCCTTCCTTCCTTTCTTCTTCCTTCCTTCTTTTCTTCTTCCTTCTCTTCTTTCTTCTCTATCCTCCTCTCCGTTCTTTCTTCTTTTCTATCTTTCTCTTCTTTCTTTCTCTCTCGTCCTTCTTTCTTTCTTTCCCTCCCTTCCTTCCTCCCTCCCTATTCTTCTTCCTTTCTCTCACTCTCTCTATCCTCTCTCTTTTGTCTGTTCTCTTTCTCTTTTTCATTCTGTCCTGCTTTCTTTCACATCATGCCTCTCTATTCTTTGGGCCTTCTATTTCCATGGCACAATTTGAACCACTGCTTACAGGGGCAGATGCAGAGAGACCAGAGACAGTGGCTTTCCTTCTCTGAGTGGACACCCCTGCCTTACAAAGTGGGGCTTTGGCTGTGTGGAAGCAATAGCTCTGGTTCTTCTTCAGCTGGCTGCTTCCCAGCATGGAATCTCTGACCTACAAGCAAACTGAGGCAAGAGGAATAGAATTGATGCTCCCAGAGGAGACTGGTGGAAAGGCTTCGTATGCTTTTAAAAATACAATAAATATATTTTTTACCAGTTAGTGAGTGTTTTGCTCGGGGAGGAGGTTTGCAGAGTTCATCACACCACCATTTGAAAGTGTATTTCTTCTTTTCTTACTTTCCATTACCTTCTTTCTTTTCTTTTCTTCATTCACTCCCTAAATTCATCATGCCTCATTCCGTCCTTCCTTTCTTTCTTTCTTCTGTCTTCTGTCTTTCTTCTGTCTTTCTTTCTTTCTTTCTTTCTTTCTTTCTTTCTTTTTCTTTCTTTTTCTCTCTTCCTTCCTTTCTGTTCTTTCTTTCTTCTGTGAGTTTTGTTTTGTTAACTTATGAGTTAATCATAGAATATTCCAGATGTTAGATGATGATGTTCAGATGTGGGATGCTATTAATAAGTACACCAGCTAATGCTGAAGACACTCCTCTTAACTCAAGGAAACTATGATCAGAAGTTAAACAAAGTTTTTTGTTTTTGTTTTGTTTGTTTTAAGTACAGTGAACAGCTTCCTCAGGAAGATTGAAGGTTAAAAGTAAAAAGTTTCAAAGCAAATACATTTCCTGCCTCCTCTTACAAGAAGTTATTTTCTACTGAACTGTAACCCTTTGTGTTTAAGAAGATTAGATTTTCCCCCTAATGCTAAAAGATTTGTTATCTTCCTTTTCCTTTTACAGACATTCATCATCTTTCGTCTTTTAGTAGTTTCAAAGCTTTGAAACAATGTTTAGATAATCTCAACAATTAAAAAACAATGGCTAGGATAAAAACTGTTGATGTTTTAAATATTGGATCAGTTGTTATAAAAGTGCTTTGTCCAAATCCTATAACAAACTTGTCTTAATGGTGTTAAGATGAAAGGTTTAAGATTTACCTCCTTAAACCTTGAAACATGTTCGGTAAATTGGAATAATGGTTTTAAACTACAATTATGAATTTTATTTTTTCCTCCCAGTTTTGTTGAGATATAACTGACATAAAGTACTGTGTAAGTTTAAGGTTTGAAGCATGATTCATGATAAGTTTAGTGAACATCTATCATCTCATATAGATACAAAATTAAAGAAATTAAAAATTCTTTTCTTGTGATGAGAACTTAGAATTTTCCCTCCTAGCAAATTTCATGTATAATGTAGAGCAGTGTTAATTATATTTTTATCATGTTGCACGTTACATTCCTAGCACTTATTGATCTTATAAGTTTGTACCTTGTGACGGCCTTCACACAATCTCCCTTTTTCTCATCCCCTGCCCCTGGTAACCACAAATCTGATCTATTTTTCTATGTTTGTCGTTTGTTTGTTTTTGAAGTATAATTGACCTACAACATTATGTTAGTTTCTGTTACATAACAGCAATTTGATACTTCTATACATTTCAAACCGATCACCACCATAAGTCTAGTTACGGATATGTCACCCTACAAAGATATCACATAGTTATTAACTGTATTCCCCATAGGGTGCATTTCTTACCCGTGACTCATTTATTTTGCAAATGGAAGTTTGTACCTCTTAATCTCCCTCACTTATTTCTTTCTTCTGCCGACTGCCCTCCCCTCTGGCAAACACCTGTTTGTTCTCTGTACCTATAACTCTGTTTTGTTATGTTTGTGCATTTGTTTTTTTAGATTCCACATATAAATAAAATCATACAGTAAAAAAAAAAAAAAGATTTACCTCCTTACTGCTGGAAAAATAAAAGGTATTCAGACAGTTTTCTGGAATATTAAGCACAATGTGAAACTTTGTTTGCTTAATTCACATTCCTTGGGCACCAGGGAACCCGGAATAAACCTGCCCCACTGGAGTCCTGGGGTAAGGGGTAGGCAAGCAGGAGCAACGGCAAAGGCAAGCAAGCTCACACAAATTGTTAATTGGGGGTGGCCCCAGTCTCTTTAGGGGAGACTAGAGCAGAGAGTGGAGGGCTGTTCTGTGAGCCTCCTCTCAGCCCAAACTGTCTCAGATTTTCCCACCAGCTGGATGCAGGTGGGGAAGGGAGGAGAGAATGACGACAGGTGTGCTGGTCTGCTGTCCACCCCCTCCCGCCCCAGTTTCCATAGAAGGTCAGGTAGAACAGGAACGGGCAGGGTTGGGCCATCTCCCAGGTGGAAATGGCACTAGCCCTTCATTCCGAGGCATGGGGGGAGGGAAGGGAGAACCAATCACACCCACGGGCTGATTATTTTTTCCCATGTCTCCTTCAAAACAGAATAGAAGGTTGGGGAAGGTGGCGGCCCAGGAGGAAGCAGGCTTCTCCTCTAACTTGCATTCTGTACGTTTCCTTGTCCCTTGTTAACCTACTCAGTTTGATGGCCAAGTCTGGTGGTCCAGGAGCCTGGCTGCACCTCTTGGATGGCTGCCAAAGTGTGGGGCCTGTCACTCCTTCAAGCCACTGCTGTGATCCCCGCCTGTGCGCATGCGGTACCAAGATTCCAGAATTAGTTCATGGCCAGCCCACACGCCCTGTCCATTATGGCCAGTTATGGAGAAACAGCCCTGCGTGCTGACAGTACGTTCTCCATTCATGCCTTTGGTAGTTGGAGATGGTTCTGTTACTTCAACTACAGACAAGGTGAGACTGACCTACAGAATTAAAATAACCCACTAATGCAACAACCCGGTGCTTCTTTCCTTGATAATAAGAGGCCTGTTGTATTTTTTGGCTGTGCTCTTTCTGGCAAACGTGTTGCTTGTTCTTCCGACTCAGAATGGAGCCAGTAGGCGGCCTGAGACAACCCAGGAGGTTTGGGAACAGAAGGTACATTCTTAAGGTCCTGGAGGAGGAGAAACAGGCCCCGAGGAGGGGGCAGGAAGAAGTAAGGGAAGTGAATAATATGCAATAAGACGTGAACGCTGGGCTTTGGAGAAGACACTCCCTGCAGGAAGGCAGGCGTCTGGCCACTCTGTAGCCTGCCATCACTCCTAGTCCTCCCCAGGTGCACCTGTCTGGACGCTGAATTTGGACCCAGTGGTGCATGAAGCAGGACCGCGGAGGAACCTCGGGTCTGGAGGGGATCTCGGGCTCGGGGCGGCGTCGTGGCGCGGGTGGGAGGGTGTTGGGGGGCGCAGAAGCGCAGCGGCGCCACCTAGCGCCCAGCCGGCGGCGGCGCCGCGAAAGCTCAGCTCTTTCTCCCCAAAGGAGCAAAGGTGCGGAGCCCAGAAGGAGCCGGTCTTCAGCGCCTGGGAAGCCTTGGCGAAAGGAGGGCACGAAGATGGTGAGGAAAAGAAGCGTAGGGACAGCCTGAGCCCCCTATATTTTTCAATTTGATATAATATACCCTTGATTTCGTATGTATTCTTATAAAATATGGTTATGCGGCGCTGCAGATTTCAAAATAATGCTTTTCTCTCTTTCCTTGGTCGAGTCTTCCTTATTTTTAGTAAAATAGTAATTGCTGAATTACAATAGATGCAGTGTTTTGTTCTTATGATCCAGCTCTTGCATGTAGGAAGTTGAGACTTGGTGAAATATCCCCATCACATATTTGCTCATGCCATAGCCCTTTATTTTTTTATTTTAAATTTTCACCAGTTTTATTGAGATATAATTGACATATAACATTGTATGAGTTTTAGCTGTACCACATAATGATTTGATACATGTACGTATTGCAAAATGCTCACCACAACAAGCCCAGTTAACTTCATCACCTCACATAGTTACATTTTTTTTTTCTTGTGATGAGAGCTTTTAAGAATTACCCTCCTAGCAACTTTCAAGTAGAGTGTAGAGGTTTATATCAATATATAAGTTTGAACTTATTAAATGTATTATTCAGATAATCTATATCTCTGCTTATTTTTCATCTGCTTGACCTGTTAGTTTCTGAGAGTTATGTGCTAAGTATGTTTTCTTCCTGCACTTGAGATAATCTTGTTAGGTGCACACATGTTGTATCTCCTTCATCTCTTGTTTCTTTTATCAAGATGTATCATCCTCTTTCAAGCATACACAGAAGTAAAGAATAAAACAAATCCTCCTGAATCCAGGTTCAACAACACGTGGTTAATCTCATTTCATTTATACCCCACGAACTCTTCCACATCCCTTCTACTTGATTATTTTGAAGTAAATGACAGACATCATATTTTATTAGTAAATACGTTAGCACCTATCTATAAAAGATAAGGAATTCTTATTAAAACATAACCACAATACCATCATCACTCCTAAAAAATTTATAATAATTTCTTAGTATCGTTAAATATCCAGTGAGTGTTCAAAGTTCCCAATTGTCTCATGAATATTTTGATTCTCTTTGCTCAGATTAGGATCCTAATAAGATTCATACATTATGATTAGTTGATATGCATCCAGTGTCCTTTTTTAAAAAAAAATTTTTTTTGGCCACTCTGCAAGGCTTGTGGAATCTTAGTTCCCCACCAGGGATTGAACCCAGGTCACGGCAGTGAAAGCGCTGAGTCCTAGCCACTGGACCACCAGGGAATTCCCTCCAGTATCCTTTTTTATATATAGGTATGACATAGCTCTTTGTCCCTTTTGATATTTCCTGGTCTTGAGTTTTATTTTGTCATATATTAGAATTTCTAGTTTTGGATAATTAAACATTTTTCAAGATTACAAAAATTATATACGAATAAATGCTCCTCTCATTGAGATGTGGGGGTCTATGTTTTCTTCCCTTCAATTTGGGTGAGTTGGTGACTTCACTGACCAGTAGAGTATGGCAGAAGTGAAGTCACGTGACTTCTGAAGCTAGGTCATAAAAAGCATGCAGTTTCCTTCTTCTTTGCTAGAACGCCCACTCTTGAAGCCCTGTCTCCACCTAAGAAGTTTGGTTACTCTGAGACCACCATGCTGTGAGGAAGCCCAAGCCACGTGGAGAGGCCATGCATAAGTGCTCTGTCTATAGTCCCTCCTGAGCATAGCCTTCGAGTCATCCCAGCCCAGGTGCCAGACACATAAGGGAAGAAGATTCCAGATGATCCTCCTAGTCTTCTGAGATACTCTCAGCTTTTGAGACCTCCCTGCTGAGGCCCCAGACATCATGGAGCAGAGACAAGCCATCCCTGGTGTGTCCTGTCTGAATCCCTGTTCCACAGAGTTCGGGAGCATAATAAAATACTTGTTATTTTATGCCACTAAATTGGGGCAGTTTGTTATGTGGCTGTGGGTAACTGTAACACGGAATCAATTCTCAGGCATTGATGGGGATACTGTGACTTTTGCAAACCAATCCTTGAATGCCCTAGCAAATAAGCCTGTGGGTTTGGTAGGTGTCTTTTTTTTTTTTTTTCTTTTGGCTGCACCGCACAGCTTGTGGGATCTTAGTTCCCTGAACGGGGATCAAACCTGTGACCTCAGCAATGAAAGTGCAGAGTCTTAACTACTGGACCACTGGGGAGTTCCCTGGTAGGCGTCCTTTTAACTTTCTAGCCAAATCCTTGGATCCAACATCTACACTTGGTATGTTTTCATTTTTATCAGATTTATCCTGGTTTCATCCATTAGAAATTCCAGATTATGGGATGTGGAGCTCAAAGTGGCCCCAGGACAGGGAATCATGCAATTCAAAAGAGCAGGTCAATTATCACACAGGTGGTATTATCACACAAAATCCAAACATCTCCCCCTAACTGAGAGAGCAGAACGAATTTAAGAGGAGAGATTCATGAGACCATTAATATACGTGCTCTGAGAACTAGCTTATAAGCTGGCCAAGAGTTTAAGATTAGTCCTTGGAGAATCTACAGTTGAGAAAAATGTTTAGTTAATCATATCTTTTTAGTTAAAAAAGTTTACTGCCAAGATAACAGGGTTAGAATTGCATAATTGCTCTGTTTCCATAACCTTACATTTAGTTAAAATGATATATTTACTGCAACTGGTATATTGAATTAATAAATATTTATTTCCTTTTGGGAGCAGAAAGAATGTTGTGAATTACTTGCTATATTACTACGTTGCTACTACTTGCTATATTAATACTTGCTATATTACAGCCCAGGATGCAGTCTGCCACTTTGGGGACACAGCTAAGGCAAGCAGTGGGTGTGTGACAGGGAAGAGCCAATTCTGACTCCATGTTGAATCTGTTTCTTTTACTGTAACCTTTGCTTTTCATTGCTTTTGTTATTATAATCACTGTCTATAGCTGTAAGCATACATAATGGCCCGCCACAGGGAATCCTGCCCCCTGCCTGACTGTTAAACTAAAGTGCCTTTGTTCAGCTCACAGAGAGGCATTCTGACCCTGCCCACCTGTGAATGGCTGCAGAAAAGAAGATGATGGTTTTCTGGGGACCCTAGCCCACCATCTTCTCGGTCTGCCGGCTTTCCGAATAAAGTCGTATTCCTTGCCTCAACACCTCGTCTCTCGACTTATTGGCCTGTCTGTGGAGAGCAGAGAGAGCCTGGACTCAGTAACAGGTGCAGGCAGCAGGACCAGCCTCATGGGCGTATGACTTTAGTCCAAAAGGCCCCACACTTTGTTTAACTTTCTGTTGTCGCCATCTTGAAATTGTTAATTTTTGAGCCAGGGCCTGTATTTTCATTGGGGGCTCACAAATGATGTTTCAGGTCCTGGTGGATAACGGTCCACAGCCGGGCAAGCTGCCGGCTTGGATGTAAGCTGAGGATGTAAGCCTCTGGGGGGCACTTATGTCCAGAGGGAAGACTTAAGGACACCTAAAAGTGGAGGGGCATGGCGGCGGAGGGCTTGGTCCACAGGGCAGCCCAGAGGTTTAGACAGAGGCCACCAGCACAGTCTTGATGAACAACTCAGAGCCCCAGGATTTCATGGTTGGCTCTGCTCTTACTGGTATCCTCTAACTTTAGAGACCTTGTCTTGTTGGTGCCCCCTTAAGGCCCTGTGAGTGCTGGGAAGCTGTCCTCAAGAAGTTCTGGTCCCTGGGCTGGCTGGGTGGGCCATACCATCTAGCTGGACTTGGGCTTCTTGGAGCCACCTGTATTTTCAGAGGATCAGTCAGGCTGGTCATGAGGATTCTGGAGCCACGCCTCTTCTGGGGCCCACTCTCTTGGGTCTGGGGCGAGGGCTTGGGTGGGGACACCTGCTGCTCCCCCTTCTCCCACCTGGGGAGGGCCTGACAACGAGGCCAGTGACCCCAGTGTGTACATGGTGTTCAAGAAGAATTCATCTGCCCAGGGATGCTGTGTACTTGAGAATGTCAGGGTCACACAATGAACTGTTGGCGAAAGTGTTCACAAAGGTCACACTAGGATGACACTTTTGGGGGCCATTTGCAGCTCTAGGGTCGGACCAGACTTCCAGTCTTTATAAAACAAGAAGATGCCCGTTGGAGAGAAGCCCATGTCTCATTACATCACATGACAGTGCCCCGCGGGCTGCACTTACTGACTCTCCGGGCTGTCTCCCCAGCATAACCATGGATGGATATCTTGACGGTGGGGTCTGAGCCTTCCTCGTCTTTGCATCTCTGGCCAGTCACATTCTGGGGTTTGCATCATGCTTAGAGCAAGGAGGAGCAAGGAGAGAAATGCTGAAAAGGGAGGAGAAGGGAACGAGGTTGAAAAGTGGTTGCCTGCAAGGACCGCCAGGGATCTGGAGTCTGCCCGAGTGGGAGGTGAAGACTCCGGGGTGCTTGGGGCTGCCTTTTTAGGGGTGACACTCAGGTGTTCTTGCCATCTCATTAGGTGGGGAGGCGGTGCTGTAGCCAGGGAAATGGCCAAAATTATTAGGGCCAGGGAACAAAAACAGGGTGGGGGAAAGAGGTCGTGAGGAGTAGGTGTAATCTGGAGTTTGCGCTTCTTAGGCTGTTGGTGACTCAGCCACTCAACAAGCACCACTGAGGGGCCACTGAATGCAGAACACCATCAGACCTGCTATGAAGAGACACAGAAGTAAGTGAGGGATGGGTTTTGGTCTTAAAGCTGCCCCCAGTGTGGGTGGGGATGCAACAGTCCAACACACACAACAACACACATGTGAAGGAGCCCCTTGTCCTCTGGTTTGTAACCTGCTCGCATCTGGGTCCCCTTAAACCAATTACGATCTTCTGTCTTGGGGGAAAGGTTGGAATCTGTATAATTAACATCCAGTCAGAAAGCCAGGACTTGGCCCCCTCTCCCTGTGTGCCCTGGTTCCCTGTCGGCAGACCCTGGTCCTGGGCTTGCTCGGGTGACTGAGCTCCGAGCAGAGACGGGGACACATCGGTGGTGGTGAGGGGGCAGCGGAAGATTCGCTTGTTCTGTTTCCTTCCATCCACAGTCCTCCGGGTGGAAATCCACACCTGTTGTATTAGTTCCTATTGCTGCCATAAATAAACTGCCATAAGCTTAGTGGCTTCAAGCAACACGTTTATTCTCTTACCGTCTAGAGTCTGCAGAGCTGTGTTGCTAATAAAGGCTCTCGGGGAAAATCCATCTCCTTGCCTTTTCCACTGACACCCCTGGCTTGTTGCTCCTTCCCCGACTTCAGGGCCAGCAGTGTGGCAGCTTCCCTCCTCTCTGACCCCCTGTCTCTCTCTTACCAGAAAGGACCCTCAGAAGGAAAAAACCCACCCCAAACCCAAGAACAATATAGAAGGTTTACACTGAGAAATCCTTGTGATTATATCGAGCCCACCTGGATAATGCAGGAGAATTTCCCATCTCAGGATCCTTACGTTAATCACACCTGCGGAATGCCTTCCTTTTGCCGTGTAAGGTGACATATTCAGAGGTCCCAGGGAGGTTAGAATGTGGAAATCTTTGTGGGGGGTTGAGTCTGTCTACTCTATCCATCCTGACCAGCTGCTTTATCCCATTAATCAGCAATAAGGGTTCCTTCCTGCCTCCCTCCTTCTCTTTTTCTTTTAAAACTTAGATTTTATTATTTTGAGTAGGTAATATGTTCCCATGATTAAAAAATAAAAACAACATAGCACTGGGGTGGGAGGTGATGGCACCTGGGGACCCACCGACCTGGGACTGCACTGTGGCCAGGACACTTGGAGGCTCCCTCGACCTCCAGAGGGAGGCAGGAGACCCCGCCCCTCCCCACCACCCTGCCCTCCCCACTGTGGGTCCCCTCAGGCTCTCTTCACTCAAAAAGAAAAAAGCCCACAAAGAAACCCAGCCACACTGAGCACTCCTTCTCCCTTCCCTGTCTCATCCATCCCGTTTCTCCCTGTGTCTTCAGGTGCTGTGGTTTCGCCGCCTGTGTCCCCCCTAATGTCCAATGGGATGGTGTTAGGAGGTGGGGCCTTTGGGAGGTGCTTAAGTCATGAAGGTGGAGCCCTCATGAATGGATTAATGGTCTTATAAAAGAGACCCCGGAAGACCCCTCACCCCTCTGCCATGGGAGGATGTACCGAAAAGTCACAGGTCTTTGACCCAGAAGAAGCCCCTCACGTGACCTTGCTGGTACCCTGATCCTGGACTTCCAGCCTCCAGAGCTGTGAGCAATAAACTTTCGCTGTTTATAAGCCACCCAGACTACGGTGTTTTGTTACAGCAGCTTGAATGGACGAAGACAATAGGTAACCATTTATATTAGAATCATGTGTATTTTTCTAGGGTTTTTATGAATACATATATTCCTCTCTTACACGAAGATTAGCATGCTAGCTATATATTGTTCTATACCTGTTTTCTTACTTAGTATATCCTGAAGATCTTTCCCCATCAGTATAGAGCATGTCCCTGTTCATTGGTTTCCTTTCCAATCGCCTAAAATTGCGCTGTGTGGACACTCCATGGCTTATTCAGATCTATAGCCTCTCTCGTGTAGAAGGACGTTTGGGTCGTTTCCAGACTTTGCCAGTACAAACAGTACTGCAGTGAATTACTGTGTACATCTGTTTCTCCCGTGTTTGTAGGTAGATCTCCAGGATAACTCTGAGAAGTTGGATCAGTGTGTCAGAGGGTAAAGGTGTTTGCAGTTCCGCTCGATTTTGCCATAGTGTCTTCCTGTGGTTGCACTACTTTGCATGCCTATCAGCCACCCAGAAGGGTCCCCCGCAGACCCCCGAGAGGGAGCTGTCAGCCTCAGATTCTCTAAACTGATCTGATAGGTCAACCTAGTATTTCGGTGAGTGTCCTTGCCTTAGTGATGGAGGTCTTCTGTGGGGTGGAGGCCAAGGCCTTGTGTTTCTCATCTGTGTGTGTCCCACACGCCCGGCCTGGTGTATGGCCTCATCTGCTATGCCTTCTGCAGGAAGCAGCATAGGAGCTGAGCCCTGAGGGGGTTTACTGTCTGTGCCTGGGGTTGGGGGGGGCACTCGGGCTTCAGGTGGGAGTTGGTGGGGGGGGGGGGCCTTCACACAGGCCTGTAGGTTCCGTTGTAGCTGAAAGGGGGAGGCATCAAGCAGCCTCCCTCCTCCTCAGGGATCCAGTGCTGCACGTAGGTGGAGCCATTTTCCAGAGGCCACACGACCACGAGGTCTCTGGACGCCAGGGACGGGTCCTCTGGGAAGAAGTTGAAGGGCTGGAGCAGGAAGCCCACGGAGTTCCCGGGCGTGGCCGTGTTGGGGACGTCCTCTGCGTGGGGGATGTGCAGGAAGCCCACTGTGACCCAGGCCACCAGGTCCTGCAGGAGAGCGGGGTGGGCGGCGCTGAGGCGGCTCAGAGGGGAAGGGGTGGGCGACCCCCCTAAGCCCCACGTTTAAGGGAGGGGCGAATCCAGCGACCACCGAGCTCGCTCTCCAAGCAGCAAGCCGGCCCTCCCCATCCTGGGACCGGGCACAGACCTTGGGACTGGGCGGGGATCTGGTCTCAGGGTGGGGCCGGGAGAGGGGCAGCGCTGGTACCTCGCCTTCAATGTTCTCATTGTTGCGCAGAAACTCCTCAAAGACCACAGGTGGGTCCCAGGGGTCGTTCTGGTTGTAGATACTGCTGCTGCGTAGCTCAGACTCCCGGTATCTGGTCACTGCCAGGGGATACCTGTCCGGGCAGAGGAGAAGGTAGCCTCCAGCCCCTCCCAGGGAGCACCTTCAGGGTCAATGACGGGGGAAGGTTACTGCCTTCCCTCAGACGCGGGATCATCCCCTGGAAGTCAGCCACACGCACTGTCAACAGAGGCTCTAGGGCTCCGCAGGGGCTCTGTACTCCCCTCCCAAAACACACAGCCACGTGACCAAGAACGTACACATGTGCACACACGCACACACACGCACACACACGCCCAGGTACACCACAGCCTAGACTCAGGATCTCTTGGACAGAAACACAGACACACGCGGACACAGGGAAACACAGGGACACCGAGAGGAGCCTCCAGGCCTCCCGGCCTCCCGGGCCTCCCTCACCTGGCCCAGGTGACAGCCCGCTCCTCCTGCCAGCCCGGGGGCAGCACTTGGTCAGCCATGGAGTGGATCTGCAGTCGGTAGCTGCGCTTGTGGCCCCAGGGGTTCTCCTGGGGGCTGGTAAACAGCAGGTACTTGGGCAGAGTCTGCCTGAAGCTGAAGGCCGCCTGGCGCTCGCGGGAGTACCTCGTCTCCTGGAGAGCCGGCTGGACCAGGCGGTGTCTCGGGCTCCAGGGGTTGGTGGTGTTTTCCAGCTTCATCTGCAGGGTCTGGAAGCTATTCTTGGTGCCTGAGTGTGTGCAGGGAAGGAGGAGAATCGAGCTCCCTGCACTAAAGCCTCCGCATTCTGCCCTGGGCCCTCCTTCCCAACCACACCCAACAACAAGCCGTGGGGATGAAGAGGATGTCAGGGGCGTGCACTGAGCCAGACGGCGGTGGAGGGAAGGGACCGAGGAACTAGGAGACGGCTCAGAGTCGGGCACGGCAGCTGCAGTGATTCCACTGTGACCCTGGACAGTTCCTCTCGAGAGCAGAGCTCTGTGTCTGTTTGCTGAGGCCTTGGCCCCAGCAAAGGGCAGCTGGCCTTTCCCCAGGGGAAGAGACTATGTCAGTGCCCTCTGGGCCCAGGGGCGAAAGGGGCGGAGTGAGAAGAATCTGCCCACCTGGTCATGCGGGGCACTTCTAACATGTGATTTGATGTCAGGCCAAATCCTGTCATTACGCCCATGTCATCTTTTAAGGTGACACCACTAACTCAAGAGACACAAGGAGTATTCCCGACGTCACCGCATCCACTCAAAGCACCGGGCAGCGACATTTCTCACACTCCTGGGCATTATCACCTCCCCCACCCTGTGCACACCTTTCTATCCGGTCTGTCCCCCTAGGGGGTCAATGCAGCACCAGGGGAACAGCTGGCACTATTCACGGTCACCGTTTTGCAGGGCACACAGATTTCTAGCACTGCAGGTTCCACCCATGCAGGCTGGGGAAACTCTCCTGGTATGGCGCTTCCAGGGGAAGTCTAAGCACCATCTCCCACGAGTGTAAGTTATTGCTCGGATGCGGACATTCGGCCCGGAGGGTGGTTCCGAGCCTGAGTCCTACCTGCCACGTCCAGGTCAACGCGGTAATGCACTAGGTGGGTGTGCATGTTGCCGATCAGGTGTGTGTGCAGGCGGGTCCCATGGTGCAGCCCCTCGGGGGTGTAGAAGGTGGCGTGGACATAGCCGGTGGCGTGCATCTTGGCCTCCATCACCCCATTGGGGTAGAAGATGAAGTCCCAGATATAGTCATAATTGTAGACCGTCGAAGTGGTCCTCAGCACCAGCACCTGGCCCTTGAGGCCCGCATAGAAGTTGAAGCCGTCGCTGAAGTTGGAGTTAAAGTGCCTCCGGATGGGCACCCCCGTGGGCATCTCGAAGAGACAGAGGGCTCGGGGGTAGAGGACAGGACCGTCGGCGTCATAGTAGTGGAGGGCATCCAGGAAGGTGGCCGTCTCCGGGCAGTCGACGCCAGGGGCCAGCTCATGAGTGACGCTGCCCAAGCCCCAGCCGACGTCCATGTACTTGGTCTGCATGCCTGCGGGTGTGTGTCCTCCGTACAGCGCCACGGCCTCCTGCACGCTCACCTCGTAGGCTATACGCTCACCTCCGAAGTGCACGTCCAGGACCTGCAGCCCCGAGGACGAGCGCAGCCGGAAGGTGAAGCTCCAGCCCCCGTAGAGCACGGTGTTGCCCTCCAGGCTGTAGCGGGGGCCCTCGGGCTGCACCAGGCGGGGGCCGTTCATGGTGATGGCGAAGTCCCCACGTGGCTGGTAGAAGGAGAAGAGGGCGGCCTCTGGTAGGCTCGCTCCATCCTTGTCCTTGGCGAGCGGGTCTTCCAGGACCACCGCGTCCACCTCTCCGTCGTCATACTTCTGAGCCAGCTCGGCGGGGCTGTGGTAGAACTTCCCGTTGTACCAGACCTGCTCCACCGTCCAGTCTTGGGGGTTCGTGCTTGCGTGATCCACCAGGAGCTCCAGCCCAGTGGGGTGCAAGAAGTAGCCTTTCATATGGCGCTGCAAGATGAACCAAGAGCGGCGCTGGCCGGAGGCCAAGCCACGGGGCGCCACGTCTGTGAACGTCAGGCAGCGCTCGTGGCAGTGTCCGAACGTGAAGCCCGTCGTGCGACGGAAAAACTGCTGCAGGGGCTTGCTGGCCTCCTCCAGGGTGTGGCCCAGGAGGGTATACTCTGCCTTGGAGATGGGCCTGGAGGCCCAGGAGGCCTGGTGCCCGGGCTTGTGGGGCAGGTGTCGCATGTAATGGGGCCTGGGCAGTGGTCCCACAGCAAACTCGGTGATGTTGGGATGCTCCTGGGCTCCGAAGAAGATGACAGCGCGCGCTTCCCGAACGGGAAGCTGGTGGCCTTTATGCAGAAATTTCAGCACGTGTTGCTTCTTGGGCAGCAACATCTCAATGAGGAACACGGAGTTCTTGGCCATGGTCAATGTGCTGGATGGCTGCAGCCTCAGCTCCTTCTGGGACCAAAGGAAGCTGTGCACGGTCTTCAGCTCTTGGGCGCTCAGGTCCGCAAACACCCTGCCCTTGTTGCCGGGGGTCCGTGGGGAGCCCTCTGCCGCGGCCAACGTCTGCAGCACCAGGATGGCAGCACTCGCCCAGCCGAGGGCCAGGGTCTTCCGCCCCATGGTCTGGAATGCAGTGGAGTAGATGAACTTAGTTTCATGGGAGGAAATGGGTTTCCACCAGGTCGGGTCTTGGACTACGATGTCCCTTGGCCTTGTGTTTTTCCCCCAGACTCACTTCCTGGCTCGTCCCTGCCCAGCTCGAGGCAGCCCTCGGTGGCAGCAGGGGACCCACGCAGCTCCCAATGCTGCTCTGGTCTCTGCTGTCCATCGATTTTAATTCTGCGCCCTCCTCCCTGGTCCGTAAACCTCTTGTAGTCCCGTGGATTTTCTTACTTGTGCAAACTCCTTTTCCCCTTCTCTGTGCGTTACCTCTGCGGGGCAGCTCTTATCTCTCCAGCTTTAGGTCACTCGGAGATTCACAGTGCCCCCTCAAATGCCACAAAATGCTTATTGTGCCGTGGGTACTGATGGCAAAACTGCATTTTTGATACAACACGATGTTTTTTATGTAGATAAAATCTGAAATTTAGTGTAGAAGTTCAAAGATTTGGCTCTGGAGCTAGGCTGCCAGATTTCGAGTGCTAGTACATCTCACCATTGGGAACAGCTGTGTGACCTTGGGCTCCTTGCTTAAACTCTCTGGGCCTCCATCCACCCAACGGTGAAATGGAAATAAACGGAAAAATCAGTTGGACCATAAGGACAAAGTGTTTAGAACAAAGCCTGCCTCCTGGGAAGCACTCAAGAAATGCGAGCTACTCTTCTTTTTAAAGTTAACCATGAGGATATACTCTCTGATGCCAGAATATTTAAACTTCCGAGCCGCGTAGAGAGATTTGACTGGTTAGGCTATAGACCTGCGCCTGCCCAGGTGATGTGGAGAACGGGCTGGCTGGCCGTGCCCAGGCTTCCTTAGCCCCTCCAGTGGGGCCCTCCGGTTGTGACCACTTGGCCATCCAAGGCCAAGGCCACAAGGAGGGCACCTCAGGGTGCCGTCATCCCAGGGGGCAATTCAGGGAGATGCTCTTTCCCCTTCCATTTCGAGGGGAGGCTGTGGTTAGGGTCTCATGGCCCATCCCCCAGAGCCGACAGTACAATCCCCTCCCCTCTGGTTCCTCATCTTGTTCCCTACCCGCCCCGCCCACCCCTCCCCACCCACCCTGCGCTGGTGGGAAGGACCAGGGACTCACATGATCTTCTCTCCAGTCTGAAGGGCTGCGGGCGCTGGAGGGGCTGCTAGGTGAATCCAGAGCCAGCAGAAAGGTATGTGGTGAGCTCTTGTTCTACTATTAAATTTGGGTCGAGCCTCTTTTTTTTTTTTTTTTTTTTAAACTAGACTTTACTTTGAGAGAAGTTCTAGGTTCACCGCAAAATTGAGAGAAATGTACAGAGATCCCATGTAGCTCCTCCCCGCCCCCCAGGTAGGTTTGCCACTATCAACTTCCCCCACCTGAGTGATACGTTTGTTACAGTGTACCACTGTGAACCTACAATGACACATCATTATCACCCAAAGTCCATAGCTTACATTAGGGTTCACTCTTGGTGTTGTACATTCTATGGGTTTTGACAAATGTGTAATGACAAGCATCCACCATTATAGTCCCATACAGAGCAGTTTCACTGCCCTCAAAGTCCTCTCTACTCCAACTATTCATCCTTCTCCTCCTCCTTCTCCTGCAAATCCTGGCAACCACTGATCTTTTCACTGTCTCCATAGTTTTGCCTTTTGCAGAACGTCATGCCGTCAGGATCGTACAGGATGCAGTCTTTTCAGACTAGCCTCTTTGACTCAGTAATATGCATTTAAGTCCCTCCATGTCTTTTAGTGTCCAAGTCCGCCATTTTTTTATAATCTCTGATGAAATAAAATTTATATTTTAAGGCAGGACAAGAAAAAATTAAACATAAAATTCTCTCTCTGTGTTCATTTGGGCCTCCCTCCCTAATGTGCAATGTGCATCTGCATTACACATTAACCAGAGCCCCACAAAGATGGGAATGCCTGCAGGACCATAAAGAATAATTTTTTTTTCTCTCCTCTGATGCTAGCAATGTAACTTCTTAGAAGAATAGTGTTCTTTCCCAGCTCTGTAGGAGGTCGTGGTGACTTGCTTCCTGCTCTATATGTGCTTACCTGGACTATGCATCCTTGGTGAACTTTATATAAAATATCAGTATGTCATTTTGATGAAAGATCCTTTTGTCTTGAAAATGTATGTGACATTGCCTTCAACTTCTAACAGGTGGAGCAGTTCTCAGAGCTTTTTGAGAATCTGCTTCCCAGGTTATAATCCTCAGTTTGGCTCAAATAAAATTCCCTTTTTTTCTTCTTAACTTGATAGTTAATTGAATTTTCTTGGTGTAGTTGGCAGGACATCAGAGACACCCACCAGAGGACAACTGGAGTCTACCCTGAACTGGAGCTTGGTACCAGCACAGGCGCTTTGAGCTTCTTGGTACTCTTCAGGTGCTTTGGTGAGTTCTCCCGATATCTGGACATCATTGCTTTAAATGACGTCTTGAACTTTACTGGAGCTGTTTTTCTTGGGACTTGGATCCTAAGGGAGTACCAGTACATTTGCTAGCCAGGGACCTAGGGGGAACTTTGGAGTGAACTGGTTGGCTGTCCTTTTTTAAAATTTGGCTTAAATTGGAAAGATTATGTACATGTGGTCTGAACAAACTGTTTGCTAGTGAAATGAAGACTAAGCCCGCCCGGCTCCAAAGAAAAAGGAACACCTGCTCCTTCTGGCCACAAGGTGTTCTCAGGCCACTGAGAACCTAGAGGAAGTGTCTGGGGATCAATCCTCGTGACGTGTAGTGATCCCACAGAGGGTCCCACTACAGTCATTAAATAAATTCTGCTTGCTGGGGAGACGTAACAAGGGCTAATCACCTAGTGCCCCAATCACCCACGGCAGGTTTAGACCGTCAGAGGGAGGAACCAAGACAACTAAGAGAGTCAAACTGACCCAGGGGTAACTCCTTGGGGAGCTGGACTCAGAAGCGGCACCCATTCCATCCGTCACACTGCCCTCAGAAAGTTGTTCAGACCATATCTGAATTAGTCTACCAAATAACGAGAAACCCGTGCCTCAAAGGCCAAACAGCTCCCAGACCGGCAGCCACTCACGGGAACTCTGGCTGGCTTTGTGTACAAATGGAACAAAGCCAATGTTTGCAAGCACTTATCTTAACTCTTAAATGGCCAGGATGGAACTTTTTTGACATTCTAGAGAAAGCCACCTTGATAAAACACCTTTTCAAAATTCTGACCCCGAGAGAATAAAAATATTCCTAGAAGAATGCTTGAAGTTATAACTCTTACTGTGTCCTTGAAATATAAACACAGCTCAGATCACTTGAGACTACAGCCTTAGCTCAATTAGTAGAACTTAAAACTGAAAGGAAGAAAAAAAAGGGAAAGATGTTTTTAAAGCAGGAAAATTATGATATCTCTGTCTGTGCCTGTCTGGATATATGTATGTCTGTATGTATGTTATAAATATGATATGGCCCTACCTCCAGAAGGTGTTATCAAAATTAATTTGTAAAAGAGCTCTATTTGACTCAAAAGTAAGTGCTTACAATTCAAATATTTCTCAATGTAACTTAAACTAGCCCAATTTTTTTTGAAGGATCACGTGATCTAGGATTAATTTTTAATGAGTAAAAACGAGTTTAAACTGATGGTTTAGTTAATACAGACGTGTCTTTAGAGTCATCAACTTTAAGTATAATACTTTTATTGTACCTAGGTTTACTTGAAATCAGTAAGCTCATATTATCTATGTTACAAAATTTGTAGCGAGATAATTAATGGTATGATGATAATTTCATAAGTAAAAAAAGAGAGATGAATGGGATAAGAGCTTTTGGGTGAACTCTCTAAGAATAATATGTTTTATGGTGTGTCTACCTAAGAACAAATTCTCCAGATTTTTGGCAACCTGAAACTTCAAAGTTCTGCTAAATTAAATTAAATGATGGAAATTCATTGCATGTCTAGATCATTTTTAATAAGATAAATACTGAAACATTCATTGCTAAAGAAGTCTATGTTTACCTACTCTTGACCTCTTATTACAGAGAGACTAAATATGCTTGAAACTAATAATAAATATATTTTGTGCTTTATTGAAAGATTGTACTATGAAATGGCATTTATTTCTAGAAATTAATTTGAAAAAGGGTATCTTAAAAAGGGAATCTTGAGAAAAGAGTTTTATGCATGGTCAAGACTAAGATTAGATTTAATTTAATTTAATGAATTTTAATATTAAAGGTGAAATGATGTAAAACTAGAACTTGTTTTTTTCTCTGCTGTGAGGAAATAAGGTTTTTTTTTGAAATATTGGTCTGCTTTTGTTAACAGACTGTAATGTTTCTTTACCAGTAACTTTCTGCCCTTGCCTTTGAAATCTTTTATTGTCATTTTGGTTATGTGAATAAGTATTGTTTCACAGTTACTTATGATCCTACTTGACCAAACACTTAAAACCTTTTGATATCTTTGACAAACTTTTCTCAAAGCCAATTCTAAATGAAGTTCTTTTGACGTCTAGCTAACTTCAGGATGCTTCAGAGGGCCCCTGAACATCTCAGAGAGATATATTAAAATAATTAGGCTTATATGGTGTATTAAATTAGATGAGAAACATTGTCAAATGAGTAATAATAAATCTTCTTATGCTATATTTTATAAGTAAATATTATTAATATAAAAGTTCTAGAAATTATATGAAGTTCCTAAAATTTGAAATGTCCTGGTATGTTATGTCATAATTCTAGTTATTATCCTAAAATGTTGTATGTCACAGAAATAGCCAAGTGTCCTTGACAACTGCATTGTAATCAGGTCTCTAGCCATGCTTTTTAAGTCTTTTGTCATTTATAGACAGTTATTGTCTTAACCTGATGCTTTTACAAAAATGCCTGTAGATGACTTGCTTTATGCTCCAAAACTAAGTTAAACTCGGTAGCAAAAGGACTTCCACCTGGTATGAGGGTTATTTCGGAAACAGCTCTTTCGTAAGGCTACTGAAGAAATAGTAATAGGGTCTCCTTTAACTATTTATGTCATACACTCAGCTGAGTCTCTTTTAAACTCTCACCACACTCAGCACAATTCTGTAAGCCAGCTAACTTCTTATGAAGTTGTTGCTTTCTGCTCCTAATACTACCTTGGTTTGATGTAATAGCATTAACCTTGCAACTTTGCTTCCAGAAGCACAGGAAGAAAACAACCATGACCGTATCTTGTTAACAGATTATCTTCTTGCTCCCCGGAATGACTTATAAGAAGCTGCTATTGATAAAGCTGACCTAATTTAATTTATAGATGGGTCCTACTTATGGGATGAACGGGACATTACCGAGCCAGGTATGCAATAACGTCCACAATGGACATAATTGAAAACTTTTTTTTACCAGAAACAAAGTCAGCACAACAAGCCAAATTAATTGCCTTATCTCTAGCTTGTCAACTAGCTAAGCCCAGGTAACAAATATTTATACTGACAGTTGCTATGCTTTTGGAGTGGCATACAACTTTGGAATGCTATGAAAACAGTGAGGTTTTAAACCTCTTCAGGACAACTTATAAAAAAATAGAAAACAGGTTGAAGAGTTATTAATCATTATACAACTGCCCAAACAGTTAGCAATTATTAAAACAACACGGCATTCCAAATCTGACACAGCAGAAACTAAAGGAAATCAGCTTGCTGATGCTGCAGCCAAATGGGCAGCTTTAAATATTCGTCCTGTCCAGCCTCCAGAATGTCCACTGCTGGCCATTAACCCTGCTAACTCAATAAAAGATTTCTTTCTACAGGCTCAAGAAATCACCACTAAAGGAGAGAAACAGATATGGCAACAAAAAGGGGGAATTTTGACCCCTCCACACAAATATGGTTTAGACCTGATAAAACAAAATGAAACTTATAGTGTCTATTGAAGCCCAATGGCTATTGCTCCAACATGTACATTCTTTAACCCGTTGGGCGTCTGAAAAAAGGTTTTTATGGGGAAAACAATATTTTGGAAAATTTCACCCATAGTGGTGCAGAGGAAATATATTATATCATTGACAGGGACTTATTGAGACAATTAAAAAAATTGGTAACTACTTTTACAGCAAGCTCCCAGGAGATGAAAAAGATCATGGATTACAACCTAGAGATTTTATTTATTGGAAAGGACATCAGATAAAAGATTCTTTGCAGCCATGATGGAAAGAACCTTATCAAGTATCAATATTATTAACTAATCCATGCACAACCAAACCGAAAGACACTAATTCATGGAATCACACCTCCCATCTTAAAAAGACCCCTCCACTTGAATGGACTTTGATCCCTGTTTCTGGCACCTGGCTTCAACTAAGGCAAGCATCACCAAGCTAGGATGAGAAGAAGATGACAACAGTAGCAAACAACTGATCCGAGAGTCGAAACCAGGCCTGTAAGACCCATCCCACCAGTTCAATTGTACTGTTTACCAAAAGTCTGTCTCTCTATCAAAATTAGAAGTTATTGTTTTAATTCTAGCTACGTTTTTGCCCCAAAGTTTAGGATAGGAAGAAAACTCTTTAGTACCACTGTCACAAAATATAGTTACTAGGGGCAATTTAGCTGCTGTTGGATTTGTCATCCAATTCCTAAGTCAACACAAGGCCGAGATAACCCCACATAATTTTTGTCACTGACTTTTCAGATGTTTCTATAATCTATAAAAAGTCTCCCCATTGGCATATACCTCCATATTGGTTTACTACATTCAATTAGTTTACTCAGTTCTGAAGTTTCTATGATGAGAAAGTGATGCTGAAAAATCAAATGGCACTTGATTTTTAAAACTGCTTTGCAGGGGAAAACTTATGCTATAATCCAGACAATGTTGTGCTTTGATACCAGATGAGTCCTCTAATATAACCATCTAATGACTCACATAAGAAATCAGATTTCTGCACTGGGGAATTCCCTTTCTAGTCTAAATGAAATCTTGAATAAATGGTTCAGTTCTGGGGATTCATAGCTTAAATCTCTGCTTCTGACTTTGTTATTGTTGTTTGCCATATTGATTGTGTTCTATATCATTTATAGAGTAATAATCTCTTGTGCCTCTCGATGTATATTCAAAACTCCACCTAGAATACTGATGTCTAAATGACTTGAAACTACTGATCATATCTATAGCTCTATATAAAATAGTGGGCATGCACAATTCACATACAGAGTAAAATTGGCATAAGTCTTATTGGACAACCTAGAGTTGACTATCAGTCCATGCCAAGCATTCTACTAGCCTAATCCCCTTAAAGGAAAGAAAGAACTGGGCTGTTAAGACAGGGCATTGGGGGACATGGTGGATCCAGAGCAGATAAGCAACCACCCTGGCATTAGGGGACCAAATATTTGATCACCTAATGCTTTCTATTGAAAGATTAATGATCAAAGGGGGGAAATAATGAAATAAAATTTACATTTTAAGGTAGGACAAGAAAAAATTAAACATAGAATTTTCTCTCTGTGTTTGTTTGGGCCTCCCTCCTTTCCTCCTTAATATGCAATGTGCATCTGCATTACACATTAACCAGAGCTCCTCAAAGATGGGAGTGCCTGCTGGACCGTAAAGATCAATGTTTTCCCTTTCTTCTGATGCTAGCAATGTCACCGCTGAAGAGAATAGTGTTCTTTCCCAGCTCTGCAGGGGGTCATAGTGACTTGCTGCCTGCTCTATATGTGCATACCTGGACTATGCATCCTTGGTGAACTTTATGTAAAATATCAATATGTCATTTTGATGTATGACCCTTTTGTCTTGAAAATGTATATGACTGTGCCTTCAACTTCTAACTGGCAGAACAGCTCTCAGAGCTTTCTGAGAATCTGCTCCCTGAGTTCTAATCCTCAGTTTGACTTGAATGAAATTCTCCTTTTTTCTTCTTAACTTGGTAGTTAACTGAATTTTCATCAACACTTCTTATCCCCAAATTGCTTTTTTTTTCTTAACTTGGTAGGTAACTGAATTTTATTTTCTTAACTTGGTAGTTAACTGAATTTTCATCAGCACTTCTTATCCCCAAATTGCTTTCTGCTCTGCTAAGGAGGGAGATGAGGAAGAGACCTGCGGTCCTTTAACCCGAACTTGGCTATTCCTTTAACCTTTCCCTCTCCCAGTACCATCCTCTTGTCCAAAGTCCAAATGGGCAGTGGATGAGGTGGACAATGGCAATGAAGCCATGGGAGAAGGGAGAACTTAGTGGCCAGTGAGACCTCCATGCTGGGAGATGTGAAACACACCCTCTCCTCCCCGCTGCTCATCTCTGGCACCCGAAGAACAGTGGCCACCTCCTCACTGCACATTTCCCATCTTGCCCCCGGGCAGCTTGTGCCCTGGAGTGACACCTTCTGGGCTGTTGCCCCTCCGTCTTGTGTCTCTGTTTCTCTTGACCCCTCACTCCATGTCCATCTTCCCTTGCTTCCCTCCTTCCCAGTCAACCCCTGCTTGACTCTCCCCAAATATCCCATCAGTACATACCTGTGTGCTCTGCTCTGGGCTCGCCTCTGTTGCCAGACTTTGTCTCTGACTCCTTGAGCTTTATGGCTCTATTGGTCCCGCCCTGGAGGGAGGGACAGTGTGAGGCATGTGCTGACCAAGGTTGTGACCACAGCTCAGGAGGCTCCACAATGGGCAAGGGGAGTGGCACAAGGAATTGTGTGGGGCTCTGGCTGCTGCAGCCCAAAAGGCACCTGTTACCCCAAGCACCCAAGCTGGGAAACTGCCCAGTCCTTCACCACTTTAGCAGCTGGGTTCACTTCTGTTTTCCCCAACAACACCTGTGCCCTAGATCTGCTTCCCTATCTTCCTCCTGCTGCAGGGACACCTTTCACAATAGTTGTCTGTGTTTTCTCTGTTATGATCTGTGCTGTGCCAAGGTCCGTTAAAGTAGGTGGTGAGTTTCAGAGGCCGGAGATAAGGACAAGGAGAAATTTACCAGCAAGTAGTCTCACCTGAAGCAGATATACGGACAAAGGCAGAAGCTGGTAGAGACTGACACCAAAACCAAAAACAGAGAATTTAACCCATGTGTAAATGGAGAATCAGAGACAGAATAGTTTGGGAGAGAGAAGCCACTGAGTTGAGACTCCAGAAGAAGTCATATTAGCCATCTCTGAGACCCTGGCAGGATTCAGGAAGGAGGGAGGAGTTGGCTGGGAAGAAAGTCTATCAGGATGGCTGAGGCTGCGGCCCAGAGAAGGGAAAAGGGAAAGGGAAGTGCGGGTGGGGTGGGGCAGGTACCTGTGCCAGGAGGGGAAATAGTACTAGAGTGGCTTGGTTAGATGGCGAGGGGCAAAAACGGGCAGGGAGGATGCTCTTGGTCAAAGGGAAAGAATAGTCAGGAACACTGTGTGGCTTGGGAGGACCAAGAGGTCATTTTGCCCCTTGCTCACCGACTCTTGATGGCTGATTCTGTTATCATTACATGCCTTTTGTCTTTCTCATCATTATCTCCCTGCTTCTTGCATTGCAAGTCATTTCAGTATTCACTGACAGCTAGATGAAGGAAGGAGAAAATGGTTAATCAACCTGATACTTGTTTGCAATTTCAGAAATCAGAAAGTCAGATAACAAGTGTTGGTGAGGATGTGGAGAAATCAGAACCCTATACAGAGTTCACGGGAATGTAGATGGTGCAGCCACTTTGGAAAACAGGCTGGCAGTTCCTCAAATGATTAAACATAGAGTTACCATACGTCCAGAAATTCCACTGCTAGGTGAATGAGAAATGAAAACATATGCCCACACAGAAACTTGTATATGGATGTTCATAGCAGCATTATTCATAATAGCCAAAAGGTGGAAACAGCCCAATGTCCATCAACTGATGAATGGATGAACAAAATGTGATATATCCACACAACGGAATGCTATTTGGCATTAAAAAGAAATGAAGTACTGATACATGCTACAGTATGAATGAATCTTAAAAACATGTGAAATGAAAGAAGCCAGTTAAGAAAGACCACCTATTATATTATTCCATTTAAATTAAGAATCCAGAATAGGCAAATCTGTAGAGACAGAAAGTAGATTAGTGGTTGCTTCAGGCTGAGGAGGGGAGGTTGTGTAGGTGCTGATACCAAATGGATGTGGGGTTTCTTTTTGAACTGATGAAAATGTTCTAAAATTGACTGTGGTGAGGGTTGTATATATCTGTGAGTATACTAAAATCCATCAAATTATTTACCTTATGGGTGAATTGTGTAGTAAGTGAATGATATCTCAAGAAAGCAGTTTTAAAAAAAATATCGAGAGGGACTAATATCTAGAAACACACACAAAACTCCTAAAAAATCAGCCAGAAAGAGGAAGTCATCCCAATGGAAACATGAGTGAAGAATCTCAAGGTAACTTACAGAAGGGGAAACCTAAGGGGCTCAAGGGAACGTGAAAAGGTGCCCAAATGTAGTGGTTGTTAGAATAGTGCAAATTCTTCAACAATGAGATATAATTTTATACCCATTTCTGGCAGAAATGAGAAAGCTGGATGACGCCAAGTGTTGGCAGAGATGTAGGGAAATATGCTTGAGGGACGGGATGCGATGATACAGTCATTCTGGAGCGCCATCCCCAGGACGTGGGCACAAGGTAGTTGCATCGCAGGGTAGAAACAGCCTCGGGAGCAGGTACCACTGCAGGGCTCACTCCTGGAGGATGAAGGATGGTGAGGCCACCACTTACTTTTGTGCAGGCGGGGACGGAGGGCGTACAAGTGCACATTTCACTTTTTTATTTGAAGGAGTACAAAAAATGTTCACAGAAAGATAAAAATATTACAGGGTAGCACAGACTAAGTGCCGCAGGAGTTGTGCCCGACTGGGATTCCTGCAGGATTCAGAAGGAGCTGGCCCTCAGGACTGCCAGCTTCTCAAGGCCTGGGGCTCTGTTTAGATTCCCCTGTGTTAGACACCCAGGGCTGCTGTAACAAAGTGCCACACACTGTGTGGTTTAAAGCAACAGAAGTTTATTCTTTCACAGTTCTGGAGGCTGGAAGGCTGAAATCAAGGTGCTGGCAGGGCCACTCTCCCTCTGAAACCTCTAGGGGAGGGCCCTTGCTTGCCTCTTCCAGCTTCAGGTGTTGCCTGCAATCCTTGGTGTCCCTGGGTTCCTTGGCTTGTAGACGCATCTCTCTAGTCCCTGCCCCCGTGGACATTCTCCACCCCCCCCACCCCCGTGTGTATGTCTCTCCTCTTCTTACAGGGATACTTAGTCATTGGATTAAGAGCCCACCCTACTCCAGTATAATTTCATTTTATCTAATTAAATCTGCAATGACCTTATTTCTAAATAAGGGCGCATTCTGAGGTTCCAGGAAGGACAAGAATTTGAGGGGACACTATCCAACCCAGCACACCCTCTTCACATCCCCCCCTACCCCCTGCCCTAGCAGATGTATGGCTCAGGGCAGGTGAGCACTCTGGGCTGCTCCACCCTGAGGGCTCCACAAAGCTGAGGTGAGTGTTGTCTTGGGATGTGCGAGGGACCGAGGAGGAGGGGCAGGTAGGAGCAGAGCTGTAGAGCTGAGATGGGTGGTGTATTCCTGGGACTCCGGCTGGGGTGTGAGTCCTGGGCAGAATCTGCTACTGTGCCGAGGAAGGCAGAGGTGGGGTGTCTGGGAGGAGGTGGTTAGAGCCATGAGCCCCTTGTGCCCGTCTGTGGAAAAGTGGGACGAAGAGGGGGACTTGAGGGAATGCCATGGAGACCGTGGAGAAAAACGTCTTTAAGAACCACCCCCAAGGAAAGAGAAAAGAATGGACCCAGCAGAAATGCCCGGTGAAGCTATGGTTGTTCACGTAGGTCGAGGGCAGTGAGGTTTGGAATTTTGGAATTTTGGAATTTGGGCTCTGCTGCCTTGCTTCCTGCTCTGTTTTCCCAGCTCACCGCAGTCTCTGTCTGGCTGCTGGTCCCTCCTGTACATGACCTTGATTTCTCAGGTGTGGTTCCTCCCCTCTTGGTGTTAATGATTGGTGAGAGTTACAGATAACACTTGGGCAAAGATTGTGTCCTTGAAGTTCTGGGCTCCCTGCCTCCCTTAAAGGGGCAGAAATGATGGCCTTGGGGATGACCGTGTTGTAGGGGACAGATTATCCAGTCTTGGGGAGGGGCCGCGTGACAGGTAAGGATGGCGCCAGTGTCCGTGGTTAGTGGGCCAGAGGTCACAGCTCACAGCTTCCCCATTGCTAACTTTTTTTTTTTTAAAAGGAATTCCTTTTTAATTTTTATTATTTATTTATTTATTTATGGCTGTGTTGGGTCTTCGTTTCTGTGTGAGGGCTTTCTCTAGTTGTGGCAAGCGGGGGCCACTCTTCATCGCGGTGCGCGGGCCTCTCACTATCGCGGCCTCTCTTGTTGCGGAGCACAGGCTCCAGACGCGCAGGCTCAGTACTTGTGGCTCACGGGCCCAGTTGCTCCGCGGCATGTGGGATCTTCCCAGACCAGAGCTCGAACCTGTCTCCCCTGCATTGGCAGGCAGATTCTCAACCACTACGCCACCAGGGAAGCCCCTATTGCTAACTCTTGATATTTTGTTTCTGGAAAAGTCACAACACATCAGAGATAGTTTGCGATAATCTAGACAGCGTGAGTGTTTCCGTAGAACCAGGAGAAAGAAATAGTTCCGCAGGTGCTGTGACCACCAAAGTCACCTGATTAGCTCTCTAGGCTAATGAAGCCACCGTCATGGGTTGCATCCCTGATTAGGGAAGACTGGTTCACAAGGAGAAAATTCTACCGTTTTCATCAGGGGCCCTGGCACTACTGATATTTCGAGCCTGGTGACTTCGTCATGTGGCTGTCCTGTGCATTGTAGGGTGTTCAGGAGCACCCCTGGCCTTTACGCACTAGATGTCGGTAGCACCCACCCCCCTCCCGTTGTGACAACTAAAAATGTCTTCTGACATTGACAAGTCTTTCCTGAGGGGCAAAATTGCCCTCCTGTTGAGAACCACTGGTCTATATTTAAACCCTCATGATTTGTACCTGGAAATTATTATTATTGCTATTGCTATTATACAATAGCATCCAAACTCCCTGACTCTCCACTGGAGTCTCTCCCATCTGTCCTTCACGCTTTTGCAAGAATAAATCTGACCACGGGCCTTCCCCGCTTTGGTGGGGTACTGTTGCCTATTGGATAACACTCATACTATTGAGTTGGCATTAAACACCCTTTCCAGCCCAGCCCTGATCTTCCTTTTGTTCTTGGAATATCCCTTTCCCTCTAATTTGCCATCACCTGGCCCCGTGCTCCAGCCATTCCCAACCAGGTCAGGCCCACAGGGCATCCTGGCCTTGGTCCACATCGTTCCGTTGTCTGAAAGGTCTCTCTCACTCTTCTTGTTCACTCACCGAGCTCCTTCCTTCAAGGCTCAATGCCAAGGCCCCTCTTTCAACCCCTCTTCCATTCCCCCATGGTCTTCCTTCACTGCTCGTAACTCTCTGTTCACAGGTCTGTCTCTTCTTATCTGCTTCCTTGAGGTCAGGGACTGTGTCTTAATTTCTTCAAATATACAGAGACCAACACAGGGCCTGGCATACGGCAGGGACTCGAGTTTTGTTTTCAGAGTGCATGAATGGACAGATCATGTGGACAAGGGGCACAGAAGAGATGTTAGAACCCAGAGGTTAGAAAAGTCTTGATGGATTGCTGTGTGGCCTTCTAAGGAAAAGACATGCTCCACGGTGAAGTTTCGACTAGATTACGCTTCTAGCTTTATTGAGATATAGTTGACCTACAACAGTGGGTAAGTTTAAGGCATAGTATGTGTTGATTTGATACACTTACATATTGCAATATGACAACTGACCAACTGCAGTGTCAGCTAATGCCTCCATCATGTCACATAATTACCATTTCTCTTTCCTGGTGAGAACGTTTAAGATCTACTCTCTTACCAACCTTCACGTATACAACACAGTATCAATAATCACCATGCTCTGCATTAGATGCCCAGAACTTATTCATTTTCTAACTGGAGGTTTGTATTCTTTGACCAACATCTCCTCGTTTCCCTCATGCCCCAGCCCCTGATAGCCACCACTCTACTCTATATTTCTACAAGTTGGGCTTTTTTTTTAGATTCTACATAAAGGTGGGATCGTATAGTATTTGTCTTTCTCTGTCAGACTTATTTCACTCAGCATAATGCCCTCAAGATCCACCCATGTTGTCACGAATGGCAGGAATTCCTTCTTTCTCATGGCTGAATAATATTCCAGTGTATAAACATACACCACATCTTCTGTAGCCATTCATCTGTCAGTGGACCCCTAGGTTGTTTCCATACCTTGGCTATTGTGAAAAATGCTGCAGTGAACCTGGGAGTGCACATCCTGTTTTAATTTCCTTTGAGAATATACTCAGAAGTGGGATTGCTGGGTCGTATGGTGGTTCTATTTTTAATTTTTTGAGGAAACTCCATACCGTTCTCCATAGTGGCTGCACCAACTTACATCCCCACCCACAGTGTAGGAGGGTTCCCTTCTCTCCACACCCTCCCTAACCCTTCTTACCACTTGTCTTTTTGATGACGGCCATTCTTAGAGGTGTGAGGTGATACCTCATTTTGGCTTTGATTTGCATTTCCCTGATGATTAGTTTTGCTGAGCACCTTTTCATGCACCTGTTGGTCATCTGTATGTCTTCTTTGGAAAAAATGCCTATTCAGTTTCTCTGCCCATTTTTTAGTTAGCGTGTTAGTTTTGTTGCTGTTGTTATTGAGTTGTATGAGTTCTTTTTTTTAAAGTTTATTTATTTTATTTATTTATTTTTGGCTGCGTTGGGTCTTCGTTGCTGCACGCGGGCTTTCTCTAGTTGCGGCGAGCGGGGGCTACTCTTCGTTGCGGTGTACGGGCTTCTCATTGCAGTGGCTTCTCCTGTTGAGGAGCACGGGCTCTAAGCGTGCAGGCTTCAGGAGTTGTGGCATGCGGGCTCAGTAGTTGTGGCTCATGGGCTTAGTTGCTCCGCGGCATGTGGGATCTTCCCAGACCAGGGCTCGAACCCATGTCCCCTGCATTGGCAGGTGGATTCTTAACCACTGCGCCACCAGGGAAGCCTGTATGAGTTCTTTATATATTTTGGATGTTGACCCCTTCTCAGATATATGATTTGCAGATATTTTCTCCCATTCTGTAAGTTACCTTTTCATCTTGTTGATTATTTCTTTTGCTGAGCAGAAACATTTTCCTTTGATATAGTCCCTCAAGCAGGTTACTATTAATATGGCCACATGGATGGGGTCTGGGGTGGGCCCCTTGGGGCAAGGACAGCGGAGGATGGTGTGAGTCAGCTCGGGCTTCGAGGGCGTGCAACCTGTGGGGTCTCCCAGGCTCCACACTAAGCAGGGCCCTGCCCTCAGTTTAATGCTCTACTATTGCTGTCTTGAAGTTCTTAACTTTTGAAAAAGGGGTCCCACGTTTTCATTTTATACTGGGCTCTGCAGTTTATGTACCTGCTGCTGGCTTTATAAGGACAAGATTTAGACCTGCCTTTAGAAGGCCAAGGAAGGGCAGGTCACGGGGACGGGGTGGACGGCAATCAGGCTAGCCCACTGAAGGTAGATGAACAGGGTTGATAAGATAAAGGGGTGAGGCTGAATGGCAGAGGGATCCAGGTCAGGGGTCAGGAAAAGAAGCTCCAGGAAGACGGGTGACAGCAGCAAATATGTAACATCAAGTGGGGCCAAAGTCTCAGATGCCTAATTCTGGGCGTAACCCTTGCCGACTCCTATTTCTTACTCTTAAGGATGTTCTTTTGCCCCATTCTTCTTATACAACTCCCCGTTTGCTGGAGTGCTGGACAAAGGCTTATTTCCCTCAAAGCAAATGCCCACTTTCAATGTTACAGCCCCTGGGTCTGGAGGCAGGTTGGGGACTGAGGGAGCATGACTGAAGAGGCTTCTCTGAGCCAGCTGACGTTTGCTCTAGAAGAAAGGCAGTGGCCACAGGAAGCCCAGGGCTGTTTGAAAACCCACATTCCAGTCTGCAGCCTGCAGGAACCCTTGACCGGCTCCATGGCCACTGAAGTTGCGGCCCGGGCATTTCTTCTCCTCTCCTTCTCCGCCTTCCTGCTGAAAGCTGTAGGATTTTATAAACAGCAAGAAAAAGAAAACATCTATTATCATACATTATCCACATCAGTGGAGGGGTGAATGAGGCCCAGGCATGTAGCTCAGGTTTTTTATTTTTTATTTGTTTATTATTAATTTTTTTTATTGGAGTATAGTCGCTCTACAATGCTGTGTTAGTTTCTTGCTGTACAACAAATTGAATCAGTAATACGTATACATATATCCACTCTTTTTTAGATTTCCTTCCCATTCAGGTCACCCCAGAGCACTGAGTAGAGTTCCCTCTACTCAATGTAGAGAACCTACTGTGTTATACAGTAGGTTCTCGTTAGTTATCTATTTCATACATAATAGTGTATATGCGTCAATCCCAATCTCCCAATTCAACCCTCCCCCCCTTCTCCCCTTGGTAACCATAAGTTTCGTCTCTACATCTATGACTCTTTTTCTGCTTTGCAAGTAAGTGCATCTCTACCATTTTTCTAGATTCCACATACAAGCAATATTATACGGTATTTGTTTTTCTCTTTCTGACTTACTTCACTCTGTACGACAATATCTAGGTCCATCCGCGTCTCTGCAAATGGCACTAGTTTGTTCCTTTTCATGGCTGAGTAGTATTCCAGCTCAGATTAACAGAGAGAGTATCAAGCTCTCAGGGTGGGGTTGGAGTTGGGCCCTGAGGGTACAGGGTGAGACGGACTTCGCCAGCCCTGGCTCTGAGGGAGCCACAACCCAACTCCCCGGGCCAGGTTCATCCTTGTCCTCCCTTTGATTTGTTCCCCGCTAGGACTCGGTAGAGCCTTGTTTTACAGATTTCGAGGGTTAGGCTGGGCGTGCTTGTTAAAGGGAGGTGCAGGCAGGGGACCCAGAGGAGGTGACACTCAGGGGGTAAACTGAGGCCACCGGCCAGCTTGTCCCTTCAGTGAGGAGGGTCCCTTCCACATTAGCGTGAGAGGTCCTGGGTTTCACTGAGGAGTGAATACCCCCCACCGCGCCCATCACTCACGCAGGCCCAGGCGCCACTGTGCCAGGGACGCTGTGCATGGCCTCGAGGAACCCTAGAGGTGGCCCTGCAAACAGGCATCATCCCTGAGGCTGCACTGCTGGTCAGTGGCAGAACCGGGATTTGCACCTGGGTCTCTCTGGCCCCCAAACCTGCAGCCATCCCTGTTCCCTGCGACAAGGTGGTATTCAGTCCTGTAAGGGGCAGGGGAGCACTTTCCTTACAAGAGGCATCTGCTGAACCCCCTTCATCTGTGTAGGCAACCCTTCCATGTCTCTTTCAGGAAAGGAACTTTTGTGTCTATGCCAGGATGGGTGTGTGGGAAAAAAAGACCTACTGCTAGTAAGCAGATACCTCTGCTCACACCTACTTAAAGAAAATCTTCAAACAAATATTATATCTAGAGGATATCTTTTACCACCTCAATGGCATTATAACTTAACCTAGAAGGTAGGGCGTAAGCTGGAAACATTTGCTTTTTTCGGTAAAGATCTTTGCACCTAAACAGGTGCTTAATCTCTGATTTTAAGCTATCGGAATCTGTCCAGGATAAACCCAGATTCCATGCACTGGAGGCTTCCTCTGACAGCTCTGGGTCCCATCTGGATGAGGAAGGGACCCTCTCCAGCGGGGGCTGCATGGGGCACCAGAAGGATGGCCTGATGGTTTCACACATGACAAGGCTCCTCACGGGAGCAGGAGCGAGCTGGTCCCCCTGCCACCCCCAGGGATGGCGCCGACTTCATGCATGAGCAGAGCGGCCTCTGCCCTGCGTGGGCGGTCAGGCCCGTTAGCAGGCTGCCTTCGCTTTGGACACAATCCAAGGCTTCTCTAGAACTGTAGGAGCCGATGAACCTGTGTTTTTCATAGGCTCCAGGACTATGGAGATTTGTGAGCACCCAGGGTAGAAAAAGCTTCTCAGCCGTGGGGCTCTGACACTTGCTCAAAGAAGCAAGGTCTGGGCTATTCTACCTCAAAGGGGGCAAAAAAGAACTGAAAACAAATATGGAACTCTAGTGAATGATATGTGTGCTGAAGTATTGAAGGGGACGGGTACAGATGTCTGCAACTTACCTTAAAATGCATACAAAACAAAATGCAAAAAGGGATGGATGATATAGCAAATATAGCAAAATATTAATCATAGAGTCTGAGTAATGGATACATGTAAATTTTCCCGCCAACTTTTCTGTGTGTTTGAAAATTTTCATAGTAAGATGCTGGGGGAAAGGCAGAGGCTCCCTTGGCGGTGTTTCGGAGTGGGCAGCTGCTCTGCACAGCGATGTTGTCTGCATGGCTGAGGGAGCAGTTGGAACAGCCAGTAAAAATGCCAGAGAGGGAGGCAAGGGCCGGACGTGCAGGGAATGTGGACTTTATCTCGGAGACAATGAGGAGCCAATGAAGTGTTTTAAACGGGGAAAACAGACCTGTTTTTGCATTTTCACCTCTCACTGTGCAAGTCACATCCCCAGACTGAATCTTCTGAACGGCTGGTTACTTGATTTGAAATGCAAATCATTTGGAATGGAGTTAGGAGATAATTCTGCTTTAGTCAAAGCATTACTTCCCTCGGTTTTCTTTCTCATTAGTGGGTATGGGGGCAAAGTCCCAGGCTCTTTCAGGAACACATACAAATTGGAAAACTCAGAGCCTGCAGGCATAGGGCAGTTAATTTTAGTGTTATCTTTAAGACCTACCAGTCCTTGGAGGTAAACAACATGAAGAAAAAAATATAAAACTCTAGTATAGGGCTTCCCTGGTGGCACAGTGGTTGAGAATCTGCCTGCTAATGCAGGGGACACGGGTTCGAGCCCTGGTCTGGGAAGATCCCACATGCCGCGGAGCAACTAGGCCCGTGAGCCACAACTACTGAGCCTGCGCGTCTGGAGCCTGTGCTCCGCAACAGGAGAGGCCACGATAGTGAGAGGCCCGCGCACCGCGATGAAGAGTGGCCCCCGCTTGCCACAACTAGAGAAAGCCCTAGCACAGAGACGAAGACCCAACATAGCAATCAATCAATCAATCAATCAATAAATCTTTAAAAAAACAAAAAAAACAAAAAAAACCTCTCTAGTATAGATTGAGCAACTGAGGAGCTCATTCAGTGAAATGATTAACGAAAAGCCCAGGATCAGGGGTCAGACTCTCTGGATTCAACTATCCGTGATGACATTTCCTAGCAGTGTGGCCTTCGGCAAGTTACTTAACTTCTCTGAGCCTTAGTTTCCTGTTTGTAAAATGAGGATACCACTAGTCAGTGCCTCACAGGGTTGCTGTGAGGATTATAATAAATGAGGTAAAGGCATTCAATCACCATAAAATACTTGGCTTAGTGCCTGGCATGCAGCCAGTGCTGAAGAAATGTTCAGCAAATAATTATTGCTCACTGGTCTACTTCTCTACATGCAGTTTATCTGTACTCATGGCTTATGCCATTCCACCAATGTCTTTAAAATGATTATGAAGTGCCTATCTTTAGTTCATACTATTTGGAGCTTCAGACCTATAGCTCCCTTATCATGGGAATGCCCCTTCCTTCCACCCGAATGCTCCAGCTGGGCATCTGACAGGCCTGCCAAACCTGGACTTCTTGGCCTCCCAGCCCCTCCAGCACACCAGCCAGTTCTGTGCCCAAGCAGCTCCCTCATCTATTGCCTGCTCTCCACTCCTCCTGCTATTGATGCCAAGACCTTGGCCTCTGTGCACCGGGGCTGAATCGAATCTTGGAGACAGAGTTTTGGGTGAAGTAGAAAACAATAGCTTTATTGGTCTGCCAGGCAAAGGGGAACACAGAGGGTTCCTGCCCCTCAAAACTGTGTGTCCCAGCCCAGGAGGATTTGGTGAGGAGTTTTATAGCAATGGTTCAAGGATGGGGCTGCTGATAGGGGTAGGGTGTGTGCAGGGCCTGCGCTCCTTTCATCTGGTCTCAGGTAATCTCTTGATGAGCTTCCTGGTTCCTTTAATCTGGCATGGTTCCTAGAACAAGCTGAGACTTGTAGGACAGAGCCACCTGACAAGAGCTGTGGCCCTTGGTAGGACGCTGCCATGCCAAACTGGGGTCTGGCACAGAGGAAGCCAGGGGACCAGATACTTTGATCACCTTCACCTGCCAGGGCCACCTATAGGCTGAACCCAACCTGCACTATGGCACAAGGGAGCTTACCAATGTGGTCCATGGAGGCCAGCCTGCCAGGCGAGCAGGGTGGAGAGAACACCTGGAGGGGCAAGAAGAACATCAGCACTCTTAGGAATCCTGGTTTCTTGTCCACTGAGCAGGTCTAGGTCTGTGACTCTGAGCGCGGAGGAAGGAAAGTGCTCACATCCGTAAGAACATCACCTCCTTTCTTCTGGTTTCATCTTTTTCAACCAGAAAAGCCATACTGGCAACCAAGGAAGTCCAGACCCACTCCTGGGCCTGGCACGGCAAAGTCACTGGGGCCACGAGAGACACCTGATATCCACTCTCTCCTGGCTGTTCTCAGCTTATGCCACGGAGGCCTTTCCATGGTGAGCCCTGGTTCTCTTCTGAAACCATCGGAAAGCTGGGACCAGTTTCTGTCACTCACAGTGGTCAGGAGTGAGTATATCTTTTGCAAACTCAAGGGTAAACTTTAAATATCTCTCTCTTATTTTTATCTTCAGGTTTGGCCACATGCTCTGTTAGGAAGAAGGCTCGTAAATCACGTCTCTAGGGCAGAACCTAATTGGTTTCTGTATCTTCTATTCTGAGCATCCAAATTCAGCCCATGTGCCTTCAGGCAGAAAACTTCATGCCCAGAATCATGGGCAAGCCTAATCTAAAGAATTTGGAGTCCCAAAGGAATTCTGTGCCACCTGCCATCCTGCAGTTTTCATTCCCAGGGAATGGTGTGATGGAAAAGTCTCACTCTATTCCGAACAGGCAAAGGGAACCGGTATTGCCCTAGGACTTAGACTGAGCTGGGTAAAAAAAAAAAATTTTCTTGCAATGAAAACTCTTAAGATTTACTTTCTTAGTGACTTTCAAATTTGCAATACAATATTATTGACTATAGTTCTCATTCTGTACATCGCATGACTTTTTTTTTTTTTTTTTTAATAACTGGAAGTTTGTACCTCTTGATCCCCTTCACCCATTTCATCCACCCTCAACCCCCTTCCCCTCTGGCAACAACCCGTCTGTTCTCTGTACCTATGAGTTTTGTCCGTTCGGTTGTTTTTTAGATTCCACATATAAGCGAAATCATAGACTATGGCTTTCTCCATCTGACTTACTTCAATTAGCACAATGTTCTCGAGGGCCAGCTATGTTGTCACAAATGGCAAGATTTCATTTTTTCTTAGGGTTTAGTAGTTTTCCATTCTCTCTCTCTCTATATCTCACATCTCCTTTATCCGTTCATCTGTGATGGACACTTAGGTTGTTTCCATATCTTGGCTATTGTAAATAGTGCTTCAATGAACATAGGGGTGCAGATATCTTTTCGAATCAGTGTTTTCATTTTCTTCGGGTAAATACCCAGAAGTGGAATCCTCAGGTAAGAACTCTGGGGTGTGCAAACGGACCTGAGCCAGTCCTGACTTCAGTGTTCACAGTCTAGTTGGGGAGATAAGGGAGCTACATGCACACATGTATATATCACTTGTATATACAACAACAGTGTATATACAAGTGATGGGGGTTTCCTGGTGGAGGAAAGGTCACCTATTTGAGAAAGGGTGTAGAAATAGATGGAGGCAAGTCTCTCTGAGGAGGTGGGGTCAGCACGACGGCACGTGCAAGTTGGGCTGCACTGGGCGGGGGAGGGGCCTGTCTGAGTTTATCTTCCTGCCAGCAGTGTATGAGCGTTCCCATTGCCCCGCATCCTCACCAACATTTAATATTGTCAGACTTTTAAATTTTTGCCAAATATGACGGATAAGCTCATGGTATGTTATTGTGGCTTTTTTTTTTTTAAAGCTATTTTAATTAATTAATTATTTATTTATTTATTTATTTTTGGCTGTGTTGGGTCTTCGTTTCTGTGCGAGGGCTTTCTCCAGTTGCGGCAAGCGGGGGCCACTCTTCATTGCGGTGCGCGGGCCTCTCACTGTCGTGGCCTCTCTTGTTGTGGAGCACAGGCTCCAGATGCGCAGGCTCAGTAACTGTGGCCCACAGGCCTAGTCGCTCCGCAGCACGTGGGATCCTCCCAGACCAGGGCTCGAACCCGTGTCCCCTGCATTGGCAGGCAGACTCTCAACCACTGCGCCACCAGGGAAGCCCCATTGTGGCTTTAATTTACCTTTATCCAAATATTGATGAGTTTGAGCACATTTCCTATACTGACTGGCCATTTGGATTTCCTCTTATGTGGAGTGTCTGTGCAAATCTTCGGTCAATTTTTCTGTCGGATTGTCTGCCTTAATGATTTGTAGGAATTCTTTATGTTATTTTGAATCACATGAAGTTGCTGGTATTTGATCATTCTGACCTACAAAAAATGGCAGTTTCATATGGTTCAACTTGATACACACTGGATACTTGTCCTATGTTAATTACATGTGCTGCTAAGTATTTTATCATGTTATATGACTTATCTTTTCTTTTTCTTTATTTTTTTGAGGGTCAGAAGTCTCTAATTTTAATGCAGTTAAATGTATCAGTCTTTTCTTTTATGGCTGGTGCTTTTGGTGTCCTGTTTAAGAAATCCTTCTTGTCTTTTGTGCTGAAGGTGACCAGACGGTGCTGGAGGCTTGGGGCTGTGCTCTCAGGGCATCTTCTTTGGGCCCTGGGTCACGCTGCTTCCGCTGTGGGGCAGGCAGATTCCTCTGGGACCCCAGGCTTGGCTGGATAGGGGAGGGAGAGGCCACTTCCGGGGTCCTTCTTACCATGGAGCCCAAGTTTCCAAGAAGAGATTTTTCGTGGACCGTGTCCCCACCATTCTTGTGAGTGTGGAAGGTCTTCCCAGTGGATGGGCAGGCCCGTGTCCCAGTGGGCCAGGGTTGGGGCAGGACCGAGCTAACACCTGTGTGGATGCTGAGGCAGGGTGGGCTGTGACAGGGGCTGACTCCAGCTCAGAACTGGGATATCTGGTTCCTGAATCGTGGGTCCCTGGAGCAGATGAGGTGGGACGGGGAGAAAACTGGAGGCGCTGGAGCAGTAGGAAACCTCCCATCTGCCCTCTAATTCTGGATTTGGGGGGATGTAATGGCACGATTCTAATCAACTGCCTCAAGCAGAGCAGGTGGCAGGGGGTACGCCTGCTGGGGGATGGGAAAGATGTCGTGAATTCTTGGCCCTTACTCCTCAAGGTCACCTGGGTTAGGCAAGGCAGAGGATTGCCCCACTGTTCACAGTTCTCTTCCCAGCACCCACAGTGCCTGCCACATGGGAGGCATTAGTACATATTTGTTCAGTAATGCATTGACAGTTTTCAAAGAATTGTGTAAGAAAACTAATTTTTTCTCTTCTAGTTTCTCCTGAAGAACACTTTTTGTAGCCACTAGGTGGCGGAGTTAATTACATCAAGCTGGCTTGTCGGGGGGAATTCAGATAGGGAAGCAGGCGTTTGAATTTAAATTCAATCTTGCTTTAATTCTGTTTTGGAACCTGTTAATCACTAAGTTTAAAAAACATATTGTCATAAGAAACATTTGCAGGGTAAATCTGAGATAAAGACCGTGGTGGATTACTTTCTTTCTCAAGCTAAAGATGGTATGAATTTCTCTTCTACAGTGTTTCCAAATTCAGTCCTTTTTACGGCTGGACTAGATGTAAATTCTTTCCGTTCTTTATTCAGATAAATGAATGTCAACTCAGTTTGCCCTTCTGCTCAGAAGTGGTCTTTTACTGTCAGAATGTGGCAACCTCCTTTGTTTATTGCATCTGGCAGGTCTGAGTCTCTGGGACTGACCCCTTCCCAAGTCCCCCCCCAGAGCTCTTCCTCAGCTTCCGTCCCCGTTGGTTACCCTTCCTCCCTCCGAACAGCTTCAGAGAGTCCTGGATCTTCAGTTTTCTCTTCTGTAGGAAATCAGGTATCTTGCCAGCCCTGCCTTTTGTTTAAAAAATTTTTTTCAAAAGCAATTTGTTTATTTGAAAATACAGGGCTTCCCTGGTGGTGCAGTGGTTAAGAATCTGCCTGCCAATGCAGGGGACATGGGTTCGAGCCCTGGTCTGGGAAGATCCCACATGCTGTGAAGCAACTAAGCCCATGTGCCACAACTACTGAGCCCGTGCCACAACTACAGAAGCCCATGCTCTTAGAGCCTGTGCTCTGCAACAAGAGAAGCCAACGCAACGAGAAGCCTGCGCACCACAACAAAGAGTAGCCCCCGCTCGCTGCAACTAGAGAAAGCCCGTGCACAGCAACAAAGACCCAATGCAGCAAAAAAAAAATGTATATATATATATATATATAAAATACAGCTACAATCACAGGCTTGCATCAAAGAGGCTCTTATTTTGAGGGGGAAAATGAATGTACACATCTGGAAATGACTTGGAGGTGTTGAGATAGGGATGGACAAATAATCCCAAATTTATCTCCATATCATTATGAGTTATTATGATAGTAAAACTGACCTTCGTTTTTCTGTGTACAGGTCTGTGAGTTTTAATACATGTATAGATTCCTGTAACCAGTACCATGATCGAGATAAAGAACAGACCATCACCCCCCAAACTCCCTTGTGCCAGCTCTGCTTTTAGTCACACTAAAATGTTGCTGTACAATATTGTGCTTACATTTAATGATTTAAAAAAACATGGTGCCACTTTCTCTGGCCATCACAGTTTCTGATGAGAAACCACACTCATTGGATTACCCTTCTCTATAGGTAATGGGTCATTTTTGTTTGGCTATTTTCAAGACTTTGTCTTTAGTTTTTAGCAGTTTGATTATGATATATCTAGGCTTGTACTTCTTTGAGTTGGTTCTGTTAAGGATTCATTGAGCTTCTTTTTTTTTTTAATTTTATTTATTTATTTATTTATTTATTTATTTATTTATTTATGGCTGTGTTGGGTCTTCGTTTCTGTGTGAGGGCTTTCCCTAGTTGCGGCAAGTGGGGACCACTCTTCATCGCGGTGCGCGGGCCTCTCACTATCGTGGCCTCTCCCGTTGCGGAGCACAGGCTCCAGACGCGCAGGCTCAGCAATTGTGGCTCACGGGCTTAGTCGCTCCGCGGCATGTGGGATCTTCCCAGACCAGGGCTCGAACCCGTGTCCCCTGCATTGGCAGGCAGATTCTCAACCACTGCGCCACCAGGGAAGCCCCCATTGAGCTTCTTGAGTCTGTCCGTTTGTGTCTTTCAGCAAATTTGGGAAGTTTTCAACCATATTTTTTTACACACAGACAAAAGTAATTGTTTCGGATACCATTTGTTTGCCTCTCCAGATATTCTTTCCATATTTCTCTAGCCTGCTCTGTGCCCCTGCCCCAAAGGCGTGTCTTATATGGATCATATCATTGCCCAATGTCCCATGACTTCCTGTTAGGTTTGGCGAATAGGGAAAACTAGCAAGAGGTAGAAATGGGTATAGAAATGGGTAGTTTGGGTATTTATTCCTCTGGATGCCTCACTGCAGAATCATCTCAGGCTGGCTGTGTTTCTCTGGGAAGGTGAGAGCTCAAATCAAGCACCATCTCCATCGGGTTTCTCTGTCTCTGGCTGAAACACAGTAATTGCTCCCCTTCCTCATTTTTTGGGTTTAGCTGATAATACGCTCCCCTCCACCTCAGTTAGCAATCCTGCTATGGCAAAATTCATAACAGGGAGCGGGGATCAGAGTCTCTCTTCCTTTCATCCTTCATTGCCAGGCATTTGGGCCTACAGTCCCAGGACCAGCCTCAAAGAGAGTCTGTTTTCAAGGCCGGCAACTCTAGACTCAGACTGGCTGCTGGGAGTGGAACGAGCTTTGTAGGTTTGCTGTTGGCTCATTCTCCTCTGCCTCCCTCCAGCCAAGAGAAATACCCTAAGCAAGAAGCTGGGAGCAACAGCACGAGAGTTTATTATCATCATTGCTCAAGAGGGGACATGAAGCAGGCAGGATGGTGAAGGTGAGCAGGAAATGGACCAGAGCAGCTCTGATGGTTGGTGGTGCAGGGCAGTGGCTGTGGCCATGGGGGAAGGATAACTGGGGCCAGAGGAGAGCCTCTCTTCCCAGCCTGGTTCTTCTTCCACCAGGCAGATGCTGGGACACCCAGTCCCGGCGGAGCTCCAGACATGAGTCCTCTGGAGAAGCAGGGCTAATTTCACTCACTCCCAGCAGTTTCTTCCAAGGGAGGGTCTCTTTTCTAAGGGAAAAGGAGGTGGTGGGACAGCCCATGGGGGAGAGAAAGTGTAAATGCTTTGTACCAGGGCAGCTTAGTTCTGGAGCCAATCAGATCCAACATCAGCCTCATGGAACCTGATGCAAAGAGCCCCAAGGTCCCACCATGTACACGGACTTCCCTAGCTTCCTAGGGTCTCTTTTTCAGATTTTTTTTTTCTTGTTTTGATGTGGACCAATGTTTTAAAAGTCTTTATTGAATTTGTTACAATATTGCTTCTGTTTTATGTTTTGGTGTTTTGGCCGCGAGGCATGTGGGATCTTAGTCCCCGACCAGGGATTGAACCAGCAGCACCCCCTGCATTGGAAGGTGAAGTCTTAACCGCTGGACTGCCAGGGAAGTCCCTCCCTAGGGTCTTTGGACTGGGTGTTACTTGGTCAGGGACAAGGGGTCTCTGGGCTGGGCCACTACTGGGGTGGAAACACAGGAATGACGCCCCTTGACACTCACTGTAATGACACTTTTCTCCTCCCCAAACCATCCGCTCTCCATTCCTGTCTCCCCTGGAAAGCCCTGCTGCCCCAAACACACAGACACAAGCTTTAGGGACTCACCTCCTTAGGTCGGTATTTTCTCCAGCAGCACAGACACAGGGGGACCAGAGATGCCAGAAGCAGTAGAGCCCAGACCCCCAACAGCATGGCATTGATACTTATGAACAGGGCCTGGGGACAGAGGACCAAAGCGGTAGGCACCAGAGTGACTGTTGCCGTTTGTGGTCTGTCTTCACGCTGATCGTGGCACAGGGTCACTCTCCTCCCCATTCATCCCATCCCCAAGTCGGTAGCTTCCGGGGTGGGGGGAGGCTGAAGAAGGAGCCCGGGGTGGGGGTCAGTGGGTGTAGCATGCAGAGAGCGGCCAGTAACCCCTGTCACCGGGTCTCAGCGTCCTCATCTGAGCAGCGATGGGCTTGGGCTGTGGTCTGGTTCCCTGACAAGCCCAAGACTTGAACATGCATTTAACACCTTCGCAGCTCTTCACGTATTTGCAGTATTAGCTCATTTATTATGAGTTCAGTGTTTGTATTTCCCATAGATCTGTAACTCCCACAACCATAGGAACCGCTTCTGTTTTGTTCCCTGCCACGCTGTGGTGACGGGAGACGTGCTCAGGGTAGAACAGGCCATGCCCTTTTCGGTGGACAGCCTCACTCTCCACTGTCTGACCCTCCCTGCCCACCGCCCGCTGCCGTGCCTTCCCCGGCCCGGCTACCTTCAGCATGTTCACATAGGAGGTGCACAGCTTCAGCCTTCCCATGTCTGCACTCGGAGAGCTGGGGGCCCTGGTGGGCCCCCAGGAAGGGGAGACATCACAGATACTGTGAAAGAAAACATGGTGGTACTCATGGAAACTTCTAGCCCCGATGATGATGGCGGCTGTGGCCGTGGAGAAAGCTGCCAGGGCGAGCAGGGTCCTCAGCAGGGCCTGGTGAGGACAGGGGGCAGAGACAGACCTTGGAGACTCAGTCTCTCTGGAGCCCAGCCCGGGACAAAGAGCGGGAAGCCTAGTGGAGAGGGCGTGGGATGGGTGGCAGGCTTGGGGTGGCCTCCAGCTTCTGGGCCTGGTGTCAACCCCTCCCCGAACTCACCCAGTAGGTGCCACCTCGTTTCTCATAAATGAAGGCGACAGCACCAGCCAGCACAGCCTGGGGAGAGAGTGAAGCAGCAGGGGGTAGCTCAGGGCAGCCAAGCCCCACCCCCAGCAGCCTGCTTCTTTTTCCCTCCTCAACTCCCACAGGCAAAGCCAACCATCCTGCTGGCCTTTCCCCACAGCACCCCACGTGGACCCTAGGTTTTGAGCTGAGCTCTGTTGTCTGTAAGACAACGGTGAGGGTATTGAAGGCTGAATCAAACTCCCGAGGCTGCAGGACTCTCTATTTTAGGGACATCGAAAGTGCTCATGGTCAAGCCGGGTGTAAACCCCCCTTCCCTTCTCCAAAACCTCTCTTTTTAAGCAACACCAGGTGCTTTACGAAAGCTCCAGGGCGGTGGGGTGGAAGGTCCGGGGTGTTGGAGGAGCTCTCAGTGCAGGATAAGCGTCCGCTGCCTCGGGGTGAGGGCAGGCGCTCGTTCCAGCAGCGCTCAGCCTCCCACCCAGCGGGTCTTCCGGGACAGGAAGTCTGGTTGATGCCAAGGGAAAGATGGATCTGAATCCTGTTTGGCAGTTCTGTAGCTAATCTCAGTGTTTTGGGCCACGGGGTGGATGAGGATGATTACTTCTGGCTCCTCTCTTAATCGGTATGTGTGTTTTGCTCTTGTTCTGTGAGGGTGGGCAGGACAGAGGGTGCCTCTTTCCTGCTATGATCTGCCCACCCATCTCCTGCTGCAGGTGGCACACGTCCATCTGCTGACATAACTGCTGTTGTCCGGTGAGCCCCCCTGGACTTCCCCTGTGTGCAGGGCCTGCAGAGGGCAATGGGAAACCACCGGGAGGTGCATCTCCCTTGTACACACCCTCCAGCACGTTCCGCCTCCCTCGATCTCAGTGCAAGTGCCTGGAGATGAGCCCTGTCCTAGATCCTTAGCTGATCTGCTGCTGAAGGTGGGAGAAGTGGTGGGAGAAGTCCGGTGCAGGCACCCGCGAGAGCTGACCGGTGACCGTGGCCCTCCCAGCCCTTAGCTCAGCTATTTTCCCATCTGTAGAAGCCTGGCGTCGGCCGAGAGAGCTGGGAGTCTTTTCAGCTGCAAACGGTCTACATTCTGATGGGGTCGATGGTGGTGGTCTCTCACCTCTGATAGGGGTCCCTCTGCCCACGGTCCTCCCGCACCACTCACCACCGCCCCTGTCCAGATGGGAGCTCCCGATCCAGGCAGCGTGGTGTAGTAGAAGATGAAGAGGACTCCTCCCAGGACCCCACTCAACACGCCCAGCACGATCTGCACCGCCTGAAAGATGAAAAACCTAAGAACCCGGATCCCAGGTTCCCGGGCCCAGGAGAAACCCTCTGCGCCTAAGTCTCAGGGGAGTTGTGAGGACCTGCCACTCCGTGTATTAAAGGTTAGAACCCCATGAAAGGGAAAGAGAGAGAGAAGAGAGAAAGAGAGGGGGGACGAGGAGGGAGAGGACAGGAGGGGAGAGAAGGCGAGGGGAGGGGAGAGCTAGCCCACGCTGGGTCGGGAGAGGATGAGCTCCGGGTTCCACCAGCTGGGACTTTAAATGGTCAGGGGCTCCTTTGCACCCTTCAGCCCACAGCCCACCCTACGTACAGCTTTCCCTGAGAGGCCAGTAAGTGAAGGAAAAGCCAGAACTTGATCTCTAGGAAGAACGTAAGACTGGCTCAGCATCGCATTCAGAGAGAGGCTGGCTGGGAGAGTGTGCAGCAAGAGGAGGGGGCTTACCCTTCCCAGTCCAGGGAGACTGGGCGCCCTACTCACCCAGGAGGCCACCAGCAGCCGGCGGCGGCCCAGGGCCCGGGAGGCGGCGTGGGGCGGGGGCACGCGGGGCTGCAGCCGCTCAGCAGCAGCTTGGCCAGAGCCGACTCCTGGCGGATGTGCACCTTGATGCAGGTGGGCTGGGGAGCTCCAGCGGCCACCTCCCCGCCACCTGCCATCCCCAAGCCTGTGGACACCCGCCTGGGAGGGAGGAAGGGGGCGTCAGGAGGAAGAGTTGGCAGGAGGTTTGCACAGATTCCGCGGGAGCTGGCGAGGCCCCCGGTCACAGTGCAGCATCTGGGACCTGCCTTGAGGGGTGTCATGTGAGGGATCCCTGAGTCTGCTGAGGCTGAGGCCACCACTCAGCCCACTGGAGTCGCCGCCTTCACCCCAGATCTGCTCTGTCTCCCCATCCTCCTCCCACGGCCTCAGGGTCTGGACCAAGCGGTGCCCTGGAGCCCTCACCTCTCTCCTTTCTGCTCCCAGCTCGCTTGTGTGATCACGGCCCTCACCCTGGCTTTCCCCTCTGCCTCTTGCCCTCCAGAGCCCTCAGGCTGCCAGACAGAACTGAGTCCTGGCTGCCTGTTGAACTACTATTGAGGCAGCTGCTTCCCAGCTGAGCCCGGGGACCCACCCCCGGCCCCTACATATTTCCCTCTCCATCAATGGCTACTCAGCCCTGCGCTGCCTGTTCAAACTGCCCCCCCCAACCCTCTGCATGAAGTTGTGGGTGCAGATGGAGGCCAAAGGCCAGGATGATTTGGCATCACACGGGGACAGGGATGAACCTGGCCTCCACTTGTGCCACCTTCCTGGATGCACATCCTCTACGTGGTCATTGGTCCCTCCCTCCCCAGCAAGTTCTGGGGGGCCTGTGAGGGGGCAGGGTGGGCACTCCTCTGGGGAGGGGCCCTGTGAGAAGGGTCTCTGGGAAAGGGCCGCCTGGGCTGAGGGCCTGCCTCACCTGCTCTCCTCGGGGACCGACAGTCACGGTCGAGGGTGATAGGAGGGCTGGGGACGGCTGAGTGGGGGCTGAGAACCAGGCAGAAAGGGGAGGGGGTTGGTGGGGCTCCAGAAAGGGAAGGATGAGGCAACTTCCCAGCACACAGCTGGAGCAAAGGGCCCCTCCAGGGTTTTCCAGCTGCCAGGGGGGAATCACTGGGCTCCGATGCCCTGGAGAGCACAGGGGCCAGGTGGGTGGCCTGGGAGACTGCAGAGCTGACCAGCCCTGGAAAATCCCCCATCCCCACCAGGGCAGGGGCTTTCTGAACAAAGACTTGCCTGTGCCGTGTGCACCCCAGTGTGTGTGCTGAGGAGGGATGAACACGCCAGTGTGTGTGTGTTTGTGTGTTTGTGTGCTCTGCCTTCTCCGGCCAGCCTGATTATCTACTGGAGACCAAACCCCCCTCGAGGGGCCCCTTTGGGCCAGCTATTTTCTGGGAAGTCAAGGTGCTGAAGGTCAGGCCCTCATCACTCCACCCCTTCCTTCTGTTCTCTCCCACCCACTGCCAGGTGCCTCAGCTCTGGGCAGCTCTGCTCTGCTCGGCCGCTGGTTCCCAGAGGACAGCAGGTGAGCAGGGCCCTCAGGTGAGCCACCCAGGTGACCTGTCCCAGGAGACTCTCAGTGCAGCACCCCTCTCTCTTTCTCTCGAGGAGTCTCCAAGACCAGTCCCCAAAGCCCCCATCCTGTCTCACAGGATGCCATTCTCCCCCCATTCCTGGTCCCTGTAGGACCTGCTTGGGAGGGAGGGATACACTAGATAGAGGACGTGACACTAGAAAAATGGCTAGGCGGGTCGGAGGGCCACGTCAGCTGGACTCTCCCTCCCCAGTGCCTCATATCTTTATTCTGAGGGTGGGATGGCTGGTTTCCTGGTGAGAGGTCCTTCAGTAGCAAAGGCAGAAGGTGGAGGGCCCAGGGTGTAGCTGGGATCCCGGCCCTCTCTCCCCAGCTTCAGGGTCACAGGGAGGAGCTGGGCAGAGAAGAGCGTCCAGGGCAGCAGGGAAGAGCCCCACACCCCGGAGTTAGGGTGGCGTGAAAGGGGATCTTCATGGCGCTGGCCTGGCTCAGAGGAAGAGCAGGAATCTAGGCTGATCTGGGGATTGGAGCTGGGGGGTGAGGCGGGAGGGGGAAGCAGTGGTATCCAGAGGGTTCAGAGGGAGCCGGAGCCCAAGGCACATTCTGGACTGCAATATGATGCTGAGCCCTGGGTCCCAAGGAAGATCTGGCTAGAATCCCAGCTGGGCTTCCTTGTGTGTCTGTGAACAGGTCTGAACCTCCTTGCCCATCTGCAGAATCGTCAAACACCTGTCCTTTATACTGCACGGAGGCCAGGTAGGTGAAGAGTGAAACTGCTCTGTAAAGTTCATACGATACAAATGGGAAGACCTTAAACTTATTGCTCTTGCTGGTGTTTTTAGAATTGTTATTAATAATGTTATGATTTAAACAGTGAGAAGTAGGATGCCCATGAGAATTACCTGGAGAGGATTCCCTTTGGAGCTAGGCAAGTTGATTCTAAAGTGCCTAAGGAGAAGTAATCTAGCAAAAGTGGCCATGAAAGAAAAAAGTAACATGGGGGGGGGGGGAGGGTCATGAAACAGCTCAACTAAATATTAAACTCTATACTCATTATTAAAATTACAGTAATGCTGCATGACTCATCAGATCCACCAATGGGCAGAATATAAAGACTAAAATAGGCTTGGATTCCTACGGGAATTTCATTTTTGCTCAGGGGAGTATTTTAAATCAGTGGGAGAAAGATGATATATTCCGTAAACAGAATATACTCTTCAGAAGTTTACCATCTGAAGAGAACAAACCAAAACCAACTTGGATCCATTTTTTCCAACTTACAAGGTAAATTCCAGATGACTCAACATTTAAATGTGAGAACTGAAAACATAAAAGCACTTAGAAGAAAACATGGACGGATTATTATTTTATAATCTTGAAATGGGAAAGTCCCTTTTAAGTACAATATAAAACCCAGAAATCATAAAAAATGACTGAAAACTTTGATTATATAAAAATACAAACGAAGTCAAAAATAAATCACAAATTGTAAAGCACTATTTGTAACTCATGTCACAGATGGTAATTTTTCAAATACACGAAGAACTCCTATAAAGACCAAAACAAAACAGAGTAACAGAAGGAGGTCATAGGATATGAAAGGAAAGCTCACAAAAGAAGAGGAAAAAGGCTCTTAAACATGTGAAAAGATGACCAAACTCACTCATAAGAGAATTGATACTGGAATAGTCACAGAAAGCAGCCTGGTGGTTGCCTGGGGCCAAGGGTTGGAGGGGTTCCTGGGGAAGGGACATTAGGGAACTTTTTGCAACATAGAAATGTTCTGTATCTTGATTGTAGTTATGGTTGAACATATGTACACATTTGTTAAAAGTCACTGAGATACACAATTAAAAGGGGATATTTTATTGACTAAAAAGGATTAAAATCTACAACGGAATGTCATTTTTCCGAGAGACATTTGAAAAAGATTAGAAAGTTTGCTGACACCTTCTGCTGGTCTTGGGGAGGGGCAGTGGACGCTCTTGGAATTGTCCTTGCATGAGAATTGCATGGAAGTAGCTCCATGGAGGGAAATACCTTTTAAAATTACAAACACACATTCCCATTGACATGCTGATTCCACGTTGCTTGTAAGAAAAAAAATAAAGGTCTATAAATAGGGGACTGCTTAAAAAAATTATGATGCATTCATACAGTGGAATACTATGCAGCCATACAAACGAGTGAGGACGCATTTTATGGACTGATGTAGGATTATTTTTAAAAGATGGTTCTGCGAGCAAATCATTGTGCAGAAACTGTGTGTGCTATCCTGCCATTTGTGGGAAAAGAGGGAGAGAAAGAATATTTTTACATGTTTTTATATGCAAAAAAGTCATTGTAGGATATATTAGAAAATGATAATATTTTTCCACCTGGAAGACAGCTAGCTGGCTAGGAGAGAAAGATGGGAGAGTGGGTTTTAGCAGTATACCCTGTTTTATCTTTTGATTTTTTTTTAACCATATGAAAGTGTTATGTATAAACATATACACTCCGTTGCTGAAATAATTCAGATTCCTTTCTTTGTCAATCCCAAGGCCCAGACAAACTGTATCTGACCATTTTGGGAAGAGGTCCAAGAGTATATATGGTGAAAACTCTAGAGGTGATTCAGATTTGCAACCCAGATTAAGGTCACTGCGACAGAGACTTCCCTGGAGGTCCAGTGGTTAAGACTCTGTGCTTCCAAGGCAGGGGGTGTGGGTTTGATCCCTGGTTGGGGAACTAAGATCCCACATGCCGTGACTTGACTTGACTCGAAGACTGTTTTCTCTCCCTGAACTCATGCAGTGTATTCCTTTTTCCCTTACTTAGATCTCAGACCTCACTTCTGTGCATCTCCCCAGCAGGCAGGATGACCCAAAACATGCTGGTTGTGAATGGAGTCGACGTGGCCTCTACGCTGTCCCAGCCCACTCACATCGACATCCACATCCACCAGGAATCCGCTTTGGCACAACTGCTGAAAGCTGGGAGTTCCCTGATGGAGCACCTGTCCCACCGTCCTGCCAAGGCCAGGATAGGCTACGGACAGCTGGCACTAGGGGTAAGAGCGGGCTGGAGAGGTGGGTTAGCAAGGTGACACAGAGGAGGGTAACGCTCCTTCTTCCATACGATGCGGAAAAGGAAAGTGGAAACTCACTATTCCCCATGAAAACTCACTATTCGTATCCCATCTCGTTTGGGAAAAGAACGTTTGGGAAGTTTCGCCACAGAGATTTAGATGGAAAGGAATAGTGGATCCCTTCTTTGGTGCAACGTGAACAGTCCCAGCCAGAGCTGGGGGGTGGGCGGAAGGATCCCTGGAGGCGGTTCCTTCAGGTTAATTGAACCCACGTGGACGGAGGGCCTGCAATGCAAGGCAATATGATAGGCACTTTGGGGGAAAAACTTCAGAGAGGATATCTAGGCAATAACGTGAAGGTGCCCAGCATCCATCAGAAGGGATCAGGCAACTACACAAATGCCTAGAATTAAAGGTAGCTCAGGTGACATCCTTGGGAGGCAGGATGGCGTCCTGCAGGGGTAGGCATCTGAGCCAGCCCTTGAACGGAGCAGCGGTGTGTTTAGACAGATAGAGGTGGAAGATGGAAGAAAAGGAATTTCAGGTTAAAAGAATGGCAAGAAAGAGGACAAAGAAGCCAGAAAGCATAGGACAAGTTCTGTCAGGGTAAAGAGAATGGGACTCATGGCTGATTAGACTGGAAATACAGACCGGGGCCATATTGCTGAGAGCCTTGAGTGACAAGGTGAAGAATCTGAATCAGCTTCGATGGTGGGAAGACTGTGGAGAGATTCTGAGCAGGCGCCTGAGCTTCAGGCAGCCTCACAGCCAGGAGGTGTCCAGGTAAGAAGCATGGAGGGTCTGCACCTGCGACGTGGCAGCAGAAATGAGGAGGAAAGAGAGGAGTCCAGATCCTTTGTGGATGGGGTCGCCGTGACTTGGGAGTGAGTGGACGTGGAGTACAAGGGAGGAGAGGAGTCCGGGAAGATGCTGAGGTTTGGAGTGAAGGAGACCGGAAGATTGGAGCCCTGGAAGTCAGCGAGGCAGACACTGAGGGTGTGGGTGGGGTCTGGAATTTGGACGCAGTGAATCTGAGAAGCTGGCAGGACGTGTAGGTGGTGACGTCCAAGAGGCTGTGATAGTTGGATCCTCCAGGAAGCAGACGCCGAGTGGGAGTTGGGTGTGCGAAAGGTTTATTGGGGTGTAACATCCATGCAATGAAAAGGGCAGGAGAAGGACTGGGCAGGGGGAGACATCAGATCATGAGGCAGGGCTGACAAGGTCTGGGCCAGCCCAGTGGGGAGCTCGGGAGCAAAGACTGCCCATCACAGGAGTTCCGTGTTAGCTGAAAATGGCCCTTGAAACACTGCCTTGCTTAATCATTGGCTGGGTAGCCATCCCCAAAGACTGTGCCCTCAGTTTGAAAGATGAGGGGACCTTGAAGGCGCTGCCCACTGTAGGCTGTCAGCTAACCACTCTCCTTTTTTGAAGGAGGTCATCATGGCCCATCCTGGACAGGGTGATGGGTTTCCCAAGGGAAAATGAGGAGAAAAAAAAGAGGAATCATCAGGTGGGATGACAAATTGTGGTATTTAGGAAAAATAGGATTTAGAAAAGAATGAAGGATAAAAGGCTGGCAAGTCAAAGGGATGAGGGAGAACCAGGACGGGCTGCTTCATGGATGTTAAGGGAACAGAATTTCCAGAATCAGAGCTGCGGAGAAGTCGGGGCAGAGGAAGAGGAGAGGAAAACCACCTAGGTGGGAGCTGCATGGCTGCTCTTGGAGCAGGTGACTCATGGGAAGGGGTGTGGCTTTCCCCATCTCTTGCAGGTGACCCAGATATTGCTGGGGGCTACGAGCTGTGCTCTTGGAGGGCTTCTCTACTTGGGGCCCTGGATTCAGCTGCGTGCCTCAGGCTGTGCCTTTTGGGCAGGGTTTGTGGTGAGTAAGAGAGGGGTTGTGAGCTCTGAGGGAGGCAAGTGTTTATGGACAAGGAGAGAGAAAGTTCCTTTGGATCTGGGTCAGGGATTTGGGGAAGAGACCACAGACCCAGAGTCCAAATGCTCTCTGTTATAAGGAGGCTGCCTTAGGGGGTGGGCAAAACCCTTCCACCCTCTGTTTTTCTCTTTAAGGCAAGGCTGGGAATAGCGGGGCAGTTGTAAGTAGAGTCCTGTCCATCTGCTAGGTTTCTTTGCCTGTTCCTTGGATCCTGCTTCACATTGGCTGTTCTGGGGCCTGTTGGGAGAAGTGTGACGGGAGATCATTTCAGGACAGCCAACTGGAGGACTTTTCTGGTGTCTTCTCTTCCTAGGCCATTGCAGCAGGAGTTGGGGCCGTTGTCCATGAGAAGCACTGGGGAAAACTTTCAGTGAGTCTGGGCATCCTCTGTGCCCCACCTTGTCCTCTTCCCCCTCCTATGTCTCTGTTTTCCTGCCCTATTTTTCTGTCTTCTCCCCTTTGGTTTCAAATATCCTAAGATCTTTCCTGGAGGGGTAGGGAGGGTTTCCTTGGCCAGGAAGCTGGGGAAGAGGAGACCAGTTTGAGGCCGGGACCCCACAGCTCTGCCATCCATAGAGGGAGTCTGCCGCCTGAACCTCTCTCTTCTAGGGCTGCATATCAAGTCTGCTCACCCTGGCTGGCATTGGCACGGCCGTGGCCGCTGTTGTCTTCTGTGTGAATAGTTTAACCTGGCAACCTGATGTCTTCTATGACATCAGCTCCGTGTGTGATTCCTTAGTCCCTGCCACCCCCACCTTTGGGTACCAACAGACTGGACGAAGCAATTCCTATTCATCGTGGAAGGAGGAGCGCTGCAGAAACTACATGCAAATGCTGATGGTGAGAAAGGAGAGTCAGTCTTCCAGGACGCAGCACAGCTGTGCATTGGGGAATTGGGGCACCTGAGGGCAGAGATGTAGGCTCTCTGAGCTTCGACCTCACCCGAGGTCTTTGGTTCAGGAGGTTTTAACTTAATCTGAAGCCACTGTTCAGATCCTCATGGCATGAAAATTCCCTGAATCAAAGGGGATGAGGGCAAAGAGGAGACATTGAAGCGAGGATTTCATGAACCACCCTTCCGTCTTTTCTGGTGTGTGGCTGTTATCAGTTATCTATTGCTGCATAACGTACTACCCCAAAATGTACTGGCTTAACACTGCAATTTATTATTACTTCTCACATTCTGCGGGTTGACTAGGCTCACATGGGCAGTCCTCACTTGCGTTTTCTCATGCAGTTGCAGTCAGGTGTCAGTTGAGGGTGAAGTCATCCAAGAGCTTGACCGGGCTGGACCGCTAAGATGGCGCACTCACACAGCAGGGAGCTCAGCTGGGGTTATCAGCCAGGGAGCCTACAATGGCTTCTCCACGTGGCTTGGGCTTCTCGTAGCCCAGCACGCAGGTCCCAACAGGGAGCATTCCACTGTGAGCATTTCAAGAGGTAGGAAATGGAAGCTGCCAGGCCAAATAAGGGCTACCCCATAATTGACCTAGTGTCACTTCCACTGTATTTTGTTGATCAAAGCATTCCCAGGCCCTTCCAGATTCTAGGGGGGTGGAGCAGTGGATCCCACCTCTTCACAGGGGGAGGTAAGGTCACATTGCAGGCAAGCAAATGGGATGGAGTCTGTGGATGCCCCCGTAGTTGGAAGATGCAATCTGCTTTGGCGGGAAGTAGTTAGTTGGACAGGGTCTGATCCCTCCTGGGGTAGCAAGATGATAGTAACAGCAGAAGCAGACTCCTGACTGTAACTTTTTTCTTCCTTTATCTTCAGGATTTGTTCCTAGGAATCCGTGGTCTGCTCCTGGCCGTCTGTGTCCTGCAGGTCATTGTATCCTTGGCTTCCCTGGGCGTGGGTCTTCGACGCTTCTGTGGCCAGAGCTCCCGGGCCCTGGTGAGCTGTTAGGGAGGCACTAGGGAAAGAGCGGATCTGGTTGGTGAAGCTCTAGGGCTGGGAAGGACATCGGGGCAGGAACACTGCTGAGCAGGGGTCACGCTCCCCCTCACTCAGCCCTTTTCCTGTGCTTGGCTCTGCCCTTCACTGTCTGGGGAACATGACCCCATCACTATGTCCTGGGTTGACTTCTGCCTTCTGCCTCCGCTGCCCTTCTTTGCTCTCATTTTCCCACGTTCCCCTCTTTCCCACGTCCTAGGTCTTGTCTAGCTCCCCTTCCTCCGTCACCTTTTTCTTCCCTCCTTCTTTCATTTGTCTGATTTCCAGTTCTATGGAGCTAACTCTACTCCAACCTTTTCCTCCCAAGAATTGATTTTCCTCCTTTTTTTTTTGTTTTTTTTTTCTGTTTTGTTTTTGTTTTTGTTTTTTTTCAGGATGAAGAAGGGTCCGAGGAGAAGCTGTGGGGGAAGGATTCAGTGCCTTCCTCCCCCCACAAGGAGAAGAGCACAGCTGTTGTCCTGTGAGCAGCCAAAGACCCTACCTGGACCCTGCATGTCCCTCCAGAGTAGCCCAGGGCCCCTCACTGCCCTGTCCCTCACACTTGCCTCCTTTGGCTGCTCCCCATCACCCCAACACCCTCACCCACTGTTCCCACTCCAGGGTCCTCAATTCAGTGAACAGGTATTGTCACATTTTCCCCAATGCTTATTAAACAGAAACAACCACAAAAAATGATTTTGTGCAGAAAGGGTGTAGTCTCCCTTTGTTGATACACACGGTGCGTTGATACACATGGAATTAAATGAGAGTTATGTATCATATGGAAACAAGGTCCCAATAAGACTTAATTTACGTTCTGCTCTATATCCCAAGTGTAAAAACTCCTTTTCATGATTTCCTTCTGTTCAGTGTAAAGTGAAAATAACTCTTACATACTTAGAATCTTTTTACCTGCTAAGGTTTTCTTTAAGCATCTGTAACTGATCAGTGGGCTTTAGAGAACCATGTGAGACATGGAACAAGATCATTTCCTCCCTCCCTCCCTTTCTTCCTTCCCTTCATCTCCCTCCCCCTCTGTCTCTTTCCTTCCTTCTTCCTTCCTTCCTTCCTTCATTCCTTCCTCTCTCTCTCCCTTCCTCCCTCCCTTCCTTTCTTTTTTCTCTTTCTCCCCCATCTCTTTCTTTCTCTCTTCTTTTTTGCAGCAATTACTGTTGGTTCTCTCGCCACACACACACACACACACACACACACACACACACCCCTGTTATTCTTCAATTTCATTGTAAATGATAAGATTGATTAGTTTTTTACTTTTTAAATTTTCTATGTACAATATAAGTATATAGATGTAAGCACTTCTGCTATGGAAGCAGGTTCATTTGTCCAATGTGCAGCAAGCCAAATGCTGAGATGCTGAGGTGTGCCACAGAGAAAGTGTTTATTCACAAGGCAGCCAAGCGAGGAGACAGGAGAACAAATCTCATATCTGCCTCCCTGAAGGTGAGGGGCTTGAGATATTTATGGGATAGAGAAGCAGGGTGGTCTTAGGCATGGAGAAAGGTGATTGGAAGTAGGGAAAATGTGAGGTAGCTGGTATTCCATGCCAGCATATCTGAGTTACATGTTTCTTCAGGGGATACATGTCCAAAAATGGAGGTACTTAGCATGATCTGAGGGTGGAGTTTTCACCCCTCTGATGTCAAAAGGTCACTCACTGGACCCCTGTGCAGGCCCAGTTTTAGGGTTGTTGGTCCCAACCAGTCTTAGCCAGCTTGAACTGGACAGGAGCCGACTCCAAGCCTTGGAAAACAACTTAAGCCCCTGTTACTATAGTGACCCATTCATCAGAGGTGTTATCTATAGAGGGCCACTAAGGAGTCAAAAAATAATTAAGACAAGCTTAGTCAGTGAAGGCAGGTTACAAGGGAGGGGTTTTTAACAAGCTGTTGCCTTCCCTGCAGTTCTGTAGGATGAGCTCAAGAATTTCTGTTAGTCACCAGTTTCTGTTAGCCTTATGGCGCATGATTTCATCTCTGAAGGGTAAAAAAGCAGGCCATGGTCTGTAGAATTAAGACATCATAGGGATTCTGGCATTTTTGGTTCCAACATAGTGAGCAGACTTGCATTTCCATTGGGGTTTTATGAAATCTCTGAGAGGTAAGTGTTATTACTAGTTAGAAGACCCACAACAGAAGAACTGGCTGGGAGCCCCGCCTTTACCCCCTGCACAATCCTGCACTACGATGTGGTGTTGGCAGGGGCAGAGCTGCTGGTATGGGTGAGGCATAGCCTCACCGTGGGAGGTTAGGGTGGTGGGCTTGTAGATAGAGATTTGTAAACAAGCTTGTGTAATAAAGGTCAAAGGGATGAGGTGGTATTATGTTCAGAGTACTGGACAGTACTTGGCAAATTACACCCTGAGGGGCAAGTCTGGTCTGCCACCTACTTCTGTAAATAAAGTTTTATTGAAACACAACCACACTTCTTGGTTTACACATTGTCTATGCAACAAGGGCAGAGTTGAGTGGTCTCAGTAGAGACTAAATGGCCCACAGAACTTAAAATAGAGTTTGCCGTCCCCTAGTGTGGGAGACCCCAGTGGAGGGAGTAGCTAGTCCTACTGGGTGATTGACAGGAGCTGGGGAGCTTATGCTCTTGCTTCACCAAATGTGAATCTAGCATGGGCAACAGGGAGAAGGCTTTGCCCCACCCTAGACTGACTGAGTCAGGATTTGCATTTTCTCAAGATTGGCAGGTGCTTCCTGCCTTCAGCACATTTAGAGAAGCACAGAGATAATCACAGGTGTCTTGTTCGGATATAGAACAAGCCCCTTTGAATTTGATGTCTTTAATTCTTTTGATGCATTTGTTAACCTTAGCATTTTAAAAAGGAATTTTCGTGAGAAGAAACAACAGCAAGGCAGAACCAAAGATGCCGCTAAGAGGAAGCATCTTTCCTCTCTTCCTTAGCTTAAGATGCTGTTAGTTTTTGTGCTTCAGTATTTCTAAACCATCCTTTTATGGCTAGATTAGATAGAAATTCTTTTCATTTTTCATTCTGGTAAATAAACGACAACTTGGTAGTTTGCTTATTTGTTTATTTTGTTGTTGTTTTTCTAGCATGAAGCGATGTCTTACTGTCAGAGTCTGGCAACTTCTTTTCTTCCCCCCTGAAGTCTCTATGTCTCTGAGGGAAGGGGTCGCCCCTCCATCTGACTTCTCCCTCTCCCCCATTTCTTCTTTTCTGGGCTCCACTGCCCTCCCTCTCCTTACACTGTGAATAACCTTGGAAGTTTCATAATCTTTGTTTTTCTTTTCTGTAGGAAATCAGATGTCATCCCCTTCTCCCCTTGCTTTTGTTTACTTGGAAAAACCAACAGTTATTTGTCTATTTACACAACTCAGTTTTTGTGACCAGATTGTATTTATGCAACTGACTTCATGACCCTGGGATCCAGCAATTAATCACAAGCCTATTTATATTTACTGAAGTGTTTAAAACCATTCAGAGTGTAAACAGGAAATGGTTCTATTTCTCTTTTCCAATCACTGCTTTTAACTGTGTTTTGTCAGCTCCCCATTTCCCCATTGGATATTGGTCCTTTAACATCAGGACCAGATTCCAGATTCCACAACCTGGTCATTAAAATGGTCTCATGTTTGGTGTTCAAGACCCAGTTCTGTTCATGTTTAAAACTGCAGTCATCAGAGCTTGGGTCCCCCTGCCAGCAGAGACCACTGCTTGGACTGGGAGGGTTAGGGTTAAGGTTAGGGATGTGCTGTCCTAGTGTGTGGCCCCTCCTTCTCCTTCCAGTTTCCTAAAGAGTCCTGAGGGAGGCAGGGGAGGGGATGGGGGTCCGGGCTTTCTTGGCTCAGCCGAGGGCCAGTGACCATTTGCTGATGTGATGTGGGTAGTGTCTGTTCTTGCTCCATCGCGGAGACATCTAGGAATTTCCCTGCCCACTGCTCCGTTAGCTGCCTGGCTCAATCAGGAAAACTTCCTGGAAAAGTACATCCTAAGGAGACAGCTATGAAATGCCGGGGAGGGGAGGGCTTTCCTGCAGTAGGAGTATTCATTTACTATTTCTTGCCCCTTCAAGGCCCAGAGTCTCTTCAGAGATATTTCAGGGGATGGGATAAGGCCCCATCACCTCAAACTCCACAAAGAAGGCCCTGGAGCCTCAGATGCAAAGAATTGCTCACAAGAAAGTTTGTAATTAATTTTTATGGGAAACTAACGGATGTGTGGACACGGGGTGGGGGGATGAGGAGGGTGGGATGAACTGGGAGATTAGGTTTGACATAAATACACTACCAGGTGTAAAATAGCTAGATAGTGGGAACTTGCATATAGCACAGGGAGCTCAGCTTGGTGCTCTGTGATGACTTAGATGGGTGGGATGAGGCGGGGATAGGAGGGAGGTCCAAGAGGGAGGGGATATATGTATACATATAGCTGATTCATTTTGTTGTACAGCAGAAACTAACACAACATTGTAAAGCACTTATACTCCAATAAAAAAAAATCCTTTCTGAATTAGGAAGTAGACATTATGAAAGTGTTTCTTTCCACCGGTAGGTACTGCTCTGAACTTGTTCAGCGTTTATTGGTTTAGTTTATTTCTCCCTCTCCCATCTTCAGTGCCCCATTCACTCCTCATTCAGGAGGATTTCTGCTTTCTTAGTGGTTTCCTTTGAAATCTTTTTTTTTTTTTTTAAAGCATGTGCACTTAACTAAACAAATTCTAAAGGTAATCAGTATCCTTATCCTCTACCTGAAAAATACTGTGCCTTTAGAATGCTCCTTGTTAAATGATATTCTTATCTTGAGTTTTAGTTCTATCTTGACTTATTTCAACCCACAAATTAGATATTTTATTTTTTTCGTATACTCAGTGTTTGTTTAAATTTACCTATGTTTTTATTAATGGCAAAAAAGCTCTCCTTTTCTTCCTGTAGTTCAGGCCTTCTTTCTGATATCCTTTGTCTTCTTTTTTGAGGTACATCCTTTAAACGTTTCTTTAATAGCAAAGATCTCTTGGTGGTAAACCTTCTTAGTTTTTTATTTATCAGAATATTCTTTATTATACCTGGCTCAAGATAAATAGTTTCACTGGATATACCATTCCAGCTTTAGTTAATTATATCTAATTCAGGTTGCTTTTCAGATCTTTACCTTGTCTTTGATGTTTTGAAATTTTACTTCAAAATGTGTAGGTGTGCATGAATTTATTTTCCCTTGAAAATTCCTCCTGAGAAAGTATTTTTAAAAATTCCAAGTCTCAGAGTTCACACATTTTTTTTTTTAACCTGGGAAACTCTGAATTATGCCTTTGAATAGTTCCTTTCCCACATTCTCCCTAATATTTCCTTCTAAAATTTTGATTTGCCTCATGTTAGACCCTCTCACTCTAGCTTCCTTATCTCCTAACCCGGTTTGTGCTTTTTATTTTTCATCTCTTTATTTCTACCTGCTGCACTCTGGTTAAATTCTTCATAAGTATTTACCAAGTTACCCAATTTCTGCCTCAGTTATGTATAATCTGCTTTTTCCGTTCCATTAAATTTTAAGTTCCATTAAAATTTTCTAGATATGATATTTGCTTCTTTTTCAGATCTTCCTGTTCCTTTTTGATATTCTCTTGTTCCTAAGTCATGCCACCGATGACCTATTTTACTTCTCTAAGCTTACTACATTATTTATTTTATTTTCTGTAAGAAAAGTACCAGATTTGAAGTCTTTGCTGTTTTTTCTCCCAACTCTCCCAACTCTCACCAATGCCGTCTTATTTATTTTATTAACATCTATTTATTTTTATTAATTTTTTTTTACCATTTTGACCATTTTTAAGTGTATAGTTCAGTCACATTAAGTACATTCGCATTGTTGTGTAACCATCACTACCATCCATCTCCAGAAATTTTTGTTATCCTAAATGGAAACTCTGTACCCATTAAATACTAACTCCTCATTTCCCCCACTCTCCAGCCCCTGCTAACCCCCATTCTGCTTTCTGTCTCTATGAATTTGATTATTCTATGTACCTCATATAAGTGGAATTATATAATATTTATTATTTCGTGTCTAGCATATTTCACTTAGCATAATGTCTTCAAGGTTCACCTATGTTGTAGCTTATATCAGAATTTCCTTCCTTTTAAAGGATGAACAGTATTTCATTGTACATAGCACATTTTGTTCATCCATTCTTTTGTTGATAGACAATTTGGTCTGTATTACAATGAATTGTAATGGTAAATAAACCCTCCTGTCTTGTCTATACAAGAGTGATGTTAGAGAGAGTTGGGAGGACAGCTTCTAAATATTTGTTGGATGAATCAATAAATGGCATGAATTATTTTTTGCAGTGTGAGTAGAGTTTTGTTTGAACCAATTATACAGTCTGCATTGGGGTCAATGGGATGAATTTGCGGGGTAATTGAGTAGAGCAACGAGTCTCAATGTGGGATTAGAATAACATTCCCACTAGGAATGAGAACCACCTGGAGCCTCTTACAAGCTATCCTACCGTTCTTGGTTGAAATATCTTGGTTCCACTTTTGGAACCAATGGACTAGTGTTAGTATGAAGTTTCATAAGTAGATGGCCCCAGCATTCATCATTCCCCAATTTTCTAGGCACAACCCTAGATTTCCATTTGGGGATCCACTTTTTCCTCATTGTCTGGCTGTGTGTTCATGGTGGGGTTTTATCCTCAGTTGCAGGCATAAGGCATGTGACCCAAACTTAGATTAAGTGCGGATCATTTCCCCCAGACCATGGTGATTGTTTCAGGAGTGGGCACATGGCCCAAGTCCGTCACATTACAGTAAATCTTAGGGCTACCAGGAAAAGCTCTTGCACTTGCTGCTGAACTTGAACCTTCAAGGATGTAAAGTTGGAGCTGCAGCAGCCACCTTGCCCCCCCCGAGAGGTTCTCCTGGAGCTGCCAAAGACCACACCCCCTCCACGGGCTTGAGAATGAAGACAACCTGTGGAAGGCAGAGCTGAGAGGTGGGAAAGAACCACTCCTGAAGGTGTTGCTTGAGCTCTGAGTTCAGCAGTGCCTGAAGCTGGATTGAGCCTTGACATTTTAGTATGTGCCCAATAAGTTGTCTTTTGCTTAAGCCTCTTGCAGTTTGAAAGAGTTCTAATTAATAGGCTGAGAGACTGGGCTAAGGTAACTGGCATTTAGATGGGTGCCCAGGAGTCTCCAGGTCCCACATCCTAGGGTGCTGCACTCAAAACCGCCTGGGTGGGGTGCTGTTTTGTGGGGTGAACCCAGGTGTACTTACTCCATTGCTGTTACTTTGGGGGATAAAACATTGTGATTTGGGGGTTGGAGGGAAATCACATGTGCCCCAATATGGTTTTTACATTCTACTGCCTCCCTTCCCCCCATTTTCCATGCCCTTAGGAGAGGATTTGGTTACAAAAATATATGTGCAGCATAACAAGTTGTATATAGTCTTTGCAACGAATGCAAATATACACATGCATATATATGTATATTTATTTATATACTCATAGGATCAGCTTTTGGAAGGAAACACCAAAACTGGCTACCCTGATTGCCTGGAGGGATGGAAATTGGACATCAGGAGATGAAGCAGGGGGACTTTTCACTGTAGACCCATTCCTACGTTTTGAGTATTCCCTAATCAGAAAAGTAATTTAAATTAAATTATTAAAAAACTAAAATATTTGAAGACTTCCACTAGATCCTTTCTATCCTCGCTAACCCAGTGCCTGCTCGGCGTTATCACCAAGCCCATCTGCTTTGTCACTTTACGGCTTCAAATGGAGACGACAGCATGACATGATCCAGGGATGGTCTGCATGCGCAGAGAACCCAAAGTTCTCTGTCAGGCCCTAGGCAAAAGAGCACAAAAAACGGGTCAACTGCCAAGAGCCTTTCTCTAAAATGATTGCCCAATCTCTCTGGGGAGAACTGAGGTTTCAAGTAGGGCTATGATACTGCACAGCAAAGCCCCCGTTTCTGACATTTGGGGTTTGGGAGTCCCTGCCTGATGGACCAGAGTCGCTAATCAGGCTGCCTGGGCAGGGAGGGCCCCCGGGAAAGTTCCTGCATGGAGGCCACAAATTCAGGCTGCCGCCACCTTCATTTGTAGGAATGAAGACCAGGTACCTGAGGAAAGCAGAAGCCCAACGAACTGATAGAGAAGCCCTGAGAGAAGCAGAAGGGAAATTAAGACCATCCAAATAACATCTTTAGCAAGATGAGGAATTGCATTAAATATTGCATCTATCAGCATTAGAATGTGCTATCAATAAGGACAATTAGCAGACAAGAGTCACTTAGAGATTAAACATATGGTTGCTAAAGTTAAAAAAAAAATCCAAAGAAAATCTAGAAAAGAAGGAAAAAGAGAATGAAAAAAGATTGAAAAAGAGGTATGAAATATGAGAGAAGAAAATAAGAGCAAGAGAAGGCCATCCCTGTGGCCATGGCTCTGTTAGAGAAACATCCACTAATAGGGGTGTCTGCAAGAGAGAACAGAGAAAAATCAACATAAAGAAAACTGCAGAGTTAAGGAAAGACTTTAATTTGCAGAGTGAGAAAGCCCATTTAGTGGCCAGCACAAGAAATAGGAAAAAAAATAGACTCTTTCGCACTTAGACCCATCTTCATGAAAGGATAAGAAGATTCCAAAAGTTAAATAACAACAATAATGATTTGGTGGCTTACAAAGGTATAGGAGTTAGATTGGCATCAGACCCAGTCAATCTAAGCTGGAGGACAAATGGAGAAATGTCCTCAGCATTTTGAGGGAAAATGATTTTGAATCGGCATTTTGAAAGTGCAGTCAATCCAGTTCTTGAATGAAGGGGCAGAAAAATACTTTTATTTTCACAACATCTGGAATTCAGAAAGTTTGCCTCCTACTCACTTTTTAGTGATAGCTATTTGAAGGTTTGCGCTGGCAAAACTAGAGAGAGACCCACCCAAAGGAGAGATGGGCTCTCCCAGGGGATGTGATCCAGAAGAAGAATGACAAGAGGTGCGGTTGGCGGCAGGAGGGAGGTGGAAGGTGGGGGGGTGGATGAGGGAGGAAGGGCAGGGTGAGGATATTTCATCTTCCCTGTGAGAACCTAGAAAGTCACTCCTGTTGATGGAATAGGACCGGTACTCATAGATAATGAAGGCCTCATTGGCAGAGAAAAAAGTAAAAATGCCAAAGAAAACTCGAAAATAACTTAGAAAGGGCATATATGTACTTAAGTTATGCGTAAATAAGTCCTCAAACCACATCATCTTGGTGTGCACCAACATTATCAAAACATGAATGAAACATTCAATTTTGATTAAGCTTTATTATCTATATACTTCATTTTATTTTGAAGATTTATAATTTCAAGTAGCATTACTTAGGGACTGAGCCCTAAAAATACAAATGTTAAAGGACATTTTCAAGCACACAAAACTATAGCCAATTGTAACACACTGCACCCACGTGCCCTCAGAACACATTTTCTACTTTCAGCGATCAGATCTAGTTTCATCTATATCTCCCTCATATTTCCTCTCTTTGGAGAATTTGTTTTATTGTGAAGGGTGTTTGCTGGTTTCTGTAGTGAAGAGCTGTGTTTAATACCAGATGAGACTCACATTATCTCCGCTTCCCAAATTGATCTTCAGCGGACCTGGTTTCAGAAAAGAATACAGGAAGGATATTCAAGTAGAATCTGCAAACGTTTAGTGATTATTTCTGGTATTGCATTTCTCATCATTCGTGGACTGATGACCATTTATGGAAGATGCTGGGAGTCAGAGGAAATCACTGCTACCCAACTGGAAGAATTATCGGCATGTGTAATTAACCAGGATCAGATTGAGGCTTTAGCAACAGAGAAATGAACAGATGCCACCTCAGTATGATCTTATATTAAACCTGAACATCTTTGGGTATTTGGGCCTTTCAAAAGTTTCTTGAACACTTAAAACATAGAAATAAATACTGGTGTTAAAAACTTAAAAAAAAAAATCAGATTAATCTTTTTTGGGTGACATCACTAAGCGTTGGCTGTTCTGGCAGCTCAGCATGCATTCCTGCTCTTTCTGGGAACAGGCCCCTGGTTTCCTTTGGAAACAGTCCCCCTCGGCTGCAAGCCCCTGAACCTTAACTAAGTGACTCTGACTTCACCAGCTCTCAACCCGGGACTGGCATGATACAGGGCATCATGTGATGCAGGGTAATCGGTGTATCCCAGCCCCATGGCTTGGGTATAGGGATGGGCTTGGGCTCCAAGGCTGTCCCACAGGACTCAGTCCTGGGATTTTTTGTTGGAGAGGTGAGGAGAGAGAGAATATAGCAATGACTGAAGCTAGATAAATTTCCTTTTCTGTTTAAGCTGTGTGAGTCGTACTTCTGTTTCCTGCAGCAGAAGCGGCCTGAGGGATTGGTTAGCTTACTTAGAACTAGAAACGAAATTGTAAAAGTGATAAGAATGTTGCCAAGCACACAAAACAGGCCAAGCTGACTGTCATTGCTGAGAGTGGACCAAAAAGTAGGAAAGCACACCAAAATGGGCCAAAGCATCTCAGGTTTCAGAAAGTTCTCCAGAGATATCTGTCCCTGATTCTGGGACCGGACATAATTGCTTAAAAGTAGGTGAGTTTGAAAGACAGCAGCCATCGTGCACAAATTGTAAAAACGTGTAAAACCAATCACTAGAATTAGTAATTTAAAATATTTTTTCATATTTTCAATTGTGAACCTTTCATACTTGTTTTTATTTTCAGTGCAGTATTTTTCTTCTTTTCCTTTCTAAAATTCTTGGTCACTCCTTTGGCCAGCCCCACTCCTCACTTACTTTCCCATTCCCAAGTGGTTTGTCTTAAGAGCTGATGCTTGTTTGTACTTTTCTTGGTACTTGTTTATCTTGATTGAGGTACAATTGTTACACAATGAACTGCACATATTTACAGGATGCAATTTGGTAAGTTTTGACATATATACACCACGATTAAGGTAGTGAAAATATCCATCACCTCCTGGAAGTGTCGTTGTGCTCCTAGGCAATCTCTCCCTCCTGGCCCTCCTCTCCCTGCTGGCCCTCCTCTCCCCCCATCCCCAGGCAACCCCTGATTTGCTTTTTGTCAACGTAGATTAGTGTACATTTTCTAGAGTTTTATATAAGTAGAATCATACGATGTGTATTCATTTTGTCTGTTTGTTTGACTTCTTTCCCTCAGCCTAATGATTTTTTTTTCAGTAAACCTGATTTTGTTTTTGTTTTTTTAATTTAATTTTTATTTTATATTGGAGTATAGTTGATTTACTAAGCATAACGATTCTGAGAGCCATCCATGTTTTTGTGTATCAGTAGTTCATTTCTTTTTATTTAGAATAATATTCCACTGTGTGGATATACTGAAGTTTCTTTATCCGCTCACCTGTTGATGGATATTTGGGTTGTTCCCAGCTGTTACAGGTAAAGCTTCTGTGAACAATCAGGTACAAGCCTTTGCAGACGTATGCTTTCTCTTCTCTTGGGAAACACCTAGGATTAGAATGGCTGAAACATCACAGGTGTATGTTTACTTTTTAAGAAAGCGACCAAGTGTTTTCCAGAGCCATGGCACCATTTTATATCCCAACCATTTCCCCCACATGCTCACCAACACTTGGTGTGGTCAGTGTATTTAGTTTCAAGCATTCTAGTAGTCCTTTTTAACGGTTGCACAATATTTCCATGATATCCTTACCGATGAACTTTTACCGCACTACCTGTATTTTTGCCTCTAGAAAAAAATGCTGTGCTCCTGGGCTGCGGTAACTGGAGCTTTTACTGCTGTGAGATGGAGTCTTTGGAATAGGATCACTCATTGAAGGGTATAGATATTTAAAATTGCAATAAATATTATCAGAGAGCTTTCCAAAAAGGCTGGACTCATTTACATTTTACCAGCAGTGCATTAAAGTGGCCTTTGTCCTTCTCCCTAACCTCACTACTGACTTTTGCCAGTAGTAGATATTGGAACTCATTTTAATTTTTGCAAATTATTTTAATTTTCACCTCCTTGACTATTTATGAAGTTGAGTATCTTTTCATATATGTATTGGCTGTTTATTGTTCATCTTTGAACAATCTACACATATATTGCCCAGTTTCCTTGATTTTTGTGAGCTTTTTTTACAACATGCATTTTAAGATTTCATCTTTTTTTCAAGTCTGTTTTTTTTTGTGTGTGTGTCTTTAACTTTGAGGCCATAATAAAACATTAAAGTATCTTTTCTTTGATAACTTCTGGCTTCATGTCTTGGTTAAGAAAGTATATCCAACTCTTGTATTGTACATACAGTTTCCTATATTTTATAAGATTTTTGTTGTTTTATTTTTTACAGATGAGAATTTAATCCTCCTTGGATTTTTATATAGTATGGGGTAGGAGCTCTGCTTTATTGTCTCCTAGTTGGAAAACCATTTGGTTAAGCACCACTTACTAAATAAACCATTGTTTCCCTGCCTTTGTCATATATTAAATCCCATTATTAACTGGGATTCCCTATGTACTATGTATATTGTTCTACTTACTGATTTGTCTTTTCTTATGTCAATACCAGACTGATTTCATTACACCAGGCATTTTTCACCCCAAGAAAATACGTAATACTTAAGAAAGTGTTATTTAATTCTACCTACAAAAAGTTGGGGTTTCAATTGGAATTAAATTACATATATATCAATTTTGGAAGAATGTATATTTCAATTGGAATTAAATTGGATTTAATTGGAATTTCAATTGGAATTAAATTACATATATATCAATTTTGGAAGAATGTGTATTTTTATACTAGTATTTTCATACAAGAACATAGTGCTGCTGAAACTGGGCCTCTGTGCAACGGCACCGAATTGAACCTCGGAGACAGAGTTCTGGGTGAAGTAGAAAAGAACAGCTTTATTGCAGGGCACCAAGAAAGGAGTTCAGGGCAGCTTGTGCTTAAAAGGCCAGAACTCCCCGAAGGCTTTCAGGGAAAGGTTTATAAAGACAGGGTGAGGAAGGGTGTTTGTGGGGTGTGTGATCAGCTCGTGGACCTTCTTCTGATTGGTTGGTGGTGAGGTAATCGAGAGTCAGCATCATCGACCTTCTGGTTGCAACCGGTCTGGGGTCTACGTGCTTGTGCGCAGCATGTAGTTAACTTCTTCCGCCTGGTAGGGGTTTCAGTATTTGCAAAATAACTCAAAGGACGTGGCTCAGAATATTATCTATAGCCCTTGAGGAAGAACTAAAGGTCCTTGACTTTGTTTAATGGCTAAAATGCTATTATTTTGTCTTGCTTGACTGTTTTCCTTTCTGCATTTTCTCACTTTACTGATTAAATTTATCCTTTGACTAAAGTTTTTTTTACAGACAAAAGGCAGGTGGAGGACATGAGCGGGGATTTATTCTGGGAAGGCCTCATAGGGTCCTGCTCAGTTACAACAGTAAGTTTCTCTACTAGTTCACATCCTGTTTCATTGCTCTTTTTTTTTTTTTAATAAAGCTTTTATTTATTTATTTATTTATTTATGGCTGTGTTGGGTCTTCGTTTCTGTGCGAGGGCTTTCTCTCGTTGCGGCAAGCGGGGGCCACTCTTCATCGCGGTGCGCGGGCCTCTCACTATCGTGGCCTCTCTTGTTGCGGAGCACAGGCTCCAGACGTGCAGGCTCAGTAGTTGTGGCTCACGGGCCTAGTTGCTCCGCGGCATGTGGGATCTTCCCAGACCGGGGCTCGAACCCGTGTGCCCTGCATTGGCAGGTGGACTCTCAACCACTGCGCCACCAGGGAAGCCCTCATTACTCTTTGAAGTTCTCCACTCAACTCTCATGAGTTCCTTCTTGATCACATGGCCTCCCTCTCAGCAAGGTATCATCACTCGCCTATCCTTCGTGAAAATCATTCTCTTGCCTTTCCTTATAGTTTTACCGCCTATGTCTGTTGCTCTAAATAATATATATATTTTAGTTTTGTCCGTTATTAAGCTTGACAAAAATGGAATCAGACTCTGTGTTCTCCCGGGACTTTCTTCTTTTGTTCAACATAGTGTATATGAGATTTATCCATGCTGGTGCCGGTAGCTGTATTTTGTTCATTTTTATGGCTGTGTATTATTCCATTGTGTGGGTATTCTACAGTTTGTTTATTCAATCTACTCTTGATGGATATTTGGGTTGTTTCTAGCTTTTTACTGTTATGAGCTTTCTTATAAAAATATCCTCACGTATTCATCCATGTAAGAGTTTCTCTAGAGCAATTGTCTTCAAACATTTTTGCTTGTGTATTCACCAAAAATTTTTTTTGAATCTAGGTGCTCCCTTGAGCATTTTAAACTGAACTTAAAATTTTTTTCATCATGAATGTTTGCAAAGAATGCAATTTCTAACACATTGTAGATATTAACATTTTAAAATAAAACTGCTACTTTTAAAAAATTTTTTTTAAATTTATTTATTTAATTTATTTATTTTTGGCTGCGTTGGGTCTTTGTTGCTGTGCGTTGGCTTTCTCTAGTTGCGGCAAACAGGGGCTACTCTTCGTTGCGGTGCACGGGCTTCTCATTGCAGTGTCTTCTCTTGCTGCAGAGCCCCAGCTATAGGCACGTGGGCTTCAGTAGTTGTTGCACGCGGGCTCAGTAGTTGTGGCTCGCCGGCTCTAGAGCGCAGGCTCAGTAGTTGTGGCGCAGGGGCTTAGTTGCTCTGCTGCATGTGGGATCTCCCCGGACCAGGGATCGAACTTGTGTCCTCTGCATTGGCAGGCGGATTCTTAACCACTGCACCGCCAGGGAAGCCCCAAAACTGCTACTTCTTTAAAAAAATAACATAAATAACATAGAAGTTGGATACCAACCATAAGCTATTTAAAAAATACATGAACAAGCTCTTTTATAATAGAAATTTTATACTTGTTCCTTTTTCTCCTTGACTGTCCATTTAAATCCTCCACAGACTTGTATCTTATTATAATGGATTTTTATGCTGGAAAAATCTTGATCATCCTAGCATATATTTCTGCCACAAAAATATATATGAAAATTGAAAAAAGTTCTGTGACTGTAAAACTTTAAGTAAAACATCTCTTCTGTATTTAAGTATAATTAGTACACAATTGATCAAAACAACACAAACATATCACAACATTTGTAAAATAATAACTTAATAAACTTTTTTACTTTGGAAGTGCATCTCTCAGAATCAGTGAGATTTTTTCCCATTTATTTTATGTATGCATGCATGACTATTATTCTCTGCTAGAATGAGACAATGTTCAGATCAATTGGACTCCTATTTTTTGTTTTAATCAGTGCAGGCAAGAGAAACCTTGTTCACATAAATAAATAATAAGAATAAAACCATTTTTTTTAATGGCAAGTCCGCTCAATTCTCTGAACCCCTTCCAAGACAAATGCCCCCAAACCACATAGTGATCTCTCATTAATTTCAAATTGTGTATTAATGGATATATCTGCCTTCTTTTTTTGTTGAAAACAAAATAGTGTAAACTGCTTGGCTTGCAAAAGGAGTTATTAGCCAGTCATTTGAGACATTAGATTTTGCAACATCTGGGTAGTATACCAAAAAGGCTTTACCAAGACCTATCAAATGACTATATTATATCTCTTATTCTTTTACTGAGAGGCTGAAAGGTATCTGTTTAATCTGATATATCTAAAACATTTGGAAAAAAATTGAAAAATTGTAAACTTTGATAAACCTTTGTCAATATATATATTTTTTACCTTCCGGTTTTATTGAGATATAATTGACATACAGCACCGTATAAGTTTTAGGTGTAGAGCATAATGATTTTATTTACATACATCATGAAATGATTACCACAGTAAGTTTAGTGACTATCCATTATCTCATGTAGATACAAAATTAAAGAAATAGAAAAAAATATTTTTTCTTGTGCTGAGAACTCCTAGGGTTTGCTCTCTTACAACTTTCATGTATAACATCCAGCAGTGTTCATTATATTTATCATGTTGTACATGACATCCCTAGTACTTATTTATCTTATAACTGGAAGTTTGTACCTTTTAACAGCCTTCATCCAATTTCCCCTTTCCCACCCGCTGTATCTGGTAACCACAAATCTGATCTCTTTTTCTATGCGTTTTTTTGTTTGTTTTTGAAGTATAATTGACCTACTACACTACGTTAGTTCTTGTTGTACAACATAGTGATTCAATTATTTTGATACATTTCAAAATGATCACCATTATAAGTCTAGTTATTACTCACATCTTCTTTATCCATTCATTTATTGATAGGCACTTAGATTGCTTCCATATCTTGGCTATCGTAAATAATGCTGCAATGAACATAGGGGTGCATATATCTTTTCTAATTAGTGCTTTTGTTTTCTTCAGATAAATACTTAGGAGTAGAATTGCTGGATCATATGGTAGTTCTATTTTTAATTTTTTGAGGCATCTCCATACTGTTTTCCATAGCAGCTGCACCAATTTACATTCCCACCAACAGTCATGAGGGTTTCCTTTTCTCCACATCCTGGCCAACACTTGTTATTTATTGTCTTTTTGATAATAGCCATTCTGATAGGTGAGATGTGATATCTCATTGTGGTTTTGATATGCATTTCCCTGATGATTAGTGATGCTGAGCATCTTTTCATGTGCCTATTGGCCATCTGTATGTCTTCTTTGGAAAAATGTCTATTCAGATCATCTGCCCATTTTTTAATCAAATTATTTTTTTGATGTTAGTTGTTTGAGTTCCTTGTATATCTTGGATATTAACCCCCTTTTGGATATATTATTTGCAAATATCTTCTCCCATTCAGTAGGCAGCCTTTTCATTTTACTTTTTATTTTCCTTTGCTGTGCAAAGCTTTTTAGTTTGATGTAGTCCCATTTGTTTATTTTTGCTTTTGTTTCCCTTGCCTGAGGAGACAGATCCAAAAAAATATTACTAAGACGGATGTCAAAGAGCTTACTGCTTATGTTTTCTTCTAGAAGTTTTATGATTTCAGGTCTTAGATTTAAGTCTTTAATCCATTTTGAATTTATTTTTGTATACGGTGTGAGAAACTAGTCCAGTTTGATTCTTTTGCATGTAGCTGTCCAGTTTTCCCAACACCATTTATTGAAGAAGCTGGCTTTTCCCTATTTGATATTCTTGTCTCCTTTGTGCAGATTAATTGCCCATATAAGTGTGGGTTCATTTTGGGGCTCTCTATTCTGTTTAGGCTATCTTTTTCTTCTTGAGTGAGTTTTGGTAGTTTGTGTCTTTCCAGGAATTGAAAGACTATTTCACCTAAAGCGTCAAATGGATGGGCATAGAGTTGTTCACAGGATTTTCTTAATGGCTATTTAATATCTGTAGGATCAGTAGTAATGTCCCCTCTTTTACTGGTGATATTAGTAGTTTGTGTCTTCTCCCTTTTTCCCTTGGAAAATATATTTTTTAAATTTTTTACATAATTTTTTTTTTTTTGGCTGCACTACATGGCATGTGGGATCTTAGTTCCCTGAACCAGGGGTGGACCTGTGCCCCCTGCATTGGAAGCGTGGGTCTTAAACACTGGACCACCAGGGAAGTCCAGGAAAATATTTTTTAGATGTTTATTAACTGGTCTTTTCAAAGAATCAGCTTTTGGGTTCATTTTGTTTTTTCTGTTTTTAATTCCATGATTTCTACTCTCATCTTTATCATTTTTCAACCTTCTTGCTTGCTTTTGGGTTTGTTTTGCTGTTCTTTTTCTAGTTTCTTAAGGTTGATGAAAAAATAGATTTTTTGAGAACTTTCTTCTTTTCTGATATAAGCATTTAATTCTTGCTTATATACAAGCAAGAATTAAATGAATGCTATGTTCCCCCCAATTCATATTTTGCATTAGTGTGGTACATTTGTTGCAGTTGATGAGCCAATATTGATACATTATTATTTAATTAAAGACCACAGTTTACATGAGGATTCCCTCTTGGTGTTGTCTAGCCTATGGATGTTGACAAATATATAGTGAAATGCATCCACCATTATAACATCAGACAGAATAGTTTCACTGCCTTAAAAATACTCTGTGCTCCACTTATTCATCCGTCTCCCCAAACCCTGGAACCACTGATCTTTTACTGTCCCCACGGTTTTGCCTTTTCTAGAATGTCGGACTTGGAATCATACAGTATGTAGCCTTTTCAGATGGCATCTTTTACTTAGTAATATGCATTTAAGGTTCCTCCATGTCTTTTCATGGCTTCATAGCTCATTTCTTCTCTTTTTATTTATTTTTAATTTATTTATTTTTAATTTTTATTTTTGTCTGCGTTGGGTCTTTGTTGCTGTGTGCAGGCTTTCTCTGGTTGCAGCGAGCAGGGGCTACTCTTTGTTGTGGTGTGCAGGCTTCTCATTGTGGTGGCTTCTCTTGTTGCAGAGCACGGGCTCTAGGCACGTGGGCTTCAGTAGTTGTGGCACGCAGGCTCAGTAGTTGTGGCATGCGAGCTCTAGAGCGGAGGCTCAGTAGTTGTGGCTCACAGGCTTAGTTGCTCCACGGCATGTGGGATCTTCCCGGGACAGGGCTTGAACCCGTGTCCCCTGTATTGGCAGGTGGATTCTTAACCACTGCTCTACCAGGGAAACCCCTCATTTCTTTTCAATGTTGAATAATATTCTATTGACTGGATGTACCACAGTTTATTTATCCATTTGCCTACTGAAGGACATCTTGGTTGCTTGCAAATTTTGGAGATCATGAATAAAGCTGTTATAAATATTCATGTGCAGATTTTTGTGTGGACCTAAATAATATATTTTTAAATAAAGGGATGAGAAAGGAGGGCCTTCTAACAATGATAGAAGCCATAAAGAAAATGTTTGTTAAAATTTCCAGACTGAGAAAAAAACTTACCATAGCTAACATAAGAGATAAACAGCAGGGGGTAGTATCTGCAAGATATTTGACACCAACTGACAGTTCTCTTTTACTGAGCATATTGTCAATTTAAATTAGAGACACAAGTCTCAAACTTTTTTTGACTATTTTATTTTGTTTTATTTTATTACCTCCATGCCTATGGCAGAAGAAAGAAGTATCAGTGATCTCCTTTGGATCTGTCCAAGAAACCTTATGAGTATTTACACTTGTTAGGAATTACTAGATTTCAATTTACATCTCACAATAAGGAAACACATTATTTTTTAAATACATTTATTACTTATTTATTTTTTGGCTGCGTTGGGTCTTCATTGCTGTGCGCAGGCTTTCTCTAGTTGCGGTGAGAGGGGGCTGCTCTTCGTTGCGGTGCGCAGGCTTCTGGTTGTGGTGGCTTCTCTTGTTGCGGAGCACAGGCTCTAGGGTGCACGGGCTTCAGTAGTTGTGGTGCATGGACTCAGCAGTTGTGGCTTGCGGGCTCTAGAGTGCAGGCTCAGTAGTTGTGGCGCACAGGCTTTGTTGCTCCACGGTATGTGGGATCTTCCTGGACCGGGGCTCAAACTGTCCCCTGCACTGGCAGGTGGATTCTTAACCACTGCGCCACCAGGGAAGTCCCAGGAAACACATTATTAAATAAGACAACCATAATTCTACAAGTTTTGAGAGACAAATGGTTATTTTCACAGGGCAGAGCTACAGTTTTCGAGGACTAGATATCTCACAGACTCTGTTGCAGGAATAATATTTGCTGTTTTTCTCTGTAGCTGTAGGGGCAAAGGAACAATTTCCCTCCTTTTTTATTGCTGGTATTTCTTTCACCAACCATTAGAAGCACTTATGGTTTGAAGAACCATCACTAGTATTCCAAGAGCTAACACGGAAGGAAAAAGAGGAACCCTGAATAGCCACAAAACTCTAAATAAAGAAAGGAAAGGGGCAGAAAAGGAGTGTTAACCGGTGTTATATAGAGTAGGTAGTATTTTGCTTTCTTGAGTAATAAATAAAGGCCTTTCTTGAATCAACAAGAAAAATACATATAATTTAAAAGAAGAAATCAGCTAAGTATATGAAGAGGCTGTTTAGAGGAAAAAGCATACAATTGTCCCCAGTAGAAGGCATCTCGTCTCACCCTATGTAGTAGCTGAGGATGCCTGAAGACAGAACCAAGATGATTTTTTCAGTGATTAATTTGCATTTTCTGTAATGCACAGAAAGTAGCCGGTCAGGATCCATAGTCTCTATGGTGTGGGCTCGTGAGTATTAGCCTCAGTAGCTTAAGACAGGTAAAAGGACAGGTTTACCTCAACCGTGAAAAACTCACGAGGCAGGTGTGGATTTGATACCTTTGAGCAATGTCTTGTGTACCAAGTATTTACAAAATATGTGCTGAGATGACTGAATAAGTTGACTTCATGCATAAAAGTATTCATGATAAACCAGTTAAGAGTTGATAAATGTCTATCACAAAGAGTTATTTTTGTTTTAGAGGAGTTGATCTTTTAACCTTCTTTCCCCTACCCACCCCCACCAAGTAAAATGAGATATCGGAGGGATTTCTAGCTAGCAAAGAGAAAAAAATGTCTTCTGTATGTTAAAAGCATGCCTTTCTGTCCTCTACAGCAGGAGGGAATGTATCCACCTCATTCAGTGTAATAGCTATTATTGTTTGAAAAGTTAAAATGACAGTATCAATATGGGAGAATATTTTGTAAGTCAGGCATGGCTTTCATTGCAAATGTGAAATGTGGGTGTTATCTGCATTATAAATGCCCTCCTCTCTAAGCAAAGAACCAAGAGTTACTTGTAGCTCAATGTCCTGATTATAGCTGTTTCTCCAACTTACAGTTCTGAACCCAAATGTGCAAGTAATGGTTCAAACTCTGCCCCCTTCACTCTAAGAATGTCTCCAGAGAGGCGCTTCAGCCCCTACAACCCAGGGGCCCCCAGCAGGGCCTTTGCACAGAAGCAGAGGAAGAACATTAATCAGGGCAGTGGGAGGCACCAGGGCACCCCTACCCCCTTAAGTGCCTGTCACTTTGCCTAAATTGCACTATGGGTGGGGTCGGATGTGGCCCTGGCTTCTGTGGAAATGCAAGTCCACCTAGGTGAAGAAACCTACCAAACTTTGTCTCCTCCTCAGGTCAAAGCATGGGTGACTTGAGAGCAGGGCATTTGACAGAGAAACAAGAAGGGGGGCCAGAGCCATAGAAGGTCTCAAGCAAGATGCCTGCCTTGAGTTCAGCCTTCACTGCCGTCTGGAATTACATATAAGAAGCTATCTTTATGCAGGAGAGGTAAATGGTGGGCGTGGGGAGATGCGAGTCTGTCCAGTGTGGGCCAGTGAAAGGCGGCGGATGCTTGGTTTGGGATGCAGCTGTGCCCCAGATGTTCATTGGCTTCCCCGGGTCTCCAGACTAACTCAGGTAGAGACTTTGTTCTGCACAAAAGCCTTACAGAGATGCGGTGGGGAGAAGGAAATGGAACTGTTATTAAAAAGAAAACAAAACCAAGCCAAACCAAAAAAGAAAACCTTCTTCCTCTGGCGTCTCCGAGGGCTTTTGAGTCACTCTCTGGGGATGGCTTGGTGAGGAAACTCACACATTGTCCTTTTCCTGCCCCGGGGGACGGGGTCTTTCTCTCTCTCTCTCTCTGGCAGATAGAATTGGTGGCCAGGTTTTTTCATCTGCCACTGCTCTTATGTTCTTGTGAAGAGACTAGAAGCCAATGAGAGAGGTTGCCTGGGAGAGGAGGGAAGATTGCAGCAAGATTGTCTGAGAACTTGCAGAACTTTCCAGGACCTGCCAGGTAACAGGGCTTGTTCATCTCTCTACCTCTCTCTTTCCCCTTCCCTCCCTCTCCTTCTCCCTCTCACTGCAGTTCTCCCAGTAGTAATCTGTGTCGATCTGCACACTTGATCTTTCTAAGCCTCAGTTTCATTATTCCTAAATTATTAGGGTCAGGAATTGCATACCCTAAAGCCCCAAATAACTGCAAACAGAAAATATTACTAGTACTATATTTTTCAGAACCTAAAATTTTGAACAGAATGAGCTCAGAGAGTAGCCCTTTGGTGATACTAGCTTGCTTATTTCTCACATTTGTGCAAAAGTGTATTCACATATGCACCTAGTGGCTGCTGCACCCACATCTGGGTGCACCTATAGAGTTCTCTGCACGTTGCTGGGTGAGGGAGGATGGTCTGACCCTCCTCCCTGCAACCTGCTCCCAGAAGTCATAGGATGCCCTTTGAAGAACGGGCTGAAAACTTGCCTTGCGATTTTAATCTGACTTGATGTCTGTTGCTTGTTTCTGTTGCATACACCACTCAACTTGAAGGCAAGTTTCTGTTTTCAAGAGGGAAAAAGATTTCAGGAACAGGACCCAAGGTGATCTGCTCGGGTAAAACATGTGCTTTATTTCTGAGAAAGAAATGCAATTTATTGTTTTGAAAAATGATTTAACCTGCTCATTGACCAGAATGGAGTTATGAGGGCGTTATTCCTGGAAGATTACCCTGCCTGGCACCCTTTGACAGCGACAGTGTCTCACCATGGCATCTTGTTTATGATTCCTAATCAGCGTGTCACCTTCTCCAACCCTCTCTTGTGGGGCCAGTAGGGAGGAGATCCTGAATACTTTTGGCAAATGAGAGTAAGATAATCTGCCTGGGTTTTGGCCCATTTCAGGCCAGTTTCAGCCCATTTCACAATTTTGCCAAGGGTGCCTCTACCTTTCCTGTCCCCACGTGCTCCTTTCAGCCCTGTCCAGTGGAGATGTTGCAGGAAGTGGGGCTTCCCAAGGGTGGTAGAAGGAATCACCTTCTTTCCCTGTCTTTGGAAGGAGCTGTTCTCTAAACTGGTCCAACCGTCCTCCAAGTGTAGGGAGAGAAGTGTCTAGCAAGGCCAGGTATTTAGTAACATTTTAAATGAATGAATGGAAGGATGATGGCTCTACAATAAGGGAGCTAGGTGGATGGCCAGGAGGAAGCATGATGATGGTGATGTCGGGAGGGGACTAATGTGGCGACAAGGGCACAGGGATCTGCAGGGGACAGAGCGGGGGAGGGTGTGCAGCTGGGACCCGGTGGCAGCCTTCTGGCCAGAGGTGTGGCCGTTTGGACTAGAGAGGGAAAAAAAATCCTCAAAAAATAATTGAGAAAGATGGTTCTTGAGAAGGGGCCCCTTTTTTCACTTCCCTTTCTGCTCAGACTAGACTCAGAGAGAGCAGCAATTTAAGCCTCTCATTCTTGTTCCAAGATGGCTGGCTACCAGTCGCTTGGCCATACACATCACGTGAGTAGCGCTGCTTGACCCGTTCCCGAGGGTCTGAGGGGCAGCCAGAGGGGAATATCCCTCCCAGAACACAGCGCAGGCAGCACATTCTGGTCCTGCCTGCACTCCCAATTGGCCGGGAGACACCGTGAAGGGGTTGCCATCTCTCTCGGATATCCCTTCAACCCACAGTCCTGGGTGCAGGTGGCTTCTGTATCCTCATATATAAAAGACGTGGACAGTGTTACCTGATTTCTCTGAGTCCAGGCATATCAGCTCCAGCCCCACTCCAGCTCCCCTTTCTGCAGCTCTTTCAGCATCACCTTCTCTGCCCCTTAACATTCATCTAGACACTTACCTGGTACCAGCCTGGTGTCCTCAGATGCTTGGGAGCCCCCCCTTGCTGGTCCTCTCTGGAGACCACCATTCAAGATGATCCAAGGGCAGTACATGAGAAAAGTATAAGAGCACCTTGGTTTCAAGATCATCAGCACAGAAAATAAGCTGATATCTAAAAATCACCGGTGTCCCCATTTGCCACCTGCTATGCAATCACATCTTTAAAAAAATCCTCCCTATAGACTTCGTGCTTGAAAAGATTCAGCCAAAGATGAGAATTATTTTCAGGTTTGCTCCTTCTCCAAATTTCAACAGAGAGAATTAGCTGGATCAATGTATCAGTTTTCTCCAGAAAAACAGAACCAATAGGATGTATGTATGAAGAAATTTATTTGAAGGATTGGCTCACGCAATTATGGGGGCTGGTAGGTCCAAAACTTGTAGGGCAGACTGGCCGGCTGGAAACTCAGACTTGAAGTCTTGAGGCAGAATTCTCTTTTGGCTTGAAAATACCATTAGAACGAATTGCAAGATATTACCGGGAAACTGTCTGATAGAAGCTGAGTTTTGACATTCAAATTAAAATAATTCCCAAGTTATATTTTATTAAATTATTTTTCCTTCAAAGGTAATCACTGTGGCCAGTTTCAGAGGTGGAGAGGCTAGATAACATCCTATATGGTGTGATCCCAAGGAGCGTGGAGGAAATCTACTTTTTCCAAAAAGTATTTTTTTTTCGGTTCACCTGTCCTAGGTGCTGAAATTCCACAATTAGAGATTCATTCTTTAGCATTAACTCCTTGAGCCTTAGAAAATACTCTAAAACTTTGCACACAGCGAGGTCCTGATGTAGTTTTGGGAAGGGTCGTGAAGTTCTTTCCCAATAGTGAAGCTTGAGTAGTCATCCTTGGGTGGGGCCTGAGTGGCCCCACTCACTGAGCACAGGAAGTAGGAAGTAGGAAGAAAGACAAAGATCAAGAAAAAGGCATATGGGGGACAATGAAAGAAGGGGAGTGGACTGGAGAGAGATGCCCCTGAGGTAGCTACTGGTCGAAGACTATTTGAGCTGAGAATATGGAAGCATAGATCTTTGGTAACATAACAGCTGGTCTGAGCCTAACAAATCAGGGCTTCCCTCTGTTTACCGATGTACGCTCCACCCCACTGCCCACCTGGGGTCATGACAATCTCCTACTCCTGGCGTGACCAACTCGTCCTGGTTTGCCTGGGACTCTCCCAGTTTCAACACTGAAGTTCCTTTGATCAGGGGATCCTCTCAGTCCTGGGCAAACTGGGATGATTCGTGACCCTCTCTACCACCATCACCCTGGAAACTTAGGGAAGAACGTCTTTTGTGAGTTCACCCAAGGCAAAACTTTGCCAGGCAATCTTGAGTTTGGGTGCCAGGACTGAGACCCTGAAGACAGAGAGCCAGGAAGCCAGGAAATGACCAACTTCCTTATTTGGTCTTCTGGGTGGACAGCACTTTTTCAGTGCATCCTGTTAGTAGCTAAATACAGGTGGTGGGAAACCACATGCGGTGCTCTTGTGTTGCGACTGTCTATATACTCTTTGTGAGGAAGCTCAGTCTAGTGCCAAGAATGGCTGAGGGTCAGCAGCCCTGGGTTTTAGTCTCGGCTCATCCATTAAATTATGTGTGACCTTCAGTAGTTGTTTTTTTCTCCCTTCAATCTCCTCATCTATAAAATGTGGTGTTTTGTGTCAGATGTTGCATCCAGTATGCAACAGTATACTCCAGTATACTCCAGTATGAACAATCTCTGCCTGTTTTCCATCTAGAACAAAATGGAGGGGCTTCAGAAGGGTGGAGAAGACACCTGCATCAAAGGTAAGATCTTGTGGAGCCCTGCACAACACCTGGGGACCATGAACTCAGCATTGGGTCAGCAAACTTCCCACCTGTAGTGAAAGGTACAAGACTAGAGTCACCTCAACACAAAGAAAATGCATATCCCCCAAGAAATAGAACTTATTAGGCTATTTGATGTCATGCTCTCCTTAGTGAGGGTAAGTTTCTTCAGATAAAACCCTGCCATCTTGTAAAACAGAGGCCAGGCAGGGATGGGAGGAGTTGAAAGTATGCGACTAACAATTAATTTAGTGGTCATAGGAAGCTCTGAGCATCAGAAAGCCTTCAGGGTGGGAACTGAATAGGGAGAATGTTCTGGAAAGGGTGGAAAAATTCAGCATCCCAAAAGGAGGGATCCTAAAGACTTTGGCCAGCTGGGATGATTTATTCCACCAGCTCTGCATGACTTCCCTTTATTCTCTAGTAAGAATATTTACTCTGAGCCCAGCCCTGTGGTGGGAAAAGAGAGTGTGATAGCCTTATTGATCCAGGGATGCTATTTCTTCTAGGTCTTTTCCTTTTTATCTTTTGTTCTCTTCCTCTTAAAAAGGCATTTATTACTCTTCTTGTCAGTTCAGGCTGCTAAAACAAACACCACAGACTGGGTGGTAATCAACAAATATTTATTTCTCACTGATCTGGAGGCTGGGAGGCCCAAGATCAAGGTGTGGTAGATCTGGTGTCTGGGGAGAACCCACTTCCTGGTTGCTGTGTCCTCATCTGGTGGAAAGAGAGTTCTAGTCTCTTTCTTTTCTTAGAAGGATGCTAATTCCATCATGGAGTTCCATCCTCACGCCCTCATCTAGACATCATCACTTCCCAAAGACCCAACTTCCAGATACCATCACATTGACGATTAGGGTTTCAGCATATGATTTTGGGGGGGACACATTCAGTCCATGGCAATGGCACATTAACTTTTTGTGTGCTCTGACAGGTGGAGGAGAAGAGAGCTTAAATCCAGGATCATTTTGGTTGAGGATCATCCTGGCGGGCAAAACAGGCGGCGGGAAAAGCGCCACCGGGAACAGCATCCTCGGCCAGCCAGTGTTTGAGTCCAGGCTGGGGGCCCAGTCGGTGACCAGGAAGTGCCAGGGGGCCACGGGCACGTGGAATGGGAGGAGCATCCTGGTGGTGGACACGCCCCCCATCTTTGAGGCGAGGGCCCAGGACCAGGAGGTGTACGAGAACATCGGGGACTGCTACCTGCTCTCGGCCCCGGGGCCTCACGTGCTGCTGCTGGTGACCCAGCTGGGCCGCTTCACAGAGCAGGACGTGGTGGCCGTGACCAGGGTGAAGGAGGTCTTTGGGGCGAGAGCCCTGAGACACATGGTCATCCTGTTCACCCACAAGGAGGACTTAGCGGACGGATCCTTGCATGACTACGTAGCCAACACAGACAACCTGAGGCTGAGGGGCCTGGTCCGGGAGTGCGGGCAGAGGTACTGTGCCTTCAACAACCGGGCCTCCGGCGACGAGCGGGGGGAGCAGCTGGCCGGGCTGATGGCCGTGGTCGAGGGGCTGGAGAGGGAGCACCAGGGCGCCTACCTCAGCAACGACCTCTTCTTTGATGCACAGCGGCTCCAGCAGGGCGGGGGCGACCCCCACGGAGAAGGTCACGTGCGCTACCTGGCCAAGGTGCGGTCGCATGTTGCAAAGCAAAAGCAAGACCTGCAAGAGGCCCAGAGACACTGTGCCTTCAAGGTGCTCCTCCGAGTCAAAAACTGGATCGTTGTGCATGATGAGCTTTGTGTTTGTCTTGTTTGGTGCAGCTTACTTTTTCTTCTTATTCTGCTGATCATCTGGTATCATCTTTAATTCTCTGTCTCATCTGTTTGTCAGAGCCTTTTCTAAAGTATCACCTCAAGGATTCATTGTTCATTTCAGAAATAAATTCTCTTGGTCTGCAGAGGTCATTGTTTGTCATCTCTGCAGCTCCCATCTTCCTTGTAGATTCCTGGCTTGGTTCATGCCTCCACCACCCCTTCGGTGAAGCTATGTGCCTCAGAAGAAGATGACAATGGCTCAGTTCGAGGGATGCCTGGCTGGTCTATATACAGTTTCATTTTCTTTGTAGTGGGCAGCTCAGGCATAGGCCTGAGACCCAATTCAGGCCAATGGGAAGTGAGAAAAAGTCTGCAGAGGTGGGGCCAGAAGGTTTCTCCTTGCCCAGGAGAGACCCCCATAGAGAGTCAGTCTCTTCCTCCTCTGAGCATTGTTGGATCTGAGTGTAATGCTTGGAATGACAGCAGCCATGTGGCTACCGACCTGAGGTTGAAGCCAAGCAGAATGATGGAATCAACCCGAGCCACCGACTCAACCAGCCCTGAAGCTTGCACTACCTCTGGATTTCCAGTATGTCAGCCAGTAAATTCCCTTATTGCTTAAGCTATTGGAGTTTGGGGTCTCCTTTACCTGCATTTGAAAACATTTGAACTAATGAAGAGTTCTCCATATCCTTTAAAAAAAAATCCTTAAATCTATCAGAACTTCCCTGTTTTCATGCTTCCTGTGAGTAAGTGAATCGAGACTAAATAAACGAATTTCTCTTTTCTTGTTCCTAGTATCAGGAAGGACATCCCTCTACAGCTAAATTTCCTGCTTAGAGTAGACATTCACTGAATCCTGAAGAAAGTGAAAAATCCCTAGAGTTGTATTATTTTGGAAATGACAAAAGGAGGGGGCAGAGTAAATGGGACGATCCCTAGGTGGGTCTTTTCCATGCTTCCTTTATCCTTTGAGGGAGAAACAGAGCTCATATCTGAACACTTTCCAGGGAATTACTTTGGCAAACATTCATGTGTGAGTAAAGGTTGAGCAAAACCCTTTCTCCTTCTCTGCTGTAAAATATCCTTGGGTTAACCCTCCGGCTTTATTCCTCTTGGCAATCAACAAAGGTGGAATGTCGTCTGGATTACTGGACAACGCTGCTCCTGGGGAAAGAGATGGCTTCTTGGTGTGGCGAGGCCTGGGAATGGACCATCTACACACCTGGAGGGAGACCATCCTCCTGCAGCCCTGCTCCCTAATACTTTCTTGGGCCGAGTTTCTGCCTGGTAGGGATGCCCTCCCTGGAGGGAGGATGAGACCGCCCAGCCCAGAGGGCTTCAAGGAAGGCACATCCAGATCCAAAGTCTGCTTTCCTCTGCGTAGCCCACTCTCCCTCTGAAGGTCCGGGACAGTGCAGGGAGCCACTGTCACAGGGCGGCAAGACGGAAACCTGGGTCCCTCCCGACCTTGCTGCTAGTGCCCACACTGTGTCAATTCCACCCCGTCGGTGTCGCCCCTCCGCGTTCTCTCCTCTCCTTCCCCACGCCTCGTGTTATGGTGCAGACTCTGATGGCCAAGATGGAATTCTTTTTTTCTGAATGTTATCCTTTGTTCCCAGGCATACACTTATTTAGTCCAATGGCCACATTGCTGCAGCATGATCTTCCTAAAACTCCTAACTTGCTTAAAAGCCTCGGGGAGGTAGCCCTTGAACCCTGGGGGTGCAGCCCAGGGCCCCGCCCAACCAGGTCCCTCCCTTTATCCCTCCTACCAGGATTCGCATTCCCCTCCTTGAGCGTGGGCTCCCTCCTCCTGAAGTGAGTCCCGGGAGGGAGGGTCCGGCACATTCCTAGAAGCCCAGCCCCACCCTGGCTAGGTTGCCTCTGCCCACCCCCCAACCCCGCCCCCGCCCCCCGCTCCGAGCCCGCACCCTCCTTCTGGCTGACACATTTCTCTCATACCCATTTTTATATGCCTTCCTCCCCCTACCGCGCTGAGCATAAAGCCCGACACTCAGTGCTCACGCAAGTGTTGGTGGAGCGGGGCTGAATGATGTCAAGGAAGGGAGAGACCAGGTTAGGTCGGACCGTTTGGGAACACTGCATTGAGGAGGGGGTCCTTGGTCTGAGAACGCAAGAGTTCCGTGGGGTTTCAAGAGTTTGAGGAGCTCAGACATAGCACTCCTTGCACAAGATTGGAATCAGTTATGGGGTAGCGCTGCAGAGACCAACACGCACCTTAGTACCAGCGGAGGTTTGGAGAATGACGCTTGGGCATCCCAGTGAGTTCCTGAGATTCACTCTAGCATTCATCACTTGCCCATCCAGTCACAGGCTGCCTGGGACGACTGCGGGTCTCCCCTACAGGGTACGAAGCGGGGGTTGGGGGCGGCAGCTATCCCAAAGGAGAAGTTCGGAGGGGCCGCACAGGGCCCTCCTCATCGGGTTTCCTGTTTCCACTGACTTCGTGACTTCCGCTCAGACTTCACCCCAATGTCTGCCCTCTTCTCTTTACTACCATTGAAATGGGCAACGCCACCCTTTCCCCAAATTTCTACAGGTATCACACACAATTGTGCTGACTTTGGGGTTCACGATGTTCCACTACATCGCAGCTCAACCCATGATGGAAAATTTCCTAAGACGGGGGTCAGCTAACCGCAGGCTGCAGACCTAATCCAGCCTGCGGCCCGTTTTGCATAACCTGTGAGCTAAAAAAGGGCTTCTACATTTTTTGAAGGGTGAAGAAATCAAAAGAAGAAAATGTTTCACATATGAAAAGTACATGAAATTCAAATTTCATAAAGTCGTATGGGAATGCAGCCTCGCCTGTCACTTCCATCTTGTCCACCGCGGCTTTTGCGCTGCAAGGGGACAGTTGAGTGGCTGCAATGGAGACCAGATAGTCGGCTAAGCCTAAAATACTACCCTTACAGTCTGGCCCTTGCCAAGCCCCGCTCTAAGAAATTCCAGTTCCTTAATTTCCCAGGCACTGACTCTGCACAGACCCCCTTCCTCTTCTTCCCCCTCACCCCCAGGCCCCTCTTCCTTTCTCCCTCAGCCTCTTCATGCCTCAGAGACCACCCCTGTCCCCCACCCCCACCGAAATGTCCTCATCTTTTTCTCTTGGGGGGGGGTGCCTTTTTTTTTTCTCACAACCAACAAGGAAGTCTGTGAATAAAATAAGGAATTCCAGTACCAACTTTTAATATAACATGTTTCTCTCCTCAACAGCAAGACTGTAAAAAGTAGGTCACAGAGGTGAGATGCTCACACAGCATGACGGTCCACTCACTTTCCTTCCTGCAAGCTCCCTAACATTTCATGACTGTATCCAGTTCGTTTTTTTTTTTTTTTAATTTATTTTATTTTATTTTATTTTATTTATTTATTTATGGCTGTGTTGGGTCTTCGTTTCTGTGCGAGGGCTTTCTCTAATTGCGGCAAGCGGGGGCCACTCTTCATCACGGTGCGCGGGCCTCTCACTGTCGCGGCCTCTCTTGTTGCGGAGCACAGGCTCCAGACGTGCAGGCTCAGTAGTTGTGGCTCACAGGCGCAGTTGCTCCGTGGCATGTGGGATCTTCCCAGACCAGGGCTCGAACCCGCGTCCCCTGCATTGGCAGGCAGATTCTCAACCACTGCGCCACCAGGGAAGCCCTCCAGTTAGTTTATTATTTGCTTTCACCATTTTTAACAAGACAAAAAGGGGATTTTTTTCTCCTTTGGATTTTATTTACCTAAAATGCAGCTGAAGAAAACGGATGGTATGTCTGATGCAAGGAAGGGAAATGGAAAGTGAAATTACATGAAAAGCAAATAAAGTTCCTTATCAACATAGACAAAGATACTGACTCTGAAAAAATGGAAGCTGATGGCAGGTATCATCTGAAAATGCTCAGCATTCGTGAGTACTACACAAGCTAATTAAAATGGCAAGAAAAATCAAAAAGCATATAACAAGAACAGCAAATATTCCGATGTGAGAAATGATCCAGTTTTTGACTCGGAGGAGCGCCTTGAAGACATAGTTTCTCTGGGCCTCTTGCAGGTCTTGCTTTTGCTTTGCAACATGCGACCGCACCTTGGCCAGGTAGCGCACGTGACCTTCTCCGTGGGGGTCTCCCCCGCCCTGCTGGAGCCGCTGTGCATCAAAGAAGAGGTCGTTGCTGAGGTAGGCGCCCTGGTGCTCCCTCTCCAGCCCCTCGACCACGGCCATCAGCCCGGCCAGCTGCTCCCCCCGCTCGTCGCCGGAGGCCCGGTTGTTGAAGGCGCAGTACCTCTGCCCGCACTCCCGGACCAGGCCCCTCAGCCTCAGGTTGTCTGTGTTGGCTACGTAGTCGTGCAAGGATCCGTCCGCTAAGTCCTCCTTGTGGGTGAACAGGATGACCATGTGTCTCAGGGCTCTCGCCCCGAAGACCTCCTTCACCCTGGTCACGGCCACCACGTCCTGCTCTGTGAAGCGGCCCAGCTGGGTCACCAGCAGCAGCACGTGAGGCCCCGGGGCCGAGAGCAGGTAGCAGTCCCCGATGTTCTCGTACACCTCCTGGTCCTGGGCCCTCGCCTCAAAGATGGGGGGCGTGTCCACCACCAGGATGCTCCTCCCGTTCCACGTGCCCGTGGCCCCCTGGCACTTCCTGGTCACCGACTGGGCCCCCAGCCTGGACTCAAACACTGGCTGGCCGAGGATGCTGTTCCCGGTGGCGCTTTTCCCGCCGCCTGTTTTGCCCGCCAGGACGATCCGCAGTGAGGACGAGGCTGCAGACCGCGTGTGTTCTGTTCCGCCTAATAAAAAAAAAAAAGAGTTTTCCGTGTTTTACTAAGTCAGTGATTTAAAAAAATTTTTATTTTATCTTGGAGTTTAGTTGATTAACAATGTGTTAGCTTCAGGTGTTCAGCAAAACGATTACGTTGTACATATACATGTATCTATTCTTTTTCAAACTCTTTTCTCGTTTAGGTCATTTCAGAATATTGAGCAGAGTTCCCTGTGCTATACAGTAGGTCCTTGTTGGTAAAGTTAGTGATTCTTAAGATTTTTAGGTCACGGACCTTTCATGGTATCTCATGAAAGCTATGGACCTCTCTCCCTGCCAAATAGTTATATTTAAATACATACAAATGTTTGCATACAACTTTAGGAGACTCTTGAATGGCAGGAAGCCCACACTGGGAGCCCGAACTTGGACCCATAGCCAAGAGTAAGAACTGCTACACTATGACGGATGCTCTGAGGACTTCATCAGGACCAGGGAAAACACAGCTTTTCAGAAAGAGAAGTGGTCCCTGTGCTTTTCCAGGGATGGTGCTTAGGCCAGTTTCATGCTAAATAAATGTGAGATTAGAAAGAGGCAGAGGATGAGAAGTCACAAATGAGAAACTATTATCACCTCTTCTCCACCCACCAATTCCCAGGCACACAGACTGCTAATCACATTCATCTGAACCTTGGGGGTAAAGGAAGTCTCAGATATCAGAGCTCCAGTGACCTCCCACTGAGGACCAGCTGAATGTCCCTGGGTTTCCTCTTTTTGGGTGGGGAGTTGGATGTTTGAACGTGAGCCTGCAGAAGGCTTGTCGTTAAAGTCAAGGACGGAGTCTGACAGATGACCCTGGATCGGTGACTGAAGAAGAGATGATAAGACCATCATGTATAAGAAATACATGTGTTGGAAAGATCGTCAATTTGGCTGATAGAATTACAGGAAATTAGAACAAAAGTGGTGTTGTCGAGGGTGACACTGCATCAGGAGCTAAAATCTTCAAGGGATGAAGAGAGTGAGAATCCAAGGATTTCTAGAGTTCTTATGAGCTCAAATAAATTAAGTTCATTTTAGGCTCCTAGAATCTGTTATTGTTATTCCTTTTATTCTGTGTTGGTTCTTCCTTTCCTCTTTTTTTAGCAAACACGATTACTAAGTCTCTATGGGGAACTTTTCCTCTTTTCAGTTGAGTGCAGGCAGGGAAGGATATCATTTTCACAATTCGTTTCCAAGTCCCCTGACTTCTGACTTGAAGTTTCATTTCCTCATTTCCCATACATCACGGCACAGGGGAGAGCTTCACACTCGGGTGTGTGTGGGTGTGATGATGGTAGGGAAGATAAAGAACATGATAGCTGCCTTTTTCTTCTGCAGTTGAAAATAACTGGGTTTCTTTTCTGTCACTGTGTTTGAGGTGAGGGAGAGGAGGAGAGAAAACAGTGACTCTTCCCTGATGCCTAGAGCTCTTGAGAATTTGGAGGCTTTCTTACCTTCAGCCATAGTCCCGTATCTGCTCCTCTGAAGCCCTTCCATTCTCTTCTGGAATAAAAAAAGGAAAGGAATAAAAAGCAAGTGTCCATATGGGACTTGGTAAGGCCTGAGAACACCTCCAATTCAGACAGCCAAGAATAATTATCCTTAGATGAGCCATTTCCATTGCTAATTTTCTAACTTATATTTTACTTTCCAATATCCATTTATAACCTTAGGCAACCCAGGTGATGCTAGGTTATGTTAACACAATGAACCCTTGCTTTTTCCTCATCCTATAGGAAAGCAAGAAATGTTTGAAAACAAATCAGTTGATTATTTCCCCTCTACTTGAAAAGACATGAAATAAAGAAAGTCTTCTGGGCTTCCCTGGTGGCGCAGTGGTTGAGAATCTGCCTGCCAATGCAGGGGACACGGGTTCGAGCCCTGGTCTGGGAAGATCCCACATGCCGCGGAGCGACTAGGCCCGTGAGCCACCATTGCTGAGCCTGCGCGTCTGGAGCCTGTGTTCCACAACAAGAGAGGCGGCGATAAGGAGAGGCCCGCGCACCGCGATGAAGAGTGGCCCCCGCTTGCCACAACTAGAGAAAGCCCTCGCACAGAAACAAAGACCCAACACAGCCAAAAATAAAATATAAATAAAAAAAAAAAAAAAGAAAGTCTTCTTCTATGGAATGAGAAGCAGGACTTTTTATTGTTTTTTTATTATTATTATTATTATTATTATTATTATTATTGGAATCAAAGTAAGCAAACTTGCTAGACTAGAGAATAAAAATTGCCTTGCTGTAAATGACATCGGTTTGTTTGAAGTACTGACCATTTCCAGTCCCAGAAACTCTTTGTATCAGATGGATATCCCAGTAGCAAAGAGCAAAGTACAATGTACCTTCCAATGGGAGTGTGGAATTGGGGGATCCACAGCTCCTTTGAGGATGGACATGAGAGGACGAAGGGAAAGAGGGCGGAGCACGGCCACCATCCTCCCTCCCCTCTGAGCAGCTGGTGGAGAGAAGCTGGTGCCATGACTGAGGGACAGAGTCAACATTCAGGACAAATTCAAGATAAATTCATTTCCTGCTCAGTTTTAAACCAAATGTCTTTCCTTGTGGGTCTCCCAATACCCACTTAAAAAAAATTCCAGTAGATATGACCAGAAACTGGCAAAACTATGGGGATAAATGTTTCATTCAGATGAGGCATAATACTGTGTCATTCTTCTTGGTGCTAGAAAAGGTAAGCATGCATTAGAAAAGGCAAGCATTCAATATGCCACTATAATTAAGATGATCTCTGAGACTGTATTTTATTTATTCAGTTTTAAAGATTATGCAGTTATGAAACAAACATTTTAAGGGGAGAAATACACAGTAATGAAACAAATGCCCACTATTTGCAATGAACAGACCTGAGTATTTTGGCATTTTTACTGTGCTGTTCGGTTTGATTGAAAAAGTTAAAACATTACACATATAGTTCCATTTATTTATTTTTTGACTCCCCCCAACCCGTCTCATTCTCCCTCTTCCCTTCAGAGGCAACCAATATTCTGAGATACAAATGTATGTACAGGTAATATATAGTACTTTTTGGTATTTTAATCTTTTATGTCAGTGACATTATTTATGTAGCACTTTATCCAACTCTTTATTAACAAACATTTGGTGTGCCAAAATACGTGCTTGCTACTACAAACAATGCTGCAGAAGAATCCCCCCACACGTCTCCTTGTGCACGTGGACGATTTCTCTCGGATATATAGTTTCCACCTGACAAGATACTGCCAAATATGACTCCAAGAAGCTTGTGCTGAGTCATACTGGCAGCAGCCATGGGTGAGAAACCCCCAAATCTTCACTTACGCTTGGTGATATTAGATTTTTAATTTCTGGTCACCCTGATGGGCATATATTAGGATGTCTTAATTTGTTTAAAGGTGCATTTTATTGATTAACATTGAATTCAAAACGGTTTTCATAGTTTATTTGCTATTCAGGTTGATTCTGTTCTTTCTACCTTTTTCACATTTTTCTATTCACTCAGTAGGGAAGAATAGAAATGGCTGTCACTAGGGAAACCATCCCTTGTCACATTATCAGAATTTATTAAGGCAACTTCGTTCCTTCCTTTCCTTTTCCTTCTGCACCACTTTCCTTACCTTAAGCCCAGAGAAGAGCGTTTTCCTCACCACATTCTCCCACATGCTGTCCTTGCCTCTGGTAAATAATACTCCAGCTTTTGCTAAAACTGCTCAAATTCTCTGACATCTTTTCTACTTCAGATGACAGTTTCTATATATTGGAATCAATATATCGATGTGGTAAAGACGATGACGACAGTGGTGACAATGTTGATAATGAACTTCACCATGGTAATAATCCTCTGTGCAGCCATTTGTAATTTTCAAGTTTCTTTCATGTCCATTCTTTTAATTGTTCTCCTAAATTCCCTATGATGTGATCAAGATAGGTATTAATATTTCTATTAAAATATTAGGAAACTGAGCCTCAACTGACCTGCCCACGATCACACAACTGCCATGGAGCTAAGACCAAAAAATGGCTCATTTTGCCTGTGTATTCTCCTAGATTTATCAGGGTGGAAAAGAGATTATAAAGTCAGTGAACCTCTTGGAACACCACATACCATGCTGCCATCCATGGTCAGGACATAAACTGAGGCAGACAGGCTGGAAGCTTACCCTAAAACTAACAAAGAGAACTGTATTGCAAAATCTTGAGTGCACGTTTTCAAAAAAAAAAAAAAAAGATTATTCAAAGATAAAATTGCAGGGGGCAGAAGTTGCTCGGAATGGAAGTATTTCAGTTTAAAGCAATCTGGTGTTTTCCCATGACTTGATGATCAGTGTGACCCAAACGGAGCTCTGTGGCTGTCATAAAAGCCAATCAAAGTTCAGGTTACATTAGCAGAGGCGCGCACGGTCCTCCTGAACCGTCTTCCGAGTGGGTCAGGCTGCCGGGGGAGACACGTCCCACCGAGGAGTAGATTGTTTTGGACAGATATTAACAAATAACAAAGTGTGCAGAGGCTAGTCAGAAAGGATATTGATGGAGATGCTAAAATGAGTCCTAGAATATTAAAAGGACAGAATCAAGCCTAGGAAAAGATCGGGAAGCATCCTAAACCGGAAGGAATGAGACACATGTCAATCACATAGTAGACAGAAGTGGGAGAATCAGGAGTGGAGGCAGATTTCTTCTCCACAAGGAAAACCCTTTTAATCTTCCCCCAGGCGGGATCAGGAATCATGAGAGAGTCGCGGGCAGTATGCGAGCAGAGAGTATAAGAGTATGTGACAGGAACAGCAGGAGGATCTAGCTTAGGTAGGAGGCTGGAGCAAATGAGCCTAATGTACCTCCTGATTTTTACATTATACGAACCTGATTTTATCTTGACGGTACCTTACTTTATCAAACCCTTGGAAAGCAGGCTCTCTCACGCTGTTTTAGGAAAGATAAAAATATTTTCTGTCTGCCATATTCATATTCTCCTTCGCCCATCTGCACCCTCTCTCTGTTTCCTGGTATCACTTGTTTCAGAGTTTAGCATTGTGATTTCATCACGCGGCTCTCACAGCAGGTTTAGCAGACAAAGGGTTGGTTCCTGTACACACTGGAATCTGTCTGCCATAGGGTCGAGTTTGACATCGTGTCGTAGGAAAAGTGTGGGGTATTTGGGGGCGAATGGGCTGGTTTTCAGAAGACCAATAGAACAATTTCACTGAGAGGTTTCGTTTGGAGCACGTGGCTCAGTGAGGGTGGGAACATAATGATCCCGTACTTGTCCTGTGAAGCCCTAGGAATAGATTCCCGGTACCCAGGCCTCTCGGGGGCATGGTGCTTGTCAGGGATTGGGGGGTGGCTGGTACGGGGGAAGTTAAGAGCTAAAACTGAGACGTACGCCCCTCCTAGTTGGGGCACCTGGTGAGTTTCAGTTTTCTCATCTGTCAAATGGGATGAGAGTCTTAGTGAAGCTTTATGAAACCCCGTGAAGCTTATGAAAGTCAGAAGAGCTAAGCAGTAGGCAACTAGCCGGAAAAGACCTCCGCGCTGTGGAAAGCGATGGGCCGTGAACGCGGGGTGAGCGGTTCCCGAAGCCGCTTCCCTCCCACTAGGAATCCGCGGTTGCCCATAACGCTCACCGTCGGCGCCCCGTTTCACTGATGGGAGAGCCCAGAAGTCTGGTAACCGGTGTCAGATCCCACGAGAAATCAGTAGCCCTAACTCAACCGGGGGCTCCAGGACCCCCCCCCCACCCCGGGTCTCCACCCAGGACGCTGGGACCCCCGCCGGGTTCCCCTTACCAGGCGCGGCGCTGCGGCCTGGGTGCCGGCGGGTCGGCGCGAGCGCGCGGCCGAAGGTTCCAGGGCACGGCTGCAGGGCAAGAAGGAAAATGGGGCTAACGGAGTGCGCCCCCTGTCCCCGCAGCTGGGGACACCCCCTCCGGATGGGGCGAACCTGCTGCCGCGGAAACCGGAGAGCAGCGAGTTCGGAGCGTGGTGCCCCCCTAATGGGATGCTTCCTGTCGGAGCCCGCGAGCGCCCCGCCCCCTGCCGCTTCCTCTTTAAGACGTGTGGAAAGAAGTGATGTTTGGAGCGTGAAAGAGAAGAACAGGGGCCCCAATCCCCCCTGTTTCCCCGTTGCTAAAGGCCCCTGTTGCCTCCGCGGGCGGGCGGTGCTCTCCGGCCACCATTCCCGGAAGATCAACGTTTCATCTCTCTTGTTGAGTCCCAGTACCTCTCACTCTAACGCAGACCCCGCTGATCTGAGTCTCCCTGTGAAAGCACCTACAAAGAGACCTACTGAGAAAATTAGTTATTTTCTTTGGCGCAAGAAAGAATCACTGGCTTTTCAGGAAGGAGGACTTCTCTACCTTCGTGAAAAGCTGGAGCGCAGATGTGGAACAGGTTAGAATGGAGCTTTCCTCCTTTCCAGAAACTCCCCAGGGCTGGGAGTCAGAGAGTGACTACCCTTGTCTTTTGTTTCTTGGGGTTGGGTGTCTCTTCTTGGGTGTGTGTGTGTGATTTTTGAGGAGTGGTAAGCAGTTCTCTTCAGCGTATCCATGAGCTATTTCACTAGCATGTGGAAGAATAGATCTTAGGTGTTTTCAGATGTGGTAAATCAGGGGATATACACGATTTAACACTATTTCCAAAGTAAAAAGGAGTGCCTAAAATTAGTGGTATAAAGAGTGAAAGGAAATATAAAATAAACAAGAATTGGGGCAAGAATGAGATTGAATGTAAGGTATAAAAATAATTAAGACCCCAAATAATAATTAAAAGAAAACATTACATCATTTTGGAAGATAACTACTTTAAAAAAAAAAAAAGAGGTAAAAGACAAATTGAGAAAAAATCTCAAAATATTTTATTGCTGGAATAAACAAGCACAAATGCAGTTGTATCAGAAAAAGCAAACATTGCCACTATCAGATGAATGCTCCCAGGGCAGAAAAAAAGAGTTTTGGGTAATAGTCTAGCTCTGGCTTCCCCAAGGAGTTATAGGAATTCCTCTTCTAGGGAATTCAATCCATAGGGTATTCTCTGGAAGGAGTAGTGGCATCTGCCCAGCCAGATGATGAATATTGAATATTGTACAAGAATTGAATATTGTAAAAGACTGAATATTGTACAAGACTATGTAAGAGGGTATGCATTGTTTGAAATCTTCTGCTTGAAAGACTCATCATGGGGGCTTCCCTGGTGGCGCAGTGGTTAAGAATCTGCCTGCCAATGCAGGGGAGATGGGTTCGAGCCCTGGGTCAGGAAGATCCCACATGCCATGGAGCAACTAAGCCTGTGTGCCACAACTACTGAGCCTGCGCTCTAGAGCCTGTGTGCCACAACTACTGAAGACCGCGTGCCTAGAGCCCATGCTCCGCAACAAGAGAAGCCACTGCAATGACAAGCCCGCGCACTGCAACAAAGAGTAGCCCCCTCTCACCGCAACTAGAGAAATCCCGCGCACAGCAACGAAGACCCAATGCAGCCAAAAATATAAATAAATAAATTTAAAAAAAAAAGAAAAAGAAAAACTCATCATGGCCAAAAACAACTCTCAGAAGTAAGTCAAATATGAACCGCTTTAGATAAAATGACAGCTGATCCAGGCAGCAGGGCATGGAAATATGAAAGAAACTTCATCAGCACACGATCAACGAATTTTTATTTTTGAAGAGATAAAAGAAAAGGTGAGAAAAAAAGAAAGAAAATGAGAGGACATGTAAGTAGTCTATACATATATATATATATTCACTCTAATAGACAGTTTTTGAGAAGCTATAGTATTTTGACCCTGTGTCTGGTTCAGGAAACCCTTCCTATATTACAGTAAGGAAAAATAAGTTCCAGTTCTGATTTGCCTCGTTTTGCCCTTAGAAAATCACTTGACTCTCAGTACATTACTTTCCTCTTCAAATAAAAGGCTGTTAATGATAATTACCCTTCATACCTCATGAGGTATTTTTCGTCATAAAATATTAAGGCAATAAATTGTTATTATATTATAGTGTTCTCTCTACAGCTTCTGTTTTCTATTTTATGATCAGTCTTGTATTATTTTGTTTTATGATCTATCCTGTATTACATGTGTAACATTAAATTGTATATATTAAAAATTTTTTTGGCTGCTGGAGCATCATGCAGGATCTTCGTTCCCGACCAGGGATGGAACCCGTGCCCTCTGCAGTGGAAGCGTGGAGTCTTAACCACTGGACTGCCAGGGAAGTCCCTAAATTACATTTAAAAAACTAAAAATTGTGTCTTCCATTTACTTATGAGTCATTTTGCATAGTTCTAAATCTAAGAATTAGAAACTAGCAATATTATAGAGAACAAATACAACTTTGATTGCACTTTGTAAATATATTTGATGACTAATCATGCTGACCTTATATTGCCACTAGCTCCCAACTCTATACATAGAATAATGTGGAGTAGTTATTATGATGAATAATAAATGTGGAGTATTTATGAGTGTGAAATTTATGTATTTATGAGTATGAGATTTATTTATGAGGATTATTATTATGAAAAGATTCTTCTTAGACTTTTTGTTTCTGTACTATATTCTTATGGAATTTAACTTACAAAGTGCTTTCACTCATGTTAGTTCATCATACATGAAAGCTATAAGGATTAATATTAATATATACATCTCAAGAAAAGTTGAAAGTGTCCCCTTGTGCCCAAGGTCCTGGAGCAAGTTCATAGGGGACCGGCTTTGTCACACAAGCCCTCTGCACATCTCCTGCTCTTTCCACTGTCCCCCACAATGGTCCTGGTGATGCCCCAAACAGGGTGTTTTACCCACAGATGTCAAGCCTTCCTCTGATCCTACACATTTCTATATGCTACAGTCTGCATGAGAATTTTACAATCCTAACACTCATATTTATTTTAAAAATCACATTTCCATTTACAAACAAGACAGAAATAATAAGCAATGACAGAAATTGGAGGGCATATGTGGACACCCTTATGTGAGAAAACAAAAAATGAAAGAACAAGCAGGTTACAATCAACCCCATGGTAAGCGAAGTCTTTGGCTTACAACGCATGATCATAGGCACGTGGCCCTGGATAGGCAAGCTGCAGACACAGGCAGTACCCCCTACGTCGGCCCCTTCCTGGGGCCCTCAGGGTGTGGAAAGAGTCCCTCAATGGCTGAGACTTCCTGCATGGGCCCAGCACGACGCTGAAGACAGGAATTGATAATGGACTTTTTTCCAGCCAGGCTTCACAGAGCCCAACTCCCTGACCCACTACTATGGCCCTCAGGTACCCCACCCACCCAACTGCAGGCCACTCTAAGCCATAGCCATCCTGAGTCTCTGCAGGTCCTCAACCCGAGGTGGCATCGAAGTGCATGCGCATAGGCCCCTTCTCCACGTGGAGCTGGGATGGCCCTAGGACGCCTGCGCACAACCTCCCGGCCCTTAGCACCCCTGAGCCCTGGTAGTATTGGGATATCTGCCTCCTCCTGCATCCACACCTCCTAACTAGCGCATGGCTGATAGAAAGACTTCCTTTAAAGTGTTCTGTCACATTCAGAAATATAGAAATAAACAGATCCTAGCATTTGCTTACACAAGGTAAGGATGGCATTCACGGACTTATGTGGGTTGACCCATCCCCTGTAAAAACCCCACAGTACAGCCAAACCTAACCTCTGGTGCTCTGTGGCTCTCTGCCGATGACCCTGCCACCCCTCTCTTCTCCATTTTGAGACAGGCGCTTTATTATTATTATTATTACTTAAAAATCCAGATAGATAACTACATTGAAGACATCGCATGTTATTTTCCCCAAATCTTACTTCATTTTGGACAAACATGAACCATAATACATGCTAGAAAGTTGGAAACTGTGTTATTTTCAGAGTAGTTACATTTAACTTCTTGGTACTAAGCTATTGTACTGGTAAATAAACCGATGTATCAGAAGTAAACATTAATATGTATGACTGTGACATCTCTTTCCTTGATGATAATAAAAATTTACAAGGATCACTAAAGGGAGATATCTACCCATAAGAACTAGAAAATATCAGGAAGAGAGAGTGCAGGCTATGCTCTGAATGTTTGTGTCCCCCTCCCCAGCATTTACGTGTGGAAAACCTAATCTGGAGAGGATGGTATTAGGAGATGGGGTCATCGGGAGGTTATTAGGTCATGAGGGTAGATTCCTCATGATTGGGATTAGTGCCCTTGCCAAAGTGCCCCTTCCATCAAGGTGAGGACACAGCCAGAAGCTGGCAGTCTGCAATCTCAGAGAGGGCTCTCCCCCAAACCGGACCATGATTTTGGACTTCCAGCCTCCAGAAGTGTGAGGAATAAATGTCTGTTGTCTCTAAGCCACCCAGTCTGTGTTTGTTGTTGTTGTTGTTTTTTAATAGCAGTCCAAAGGGAGGAAGGCAGTGTCTAAACAAACAAACAAACAAACAAACACAAGCTCAAAATAAAAATAGCTGTTTTCCCTTTCTTATGAATCCATTTTCTACTAAAAATCACCAGTCATTCCATTATTTTTCAAGAGAGGACCAAAACATCAAGCTAACTAACACGTTTTAAGGATGTTTTAAAATTGTACAACTTTATTTTAAAACTGTTTACTGGAGGAAACATGAAACTCTTGAAAACTCTGATTCCTTTGAAATCCCCCTTCAGACCCAAGTGTTCAGTTCCTTTCTTGCCAGGTTACCTGCAAGACTGAATATCACCCTGTCACGGCCTCTGGCCGGTGCCTGTAGAGCACGCAGAGCAGGACCAGGGCGCCCAGCAGGGTGCACACGCCCAGCTTACACCAGGTCCCCGGCGCCTTGGGCCACCGCCACAGCCAGGCCAGCGGCCAGCGCTCCCGCCGCCTCTGCGCGCAGACGGCCACTCGCTCCGCCACCCTGCGCAGCCTCTCCGCGGGGTCCGCGCCGCCCAGGGCCTGCGCCAGGCTGTACACGTCGTTGGTGTAGGCGGCGCCGTCGTGGTCCCTCACCAGCTCCTGCACCAGCCCCATCAGCGCCATCACCTGCGCCTCTCGCTTCCCGCCGGCGGCTCGGTTGTCGAAGGCGCAGAATCGGTCCCCGCACTCGGCCACCAGCTCCCTGAGCGCGCGGTTCCCGGTGTCGCGCACGTAATGCTGCAGCGAGCCCCCGGCCAGGTCCTCCTCGCGGGTGAAGACCACGATGGTGCGCGTCACGATGCCGTCCCCGAACAGCGCCTTCACCCCCCTCCAGGCCTGCTGGTCCTGGGCCGTGAAGCGGCCCAGCTGGGTCACCAGGAGCAGGGCGTGGGGCCCCGGCGCCGAGAGCAGGTAGCAGCGGCCTCTCTCCTCGCAGCCCGGGTCTGTCTGGGAGACTTCGGAGCTGAAAAGGTCCGGGGTGTCAATGATTTCCACCACCCACTTGGCCCACCTGCAGCTGCCCGCGGCGCAGGTCCGGGTCACCGACGTCGCCCCGAGCCTGGAGAGGAAGCGCTTCTGGCCCAGGATGCTGTTTCCCGTGGCGCTCTTCCCAGTCCCTGACCTCCCAGCCAGGAGGAGCCGCAGCCTGGGCTCCTGCAGGGCAGACTCGTCGGCTTCTGCACCTGTGAGCACCAATGATGTGTAAGCTCCCGAACCTGAAAGCACATATCCTGGTGCCCGGGTCCCCTGGACGCCTTTGGACAAAGGAGAACAGAGTGCTTCGACTTTTGCTTTTCGGACCAACCCTTTACTGAGTGCCCTGGTCGGAGATTTGTGAGCTCCGGGGGGATCTCTACCCGTCTATTTCTTCCCTCTTTGGCGTCACACATGCACCTGTAGGTGCTCCAGCACCTGGTGAACGTTTCTGTAGAGGACACCCCTGTATAATACAGGCCATTGCTTCGTGTGACATGACCTGTCATCCACACTGCGCAGAGCTGCTCCCTATTTGACAGCTTCAGTAGCCTCTGCCATACATTCCCAGATACGCTGCCACTGAAGAAAGGCAGGAGGGGCCGTGGGCCTGGCCGTGAGGGCTGCCTGGTGTCCCACACCCTGGGTTTGAATCACAGCCCAACCCCTGCCAGCCTTGTAACCCTGGGAAGCTGCTTAACCTAAGTGCTAAACCTCTTCTGCACAAATGGGATCAATAATGTAGTGCTGTCCTCATAGGGCTGCTGGGAGGATAAGATGAGACCATCTCTTCTTCCCTCCCTCTTGCCCTCCTCTTCCTCTCCTCTCTCTTAAACCTGCTGCCTAATAAGATACCTGGTTAACCCTCCATCCTTGCTCCCTAACACCTTCTACCTGGTGAATCATGTTCCCTCTAGTGTACAGTTGGATTCCCTCTACATCCCCTTCTGTGGAGATCAGAGGAGGTTTATTCATTTTACCTTGCGGACGGAGGTGCAGGTTAGTCAAAGAACTCAATATCTCACAGCAGGTCAGGGGCAGAGATCTAGGTCAAATGCCAGTCCCAGGGCTCTTTGCTGTTTCATCCCAGTATCGAGAAACCTCTGGGGCTTCTCTCCGTTCAGTGTTGAGATAGCCCGTCCCCCTTACTACCCGGAGCTCATACCTGGGGGCAAACACGCATTGTGAGGCGTGTTCTTACCATAGGCGTTTTCTTCATCTCTTGCTGTCTTCTGTCCTCTCATGATTCCCTGAAAGGGTCCCCAACACAATTTATTTAGTCTTTCATTCATTCACTCTTTCATTCATTCATTCATAGGTAAAACTACCTACTATGTGTCAGGCAAAGTCCAAAATGCTGGTGACACCACAGTTAAAATGTCATAGTTCCTGCCCTCTCCGAGCATCAGAATTTAGGGAAGACAGTGGAAGAGCCTGGTCTGGGGTTGGGACGATACTGTGAGAACACTTGGTGAGCTTGTGCTGTCTTTTCAGGGCTTCGAAATGCACAGAGCAGAGGGGAGATGACAACTCTTATTCTATGTCAATGAGTAAGCTTTTGATGTTCATTTTCCCAGGTAATTCTATGTCATTGACGTAGGTTGTAGAAAATAAGTTTTCCCTGGAGATTCAGCAGCTGGGGGTGGGGTGGGGGGCTTTGGAAAACCCTGAGAACAAGAAAGTTTGCTCGCTGACTTAAGACCTACCTTAGGGTTGCTGGCCTGGGAAACAAACAAGAAGAATATTGGAATTTTGGTTTTGGAAATCGGAAAACAGACGTTATTTCCCATACTGGTATGGAGAGCTCCTCTTCTCAGAGAACCACATGACTTGGCTCGTCCTAATATGTCTACATATGGTGAGATGGGGATGCTCCCCCCCGGCTCTTTATGTTCTTGCCTCAAACCTGAGGCTTCTCAAGGTAAAGTGATCTTACCCACTCAAACATTATTTAATACAATTAAACATTCTGTGGTCAAGTTTGCCTGATCACACAAGCGCCTGAACACGAGAGCACAGTCTCTCCTCCGTCTACTCCAGCCTCATTTCCACCTAATCCCCTCCCCAGTCAGCCCCTCCACAGACAGCAGATTTCAGGGCCTTTGCCAACCCACCTCATGCGTTCATTCCTAGGACCATTCATCCCACCACACATTTCGGCCTGAGTCCTGTCCTGTGCTTCAACGTCCATTTCAAATTCTACCTCTTCATGTCGCCCACCTGGTTCCTACAGGTAACTGTGTTCTCCCCCTACTGGCACCAACAACGAAGCAAAAGCAAAGGGAGAGGTTGGCTGAATAACCTGTCTCTGGCCAAAGGACTCAGATGGCAGGTTTGCCTAGAACTCAAACCAGAGCTGTCGGTGTTTCTGCAGTAACTCTCCTGCCGCTGCCTCCTGTTACACCCCGCCCAAAGCTTTCTGTAAAGTTTACCCCAGGGGTAAATCACATAATGTGATTCGTTATTTTGTGTCTAGAAATCAACAAACTCCCATAATTGACACCAGAGCAGAAATGAAGAAAGAGCCACAAGGTTCAGAGCCAATAAGAAGAATTTAGCTAAAGCAAGATGTCCTTGTCAAAGCTGGAAATGAGGAAGTGAGTTACAGGGAATCCACAGAACTCTCGAGTAGGTGACTGGACTTTACATATAGTTTGAAAAGGGGGTTAAAATCATTTAAAATAATTTTCAAGAAGGAGGTGAGCTCCCACTGAAATCTGGGATGACAAATGGTTCTTAGTTATTGAACTACGTAAAACATGTAGAGTCCTGTATTCGGAATACTCTGAAAATTCAAAGTTCATGTAGTTCAGTGCCTCTCAGACTTGCTGTTTTTCAGAATTACTTGAGTGTTCTTTAAAAATGTCCATTCTGGGGGGACCATGCTCAGAAATTCCGATTTATGAACCTGATGTATCTGATGTAATCAGTCCACAAATCAGAGTTTGGAAACGAGCTATTTATTCAGACCCCTTCACTGTACAGATGATGAAATTGAGGTGTCCCTGCAGCTGGCGTGGGAGCGACCTGAATTAGGGAGCAGACATGTAAGGGGTCATGCAGGGAGAGGGGTTGAAGACCTAGTTCTGGACCTCTTAAATTCCTTGAGGGTCCCCTCCTGTGGACAGAGGGGAGAGGGAGAATCTGGGGGGTGAATTCTGATGGTATCCTGACTCACCACATTGTAACTTGCTCTGAAGTTAGACTGCTTTGGGGGCCACAGAAATATCTTCTGCCTGTGCTGAAAATGCCGTTTGGGCAATGTTGAATGCCTTTTAAAATGTATTTTATTCCTAGATGTGGTTCCAGCACACACTTCTCTTACTGTATGGAGGGAGTGTGGAAGGAGACAGGAATGTGTGTCCTCCAGACTGGAGAAGAGGCTCATAAACCTTCTTTTGAACTTCCTCTACTGGAAACTTGTGACATCTTTACAGATCTGGACGCTCCATCTTAATGGCTCCGGCTCTTACTTACCCGCATGGTGCCTGCTGGAACCCAGGTGCTCAGACAGTAAATGCTCTCAGAGCCATGTTCCTTCTGCTTGGTCGCAGCTCCTGTCCCCTGCCGGGGCTCGCCTTTCCTCGTGACAGACTCTGACAGGTGATCTGGGAAAGCCCTGATCTCTGCTTTCCCTTCGGTTGTGAGTGCGGCAGGCTGTTTTCTCCCAGTGTGCACAGAGGAAGTCTCAGACCTTTGAGACTCAGAGCTCTGGAAAGCGCAGAGGGAGGGTTAGGTGGTGGTGACGACTTAAAGAGGCAGGAACATTCATTGTGGGCTTAAAGCATTTCCCTTACAAAACCTCCCTCCTGTTATGACTAATGTGGTGTGCGTCTCCAGCAGGCCCCCTCGATACCGAATATCTTGTCATACCTGAGGCAGGGAAGGGTGTTGTAGGACGCCGAGGCCTGACTCTCCTTCTAGAACTGTTTAGTGATCTAATCTTCAATGACTTTTTACCCTGTAGCATTTTTTCCCCATATCAAATAAGTCCAGAGAGCCTCCTGCCCCAGAACAAAGAACATGGTAGCTTTCCCCAACAGCTGTCCATTGACTGGACACCCATGTGGCCAGTGCTCCTCTGGGGTCCATTCTGTCAGAAAAATCCAGAAGCAGAGTTTTATCTGAGAAAGGAAGTCTCAGCTACTGAAGGACTTGAAGCTAGCCGGTATGTTGAGGATGGATACCTTTACAGAATTCCTAAATTAGCCTTATGAGGAGGCTTAGTCTGGTCATCTGTGTTGGTATCAGCAATTCTAGTTATTCTGTCTTCTCTCAAGAGGGCCGTGAGAGTGAGGTCAGCAGAAGAGCCAATGGTGTGGTGAACAGGCTACAAAAGGACTGGCCCTAGGACTGGTCAGGTCACCAACCTAACTCAAACTTTCTGGAGTTGACTGTCCCTGTGTGTGGGAGTTGACTGTCCCTGTGTGTGGTTCAGGACTGTCCTGAACCCTAATCTACTGACTGGGGCCTGCTTTTTCATCTCTTTCTTTCCAGCCCATTTCTTCAGGTAGGAAAGAGACCCAACTTCCACTATTTTCCATTCTTTATTTCAGGTACAGAATCTCTCGAATGACTGACACTCCCATTGTTTCCATTCAGCATCGTTGAAGCCAGGAGTCTCTCATTCTCCCACTAGATCAGCAGGGCCAGGACTAGTGTGAGGCAAGTTTGGTGTCCAGGGCACAAAGTTGAAGGAGGCACTCACTGCCAAGGTCTCTCAAGTGCCAACCCTACAGGTGAAGGGCCCTGGGAGTGAGTACTTCCTTAGGACTGAGGTGCACATGGCTCCTCACTGGCTGCACCCTAGTCCAGGCCACATAGACCAGTCTTGACGAAGTCTTTGACACCCAACATGTACCTTTCATGAAGATGCTTTCAGTGCCTCTTTGACATCTCCTTGCCATTCAGTGTTCTCATGCACGCATGTGGTGTCTTCCTTCAACCAGTTGTGACTCTCTGCCTGAGGATTTACCTGGTTACGAGAGGATGCTTGGCTAGTGCATGGAGCAGCCTGAAGTCATCAGAGAGCTAAGGTCCCCAGGAGCAGACCTCAATCTGTGACAGTGAGAAGTTAGGGGATAAATACCCCAGCTTCCTTGCTTATTAAATTGTGCACTGCCCACCAAGTGGGATAACTCTGAGGTATATTCTGGACCAACTGCTGTGGTCCCCGGCAGGACGGAGACCCAGTTGTCTGTGGTGGGAACCCCCTCACCATTGTCTACAGTGGTAACATGCTCATGAACACAACCTGGGGCGGCTCCTTTCCCTTCCCTGTCTCACATTCCCACAGCCCTACTAGTGCTTTCTGGAATCGCCTTCCTACTCCAAAGTAACTGTCTGTCTCCATTTTCCTCTGCATTCTGATTAGCTTTTGGTTATTTGCCATTGTCTCTGGGCTTGGTCCCCTGGTATTCTCCGACTTGCCATCGGTTGTGGAAACCTATCCAAGGCCAAGGCCCTGAGACTACTGGGTCTCAGAACCATCCAGGGCTCCTGCTTCCTCTCCTCCCTATTTCCATTCTTCCTTCTTCTCCTTTCAGACTTGCATGTTTATCATTTTCTTCTCTATCCTTATAAATCCAGTAAAAATGACACAGAAGGAAAACATCCTTCCTGAACAGACCCTCAGAACAGAATAATAAGAAGTTCAAAACTTCTGGGATCATTCTTCATCCCCGATGTCTCCTTGCCTTTTCTAGATATGGCAAGAGCTCAACTATCAGCATCCCCAGGGCTACAAAGGAATAAGCACTATTCAAATATCATCTCAGGAGAGGAGATTATAGGGAAATACATCTTCAATCAAATATTGACTATCTGAAAGACATTGGCCCCACTATGCACCAGCATTTAGAAGGACTATTTTAGTGTCATGTAGATCCTACTTTCTTTTTTTTGTGGGAGAGAGAGAGGTTGTGGCCACCAAGGTTTACTTGTTAGAAGTACCAGTGAGGTAGGTGTCATCCAGGATTCAGTTTCATAGGACAAGCACCAGGGCAAGCTTCCTAGTTTGATAGCATAACATAAAAGGAGATGGAAGTTTATAAGCCAAATCGGAAGTTAAAATGTTGTGTGCTTCATACTCCAATGTTATGTACAATGGGACACTGGAGTGAAAGAAATAAAATAAAAGCTCTGAGTGAGAGAGATGCAAACGTTCTCTCAAACCTAGACTTGTATGAGAACCTAGGATGAGTTTCAGTTAATAAAAGACCAAGATAAAGAACTTGGGGGTTTATTTGATGTAATACCAGCATGCCAGAAAACAGCAAATGAATGGGGAAAAACACTCAGATTAAATGTGTAGGATATGAGGAAAAAAGGACTGAGAATAGAACACCAAAGTCCTTATAATTCTGGAACCATCAAGGGGAAAGCAGTACAAATATTTGAAAAGTGGAATGCTAGCTGAAAAGTGTGTTGTTATTAAAGACAAACTGCAGAAAGTCTGAAAAAGAAAAAGAATCCATTAGAATGGGGGACTTTTTTGCTTCTGGTTAAGTTGGAGAAAGGTTTAAAAGCCCTCAGCTTCCACATTGACAACAAAAATTGGACAGAAGGAAAATATACTTCTCTATGTCAAAGAATGGTGGAAGCAAGGAAGCACCGAGGAACTGAATTCTAGATATAAAAGAGCCCTTTATAGATGAGGAGAGAGCTGGGGAACCTTCTGTACCTGCGGTAAGTACTTGGTCTGGATATAAATATTTGGAGGTGTTGGCTTGTCACAGACAGATTTTGCAGAGTGGAGGAGAAGTCAGATGATCATTTGACAGCAATGTGGGTTATCTAAATAGATTGGAATCTGTATGGTCCTAAAGGCAGCGCTAAATTGTCTATCTGGAAAACTCCTTCCGTTCTCATCACAATATTTTTTCCTAAGAAAGCAACAATGGAGAAGGGTCAAGAAAATAATGAGAAATTATTCTATCCCATTAGGCCCTGCTAGTGAAGTAAAGCCATTTAAAATTGGAGCCTTACACCTTTCTCAGTTCAAATGTTGATTAGATAAAATGTTGCTTAGATAAGAGATTGTTATGTGTAGTATGAATCAGAAGTGAACTTAATCGATTTAATGGTGGCTCATCCTCATTTCAACTCAAGCTTTGGAGCCAAAGATGTGATCAGTGTAATCACTAGACAGATAAACGAACTTGCACTATCCATAAAATAAACCAAACCCGGGGAAACATAAGCTTTAGACTTCAGTTTTATTGTCTGCAACATAAATTTATGTGACATATGAAGAGTTAGGAAAATATGGCTTATAATCAAAAGATTAAACATTAGAAGCAGAACCACAGATGTCTCATTCATTGGAACTTAGGACTTTAAAATAGCTATCATAAAAGTGTTAAAGAATTTATAGAAAAATAGATATAACGGGTTAAGAGTTGAAGAATTTCATGAGAGAAATATAAACTCAAAAGTATTAATTCTGGAACTAGAACATAAAATATCTGGAAAATAAAACCTTTATTGAATATGGGGATATATGTATATGTATAGCTGATCACTTTGTTATACAGCAGAAACTAACACAACATTGTAAAGCAATTATACTCCAATAAAGATGTTAAAAAAAAAACCTTTATTGGATGGACCGCATAGCATATTGGACATTGAAGAAAGGATCTATGAACTTTAAGACAGGTCATGAGAAATTGTTGAGACTAAAGCATAAAAGGAAAATAGAAAAAAGAAACAAACAGCACTAATGATCAGTGGGATAGTATCAAGCAGTCTAATGTAATTAGAATCCAAGAAGGAGAAGAGAAGACTGAACTGGAAGGGAAAAGTATTGAAGATATAATGACCAAAAATTCTTAAGTTTGATGAAAAACTTCAACTCATAAATCCAAAAATCTTCAGTTTATGTGGGAAATACAAAGAAAAGCAAAATCCAGGCACTTTATAGTCAAACTACTGAAAACCAAAAGAAAAAAAAAGAGAGAGAGAGAGAGAGAATAATTTAAAATCAACAAGGGGAGGGGAAAATTCACATTACTCACAGGGGAACAACATAAGAAAAATGGCTGCTTTCTTATCAGAAATAATGCAAACCAGAAAATATTGGAATATATTTAAAATGCTGAAGAAAAAGAAAAGATCGGCCCAGCAAAACTACCCTCCAAAAATGAAGATTGAAAAAAGACATTTTTTTTTTTAAATTTATTTTTGGCTGTGTTGGGTCTTCGTTTCTGTGCGAGGGCTTTCTCTAGTTGCGGCAAGTGGGGGCCACTCTTCATCGCGGCGCGCGGGCCTCTCACTGTCGCGGCCTCTCTTGTTGCGGAGCACAGGCTCCAGATGCGCAGGCTCAGTAGTTGTGGCTCACGGGCCCAGTTGCTCCGCGGCATGTGGGATCCTCCCAGACCAGGGCTCGAACCTGTGTCCCCTGCATTGGCATGCAGATTCTCAACCACTGCGCCACCAGGGAAGCCCAAAAAAGACATTTTAAGATAGAAAACTAGAGAGAATTTGTCCCACTAGGACTTGTGCTACAAGAAATGTTAAAGAAATTCTTTGGGCTGAAGGAGAATACCAGATAGAAACTTGGATCAACAGGAAAGAATAAAGGTTTCTGGAAATTTTAAATATGTGGGAAATACGAGAAGACTACTATTTTGATTATTGCTTAGTTTCTTAAAAGTGAAATTGACTAAAGCAAAATAATAACTTATTGTGAGTTTCTAACATATGAAGAAGCAAAAAATGACAACAATATCACAAAGGTAAGGTAGGGGCTAGATGCAAGTACACTTTCATAAGATTCTTATATCCTCTTTGAAGTGGCCCACTCTTAATTCAAGGTAGAGAATAATTCGTTACAGATAAATACTTTCGTTTCTAGAGCAACCACTAAAAAAAAAAAAGGTCAAAAGAGGAGAGAAAATGAAATAATTTTGAAAAGTTCAACACACAAAAATGAAAAAAAGAGGAACAATGAAAATATGGGGTAAATAGAAAGCAGGAGCAAGACGGTAAATGTAGATGTAAATCCAACCATAGCTATAGCTATTTTAAATGTAACTGATCTTTGACAAAGGAGCAAATAATTTAATGGAGGAAGCATAGTCTTTTTAAAATTTTTATTTATTTTTACTTTTTAAATTGAAGTATACTTGATTTACAATATTATATTAGTTTCAGGTGTACAGCAGGGTGATTCAGTATTTTTATAGATTATACTCCATTTAAGGTTGTTACAAAATGATGGCTATAATTCCCATTGCTGTACAATATATTCTTGTTGCTTATCTATCTGCTTCATAACAGTTTGTATCTCTTAAGCCCATAACCCTATTTTGCACCCCCCTTCCCTCTCCCCATTGTATCCAGTAGTTTATTTTTTATAACTGTGAGTCTGTCTAAAAGCACAGACTTTCAGTAAATGATGCTGGACACCCACATGCAAAACAAAATGAATCTAGTCACAGACCTTATACACTTCACAAGAATCAATTCAAAATAAATCATAGATATAAATGTAAAGTGAAAACCTATAAAATGCCTAAAGATAACATTGGAGAAAATCTAGGTGACTTTGCGTTTGGCGACAACTTTTTAGGTACAACACTAAAAGCATGGAAGAAACAATTGATAAGTTAAACTTCTTTGAAATTAAAAACTTCTGCTGTGCAAAAGATATTTTAAAAAACGCTCAATGAAATGGAACATAGAAAATTTAAAGGAGAAAATCAAAGTTAGATTTTTGTAAAATTTATAAAATTAAACCTCTAGCCAGGCTGATGAAACAAAAAGAAATAATCATAAATTGCCAATATCAGAATTCAAAGAGGAACAAGTATTGGATTGGACAAAAAGTTCATTTGGGCTTTCTGTAAGATGTTAGTTCTTGTACATATTAAAGGGATGATAAAATATTTTATGTTTCTGCAAATAAATTCAACTACTTAAGTATAATGGAAAAATTCCTTGAAAAGCACAGCATACAAAAATGAGCATAAGAAGAAATAAAAAAACAGCACATTTGGTTAAAAAAGACTTTAAATATTAATTTATAACATTAGAATTTATAATATTAGGGAAGGTTTAATATAGGTTTGGGTCTGGGGATCGGAGACCTCAGAATCAGCTCTCTGACTTTACCAACAACCCAAGGCTGAGTTTCTTCATCTCGGGATTGATGTAGGCGTTTGTCTGTAGGTCAACCCTGCCTTCTGGGTTTGCCTGTCCTCATGGCTCTCAACTTCCCTTTTAGCTCCACATCCTTTTTATGTGTATTGTCTGCTTTCTTCTTGGAGTTTTCCTAATTTTCTAGTGAGCTCATCAGTCATAAAGCTTGTGTTTATTTTAAAAAATTCTAGTTGCATTTAACAGGATGATGCCCAAAAATATTCAGTCCACCATCTTGTCTGAAGCGTAAGCCTCTATGTGTGTTTCAATGCTAACTGGGAATGGGTACCAGGGCTAAAATCTGGCTGAACCTCTTTCAATGTTAAGCAAATTTGATGCACATAAAACAGACTATTGATGTGTGAGTGTGTCCGTGTGTGATTGTTGAGCATGCGTTGGTTGTGTTACACAAATGAGACACGTGTTCCCTTACCATCTTCTGAGGGTAAAACCATAGCACAGACTTAAAGACATGTGATCTCAGGAACTTTACAGCTTACTTGTTATTTTACTGCTCAGGAACTTTACTGCTTACTTGTTATTTTTGTTATATTCAGTAGAAATAGTAATAGTATAATGAAGAAAAGGAGTTTTTAGGAACATAAAACTGACTTTAGAGATTTGCAAATGAGAGGAATTTTATGTTTACAACTTTCAAAAGATATATTTCAAAACAAACAGTAACTTTTAAAATCATTTGGTTCCCTAACAAATAGAATGATGTTAAGACTTAAGCACTTCACAGAATCTCAAACGTTTAGTGCTGTCAGGCACTGTATTTTACAGGGGAGGTACAGTGTGTGATTCACCCACTAAATGACAGTGGATAAAGAACCACTGATCGTAACTATAATATAGGAGTCTTGCATTCCAGTCTAATGGTCTTTCTAAAAATTATCATTAATTTTTGGGGTATAATTAACAGTAAGCTACAGAATAAATTGCACATGCTAAACAGTAAGCAGTAAAAGAAATTGCACATTCCATGCCATACACAAAATAACAGAGTTTGCAATCTGACAAACACCTGAATACACAATAAAATACACATCACTATTAGGATTAGGGCTTTGACCATGGTTGAATGTCTCTGAATTTCCATGTACTTTATAAAGCTCTCTTTGAAATCCTGTAATCTCTCCTCTGACTGCACAGTTCCACATTCAGACCCTGTTACTAGGCTGTACAACCTATTGCTGTAGTGGTCACCCCTTTTCGCCATCACTAGGCTCTCGGTCAAGGCCATTAGCTCCTTCACTTGGTCATCCCGACTGCTCCCTTTAGCACGGTTATTAAAGGCACACACTCGCCCCCCACACGCAGCCACCAGCGCGCTTAGGGCTTTGTTATCTGAGCCATGGATGTAATCCATCAGGGAGCCTCCCTTGAGGTCTTCCTTGCGGGTGAAGAGGACAATTGTGTGCCTCATGGCATCCTCTCCAAAGATCTCCTTCACCCTCTGCACAGCCCGCTGGTCCTCGGTGGTGAATCGGCCCAGCTGTGTCACCAGGAGCAGCACGTGGGGTCCTGGTGCGGAGAGTAAGTAGCACCTGTGTACCTCTTTGTACAGGGAATCAGAGGGGTCCTTCCCAGAAAACATGTCTGGTGTGTCAATAACAACCATCTCTCTGTCCCCGCAGCTTCCCCGACTTTTACTGCAGGTCTTCGTCAAGGGCTGGGCACTCAGCCTGGACTCAAATGCTTGCTTCCCCAGGATGCTGTTGCCTGTAGCACTTTTGCCGGTTCCGGTTTTGCCCACCAGAATGACTCTCAGCTCCGATCCTCTGGCATGTTGAGCTTGTTGGCTCTTTGTATATGGTCCTGCTAAGAGCAAGTTTACTTAGAAGAGAAAGGCAAATACCACATCATATCGCTTATATGTGGAATCTAAGAAAAATGATACAAATGAACTCATTTACAAAACAGGTATAGACTCACAGCCATAGAAAACAAACTTACAGCTACCAAAAGGGAAACGGGCAGGGGAGGGATAAATTAGGAGTTTGGGATTAAAATATACACACTACTATATATAAAATAGATAACCGACAAGGACCTACTGTATAGCACAGGGAACTACACTCAATATCTTGTAATAACCTACAATGGAAAAGAATCTAAAATTCTATTCATATATATGTGCGTGTGTGTGTATAACTGAATCACTTTGTTGTATACTTGAAACTAACAAAACATTGTAAATCAACTATATTTCAATTTTTAAAAAAAACTAAATGTGAAAAAAAAGCAAGCTTACTTTTTTTTTTTTTTGACTGCGATGGGTCTTGGTTGCTGCGCGTGGGCTTTCTCTAGTTGCGGTGAGCAGGGGCTCAGCAGTTGTGGCACACGGGCTCAGTAGTTGTGGCACGTGGGCTCAGGAGCACCGGCTCAGTAGTTGTGGCACACAGGCTTAGTTGCTCTGCGGCATGTGTGATTTTCCCTGACCAGGGCTTGAACCCTTGTCTCCTGCATTGGCAGGCGGATTCTTAACCACTGCTTCACCAGGGAAGCCCTTACTTTGTTATTACCACATTGATCAAGCCAATGGTATATTTTTAATGATAAGGAAAAGTCTGGGAAAAGATACTCTCACAATATATTGTATTTATGAAATAGAAGCTAACTCTATTATCAAATAAAATAATGGTTTTTAAAACTCTAAATTTCTCTAAGTCTGCAGGGCATTGCCATGTTGGCTCCTAGAAAAACATACTTGGAGGTGAGTTAGAATTAGAAACATACATTGTCATTCAAAACTTGCCTATATCACCCAGTTCTGGCCCTGTAAAAGGCAAATTTTCTGGAGATGAGAGACTTGTAGCCAATCCTGTGGGTTCCATCTCCAGGTGGGGAAAGTAACCTGACTGTTCCAGGGCCAGAGATGGCTCCTCTGACCGTGGCTGGGCAGAGGTGTGGTCCCGACCACCAGTGAAATGGTTGGACCAGGAAAATACTGAAATGAGCATTGTGAAATGATTCTCTCTAGTGAAGAAACTGCTGCTCGCTTATACTTTGCTTCAAGAGGATAGCATGATTTTTATGCAAAATAGGCACAGAATGGGTAAAACAGGCACACACAGGAAGTCACTTTCTTACCAGAGTGACTGCATTCCTTTTGGCCCATGGCAGTTCCTGAGGGACAGAGAGACCAGAGACCAATTAAAAAACTATCATTTTTGAGCTACGACTCATGACAGAACCTTATATTTCTAGAGCACGTTCACAACCATGCCTCATTTGTCTACAAAAAGCTGAGGAGGTGGGTGGAAAGAAGTACTATCTCTATTTTACAGAGAAATTTAGTCACTTGCTCAGAGTCAACCCAGTGAGTCAGAAAATGGGTTTCACTTGTCGCCCCACCTACTTCTTCTTATCTCCATGCCCACCTCTCCTCCACTTTCCCTCCTCCCTGCAGGACCTCCCTGCCCACTCTTGCTTTCCGTGGCCACACACCTTCCCTTCCTTCTGCCTCCTTTCTAGGTCTGCCTTGGGTCCCAGGTTCACACTGCTCTTTCCTTCACTCCTTCCCCACCTCACCCAACCCCTCCCTCCACGCTGAGTCCTTGCTGAGAGGCTCAATGTATTAAGAACACGACTCCAGAAAAGTACACTGTCCTTTAAACCAGAAATACACTTCATTTGATCCGTTAATTACTTGAATTTTCCTCTTTCCATGAAGAAGCCTTGCCATTTAGTTCCTTTTCCTACACAGAGAGAAGTAACTTAAAACTGGCAGCCTGTACCAAGCGACAAGGCAGAGAAAATGCATGAGTTAATGACCAAATTCTTCCCAGTTAGCACTTTTTATTGGCTCTATGCAGAGGAAGCTCTCTTTGCCAGTAATGGGTAATCTAAATTCCATGAAGTTTACAGGTCCTGTAAACTGGCTTCACTTAAGCCAAATGCCATCACTCTAAATTGTTTCCCTGAAAATAGGGCAAATTTGTTTAAAAAGTTTTTCTTTTTCAAGCATAGCCTGGGAGCTAGAAATCAACACTGCAGAACTTTCGTGAGTGTGGGCTTACCTGAGTTACTGTTGAAAGAAACAGAAGCCTCCCTGTTCAAACCTGTGACTTGCCAGTTCAGCTTGAAGAGAAAAAAAAAAAAAAACCACGAATATCTAATCCGCTTCTTCTTCCTCTCTTGAATCTTCACCGAGCTTCCCCACTGCAAGCGAGCCCCAGCACATGCCTCTGTCTGAAATTCTCTTTTTAAAAATAAACAGTTAAAATGACAACACTTAACGAGTAATTTGTTGTCATGTGGACTGTCTTTTCTCAATAGTGAAGAAAGCCAATGTTTGAATCATTTAAACTGGACAGGAAAAAAAGGGGCGCCAGGGATGCTGGTAGATTTGCTTGCTTCCCACCCGGGCTGCGTCCCCACAGTTACAGGTTTGCCTGAATGAACACCCCTCAACTCCCCCCAGGAGGAATGACACCTCATCCACACCGCAGCAGTGACTGTCCTAAAGGCAAGTGCCGCTGGGCTGGGGGGCAGAAAGAGCGTGGGTGTGAGGGGCACAGGACAGGGCACTGTGCAGAGCGGGGAGGGTACAGAAAGGGGAACCCGGGAGAAGCCCATGTCTGTCTGACTGTAACAGTCATGTCCATCAGCGCATTTGGAAATAACTCACTCGTGGTTTCCCTGCTTTTCCTTCCTGCCCAGCTCTGCAATGTCAGGGAGGCACCCCTGGGAAGCAATGATCTAGGCAGTGTCTACAATAATAATCTGAGTCTCTACATTCAGGAAGAATGACCCAAGGGGTTAAAGCTGAAATCACTCAAATGCTTTTATTCCCTTATTTATATGACGTTCACCACAGCAGGGGCAGAGAAAATGTGGGACTTAGATAGCCTTTAAATATCCCAGATTAGTAGTGATGCACTTTGCTTTCTCTCCCAACCACTGATGAGAAAAAATCACAGGTCCCAACCTCATTATAAGAGAGGTTGGGAAACGCAGTGGAGTCCCGGGACACGGGTGGACACCACTGCTTTGTCACACACTATTATCACTGTTTTGCATTCTTCCACATCCTTTGCTATGCAGTCTTCTACTTAATATCAGTAATCTCTTCCTAAAAACAAACCATTCTGTGTCAAAGTACTAACGGACCTATTTCTTATTGTTTTATATGAAAACATATAATGCAATATCAAATTCAAAGCCCATCAATTTTCTAAATCACATGTAAAATTCACTAAAGTACCTATATAAAAACATTTTTTTTAGAATAAAAGCTTAAAATATTGCTCTTTTGAATAACCAAAATATTTTTGGTTTATAAAAGAAAGTTATTGGTTAAGTATCCTGACAAATAACTCAATTAAAAAATGGGCAAAGCCCCTGAATAGATATCGTTTCTAAGAAGACACACAAATAGCCAACAAGTACATGAAAAGGTGCTCAACATCACTAATTATCAGGGGAATGCAAATCAAAACCACGATGAGATATCACCTCACACCTGTTAGGATGGCTATCATCACAAAGACAGGAGAGAAGTGTTTGTGAGGATGCGGAGAATTCACATGGTGGTGGGAATGTAAATCGGTATAGCTACTATGGAGAACAGTATGGAGGTTCCTAAAAAAATTAAAAATAGAACTACTGCATGATCCAGCAATCTGTCTTCTGGGTATGCATCCAAAGAAAACAAAATCAGAATCTTGAGGTGATACCTGCACTCCCATGTTCACTGCAGCATTATTCACTAGTCACGATATGGGAAAAAAATCCGTGTCCATTAACGGATGAATGGATAAATATGTCTAAGCTGTATGTAATGGGATATTATTCAGCCATGAGAAAGAAGGAAATCCTGTTATTTGCAAAGACATGGATGAAACTTAAGGCATATGCTACGTGAATTAACTGAGAGAAAGATAAATGCTCTATAAACTCACTTATAATTGGAATCTAAAAAGAAAAAGTGGAACTCATGGAAACAGAGAGTATAATGGTGATTGATTACCAGGGGTTGGAGGTTTGGGGAGATGCTGGTCAAAGGGTAAAAGCCTTCAGTTATGAGATAAATAAGTTGTGGGGATTTAATGTACAGCCTGGCGACTATAATGCTGCCGTGTATATTTGAAATTTGCTAAGACAGCAGGTCTTAATCATTCTCATCCCATACACAAATAAGGTAACTATGGGAGGTGATAGATGTGGTAATTAACCTGATTGTGATCATCATTTCACAAAATGTACCTATGTCAAATCATCAAGTTGTACACTTTAAATATCTACAGTTTTATTGTCAACTGTATCTCAATAAAGCTGGAGGAAAAAAATAAACATTTTAAAAATAAAAAATAAAGATAGACAGCAGGGGAGGATGTGGAACAATCAGAAATCTGCATTGTTGGTGAGAGTGTAAAGTGTTACAACACTGTGGGAAAATGTCTGGCAGTTTCTATGTCTTTCACTAGAATATTATGTCTCTCTTTATGTAGAGCACACATATTTCTTACCAAGTTTATTCCTTAGAACTTAAGTTTTTGTGTTGCTATTCTGTCATAATTTCCCCTTTCACCCTGTTTTCTAAAGGGCTTCTATTTTGTATGGAGGAATAAAATAAATTTTAAAGAATTCATTTTATAGCCAGACAATTTACTTTTTTCAGTATTTCTAAAAATAGTTTTTCATTTCCCTTTGATTACCGTGGGTGTCTGGGTTTATCCTAGACTCAGTTGCAGGTAGTGATAGGTGTCCCTCACCATCCAAACTCCCACAATTTGAACATTTGCTATAAACAGTTTTACCCCAAATTCATTATCTGAATTGCTAATCCATTACAGCAAATCCGACTGTGCATACTAGTAAAAATGATCACATTGCATGTGAGGCTGGGAAAGAGGATGTAGAGTGAACTGCGGTCCTATCTCAGCTGCTTCCTGACAGGATCCTGTCTCCTGCCCATGTTGCTTAGCTATGTTTTTAATTGTTGGAATCATCTTCTCCGCATCATTCCACGAAAGGTTAAATATACATTATGAATTCAAGTTACACTCACAAATTAAAAGAAGACAAATACGTAATTTAAAACATGTTTATGTACTGATTAGGGTTGCTTAGGAGAGGTTTGATGCTTGAAAAGATACATGCATCCCAATGTTCCTAGCAGCATTATTTACAATAGTGAAGATATGGAAGCAACCTAAGTGTCCATCCACAGATGATGGAGAAAGAAGATGTGGTGTATATACACAATGGAATATTACCCAGCCATAAAAAAGAATGCTGCCATTTGCAGCAACATGGATGGACCTGAGAGTATTATGTTAAGTGAAGTCAGTCAGTCAGAGAAAGACAAACACTGTATGTTTTCAATTATATGTAGAATCTAAAAGAGATGCAGGTAACAAACAGGTGGTTACCAGAGGGGAGAAGAGCAGGGGGAGGGACAAGATAGGGGAAGGAGATTAAGAGGTACAAACTACTAGGTATAAAATAAACAAGATACAAGGACATGATGTACAGCACAGGAACTATAACCAGTATTTTATAATAACTTTAAATGGCATATAATCTGTAAAAATTTTGGATCACTATGTTCTACACCTGAGACTAATATAATGTCGTAAATCAACTCTCCTTCAATTTAAAAAGAGAAGAAGAGAAAAAGAAAAGAGGTTTGGTGGAGGGTGGAGGGAAATCAAAGACCAGTCACAATGGCTGTTCAGTGGAGGTGAAAGTGTGTGGGGTGAACTGGTGAAGCAGGGAAGGAACGATGGACGCCTGACTTTCAAAGTTTCACCAAAGTGATGGGTGCAAAACAAAAACTCAGTGAACAAACAAATAAACCCCAACAAACAAACAGCAAAAGACCCAACCTGGATCTTTTCAAAGAGGCTGGATTGAGCGACTTGTCTACTGAAAAGTGTGAGGAACTGTTAGCTTTACATTGCAAAGAACTAGCTGCCGAAGACCTAGTTCCAAAGGATGCTCAGAGTTGTAAGAAGGGTCATCTCATGGAATAACTGTAAAGATTAATGGCTAAAAAAGTTTTAAAATATTTATTTAGGCTGCACTGAGTCTCAGTTGCGGCATGCGGGCTTTTTAGCTGCGGCATGCGAACTCTTAGTGGCAGCATGCATGAGGGATCTACCTCCCCAACCAGGGATTGAAGCCAGGACCCCTGTATTGAGACTGCGGAGTCCTACCCACTGGACCACCAGGGAAATCCCTAATGGCTAAAATTTTAATTTAAAAAGTTTTAAAGACATTTTACATCAAACAAAAGACATCAACAGAAGCATTCCACTAAAAGATGCAATTACCAGCAGTGTTACATTACAAAAAAGAGGTATATGTGCAAGCAAGGGAACCCAAAGAGATGTCTATTTCAAGTTTTCTTCCATCACATTGCTTTGTCTATGGTTTCAAATGATGGCTCACAATCATCTCCTTCTGGAACATCTCGTACCATGAGGTAAAGATAGTTGTCAGCTCCTTGGAATTGGACATGGACATACCTCAAGTGTGGACTGTTCTACCCACGCCTTCACCAGTTCATTCCCACACAAAGTCACCCCCACTCAGTAGCCACAGTGACTGCTCTTTGATCTGCTTCCTCTCTCAGTGGACAAAGGTGACAATAATCCCTTTAAATTCCTCTGACTTTACATTACTATTGTGAACTCAGGAATCAAAACCACCAGGAGGAAAGTGCTCACCTTGGTGAAGGTGTGAAGAAGCCATCTGGAACATTCCAGCCCCAAAAGATGCAACAGGGAGGAATCAAGGAACACAGTTGACCAGCAGGGAGGCACAGAGGTGTGGAGCTAGGCCCGGGTCCCCACCAACTTAAGCCCCAGTCTGCATGAAGAAGAGGCAGGGGAAAACTTCTGTGCTCTGCTCGACTTCCTGACGCACAAAATCATGAGCATAATAAAACTGCTGTTTTTTGCCACTGAGTTTTGGAGTGATTTGTTATATAGCAATAGATGATTGGATCACCTGAATAGATTCCTAGAAATGGAATTGCTAGACAATTGGTAGATGCATTTGTAATTTTGATAGATATTACTGGATTGTCCACAATAAAAATTTTAACCAAACTAGCTACACCAGCATTTTGTTAATTTCCCCATATCCTTGTTCATGATTTTATCTGCCAATCTGATCAATGAAAACTTGTATTCATGTGATTTTTTATATGCATTACTCAACATGAATGTGGTCGAGTTATTTTTCATATGTTAAAGAACTATGTCTTTTTTTATTATCCTCTCATATGTTTGTTACTCATTTTTAAATTCTGTTGTTAATCTTTCTGATATTGATTTGTAGAAGTTTTTTATGTGGCCGAAAATGATCATTTTACCTCTTCCTCTTGGAGTTTTGAAAAAAACCATCCAATTTTGTCCACTGTTAGTTTATTGTGGCTAGTATCCAGAAGAATGTTCAACAGTCCCAATATCGTAGGCCTCCTTAACTTGTTTCTCACTTTTGTGGCAATACCTCAATGCTTCCAGTTAAATAAGGTGTGGGCTTTGAGGTTGATATGGAAATTTTTATTATTTTTAAAAAGTAACCAGTTATTAGATGCTGAATTTTACCAAATTACCTTCCAACACTAAGGTGATAATTGGATTATGTTGCTCCACAGCTTTATAATACATTAAATTATATGAAAATATTTCCTGATATTGAACCTTCTTTGCATATTTGGGACTAATCTTTCTCATCTAAGTTATCGCTGGCTTCTATTTGATAACAGTTTATTTAGAATTTTTGCATTTCTTCATGAGTGATCTTATTCATTTCTAAAACAAAGAAAATTCTTTTTCCGTTGATTTCCCTGGTCCTAGCTGTATCTGGTTTGGGGGTTTCATTTTCCTTCCAAACGTATCAACCATGGTGTTTTTCTTGAATAGATACTTGCACTCCAGAAGAATTCTGGTTCTATCTTTTAAGAAAACAAGATTTTTACCATCACTACCTTTCACCATCACCTCTTCCTTTCTTAGGCCAGCCTGATGTTGAACAAAGACTATAGCATAGTGAATGTTATGAAGGAAAATGCCAGGGTGCCATTGGGAATGTATAAAGGATAAACTAAACTAATGGGAGGGGGTAGCCGGGAAAGACTTCTGAGAAAAAGTAAAATTGTTTGAGCTGAACTTGAAGAGTGAGTGAGGAAAGGGACTGGAGGTGTTTCCAGGAATAAGTAGAAGCATATTCCAAGGCAAGTGACAGCATGGAACTCTCAGGTATTAAGGAAGGCAAGGATGGCTAGAACCTAGAGGCAGGAAGTCAGATTGTGTAGAAATGAGGCTGGAGATTGAGGCAGGCATTTGTCAAGTTTGGATCCTGAATGTTTTCTTGCAAAACAATGGAAACTCACTCTGAGATTGACTTGGGGTCATAGTGCCATGGCCCCGATTGTGAGTTATGTGAAGAATGGATTCGAAGGCCTTGTCCCTTACCCTGCTTTACATCATCTGCATTTGGGTATCTTTTTTGGGGTCCTCCTCAATGTTCTCTCTCACATCCTCTGCCTCCCCACCCACCCCACCCCCTCAGTGCACGGAAACAGAACTATTGTGGTTCAAGTGAGCTGGAGAAGGACCCTGGCTGTGAGCCTTGAGGTGAGCCCACTGAACTCTCTGCCCCAATCTATTTCCTAACACCCTCCCCAGTGCTCAGCACCCTGTCAGCCCTTCATTTCCTTTCCAACCACTTCTTACATAAGACTCTTTCATTTTTCACTTCTCGTTCTAAGTTCAACTATGTCTTGAGAAGAACTTGGTGTCTGGGTGTTTCTTTTTAACCAAGAGTGAAAAATAACTGTTTGCGATTCTGTCTGTGAAAGGAAACCACAAGACCCCAAGCTGCTCCTGAGGCAAGCTCCATCCTGCCAGAGGGCAGAAAGCCTATTTATCTGGTATGATCTGAAGGAACTGAAATCCCCTCTGCCAAACATCAGCTGCAGCCCACTATCCTTGAACTGTCACTCCTCTCTTCTGAGTAAAGCTCTTGCACCAGGAGGGTGCTTAGGCAAAGAAAACAACACACAGGGAGAGACTTAGAAGGATGTCAAAGGGGCTTGAAGTAGTTCAAGCGAAGAGTTAACGCTTCAAGTCCTCAAACACCAGTTATAGGCTGGAGGGTTCGGTTAGTGTAGCCTATGACCCTGCTCTCAGATGTGCAGGATATTTTAAAAGAGATGGGCACCTCAGATCTAACTTGCTACCAGGTCCTGGATTTGAATATTATCCATTGAAATTGTACAGATTGCTCTATTTGCTCTAGTTCTAACTTCCTGTCTTCCACCTGTCCCCCCAAACCGCTCCGTCATTTTTAGTTACCCAGGGCCCATCAGTGACCGCCGACGACCAAAAGACATCCTCCGTATACTCAATGGGGTTTTGGAATCTGACCGTTTCAATTCCTGTTGGGCCATTAACCAGCTATGTGTCCTTAGGCAATTCTGACCCTAATTTCCTTCATCTTCAAATGGGAAAAAACTTAAACTACTGATAGGATTGTCAGCATTAAATGGAAAAATATATGTAAAGCATGTAGCCCCAGCACCTAGCACCGTGGTTTCCAAGCCTTAGCCTGCATCAGAATCGCCTGAAGAACTTGGGAAAACACATAGGGCTAGGCAACATCCCTGGAGTTTCTGAATTAGTAGGATTTGGGTGGAGCCTGAAAAGTGGGAGTTCTAGCAAGTTCCCAGGTGATACTAATGCTACTGGCCCAAGGACCTCACTTTGAGGAGTGCTGCCCTAGGGCACTGCCATCATTTGTGTTGTTGAAGTTGGGTTACCATCATGTGCCCTCTACCCAACTATGAACAGAAGTGAGGCTTCATCTCTGAGGCACCTTAACTTTCTGCCTTTCTCCCTACCTAGGACATCTAGCACGTTTCCTGATTGCCCAAAGCACTTCTACGTTTTCTTTCTTTTAGGTTCATCTCAGATGAGAGGGTCCAATGCTGACTTTCTCACCCAAAACCTTTACATTTCAGATGTGCTTTGTCTATCCCGTTTATGGTCTCCCGTTAGCTGATTTAATCCGAGGTGAAAGACCTTCTATAGAAAATGCCTTAGCCGAGTGGTTCTGGGATTTTACCTTGCATCAGACTCACTCGGAGGGTTTGTGAAAACACAGATTGCTGGACTCCCGGAGTTTCTGGTTCGGTAAGTTTGGGAGGGAGCCCAGGACTTTGCATTTCTAACGAGTTTCCAGGTCATGCTGCTGCTGCTGGTCCGTGGCCCACACTTTGAGCAGCGCTGGCCTAGTACACAGTAAGTCTGCAAAGTAGCTCATCGGGGTAGTTTCCATGATTCTGGGGATCAGAGTAGGTGGCCATATGCAGAAACAGTAAGTAGACTCAGATGTCTCTGATGTGCCTGTCATGCGTCAGAGGATGATGTAAGGGAAAAAAGAAGACAGCAATGTGGCTTCATCTCTACAGGTGTCCTCATATATTGATGAGAAGACAAGGACTGACACCTGTGGAAAAGAGGCGTCCAAGGAGGGAGTGTCTGATTGACAGGGGAAGAGGATGATCAGTGATCTCCAGTTGCCGTGCAGGAGGTCAGAGAGGAGGTTTTCTCTGAAGGATGGGAGGATGGGGTACGTGGAGAGCTTTGGGGAAAAACAGACAGGTGGAGGAAATGGCATGAACGATGGTTTGAAGGTAGAAGTAAGCATTGCATGGGTGGGAAAAAGTGCACAGATGAACTATGCTACATGGTGGCGCGAAGTACGTTACCATGTAATTACTTCTGGCTGAACACTGCGTTTCATATCTTCTTCTCATTTAATACTTAACAGCCACACTGGGAAGTAAAGATTATTATCTCCATATCTAAAGAAGTAAAAATAAGATTCAGAAAATTGAATAACATGAACAACATTGCTTAGAGAATGAGTTTGGGGCCGGAGCAGGGAAGGGAACTTTCAGGACCCCAAGCCTATCGCTGTGTCCTTTATAAGGTAGCAAAATAGAAGGAGATGGGGCTGCGAAGAAAGTTTGCAGCCTGATGTAAATCTGTCAATTCCAGGCCAAGAAGTATGAACTGTGACCTATAGTGGGGGGGTCTCTTGAGCAATAAACACATGAGAAAGCTGAGTTGCATAATCTTGATTTGGTACATGGAGATTAAATTAAGGAAGTGAAACTGGGACAAGAAGGAAGTTACCATCTATCTCCATGAACTCCCATTTTCCTCTCCCTTCCTCTTTTTTTCTTACTCCGCCCAATCCTGTGTTACCCAGTATCAGTCTCTTTCACTTCCTCTCCTTCTTTCTTGCACAATGTCTTTTTTTTTTTTAACTGAAGTATAGTTGATTTACAATGTTGTCTTAGTTTCAGGTGTACAGCAAAGTGATTCAGTTATACATACATATATATTCTTTTTTCAGATTCTTTTCTGTTATAGGTTATTACAAGCTACTGGATATAGTCTCCTGTGCTATACAGTAGGTCCTTCTTGGTTATCTATTTTATATATAGTAGTGTCTATCTGTTCATTCCAAATTCCCAATTTATCCCTCCCCCCTTTCCCCTTTGGTAACCATGTTTGTTTTCCATGTCTGTGAATCTGGATCTGTTTTGTAAATAAGCTTATTTGTATTTCTTTTAGATTCTACATATACATGATACCATATGATATTTGTCTTTCTCTGTCTGGTTTACCTCACTTAGTATGATAATCTCTAGGTCCATCCATGTTGCTGCAAATGGCATTATTTCATTCTTTATTTTATGGCTCCATGGAATTCCATTGTATATATGTACCACATCTTCTTTATCCATTCATCTGTTGATGGACATTTAGGCTCACAGTGTCTTTTTTAACACTCCTGACCGCAGTTCCTTACCCCACTACATCAGGGAGTCTGAAGTACCCAATCTTAGGAGAACACACTTCCCTTCAATCCTGGTTTCCAGTCTTGACAGATTCCAGAATTGATGAGTCTGAGGGTCACAAAGAGTAGAGCAGAGGCACTAGCTTTTCTGGAAAGGCCATTCTAGACTCTGCCCAGGCTGCTCCTTAGAGAGTGCTGCAACCGAAGTACACACACACACACACACATACATACACATACATACACACATACATACACACACACACCCACCTACTGTGGTGCTCAGCCCCCAGCCTGTTCCCAGCCTCTTCTGCTTTCAGGTCTTACCCTTTCTGAGGATTAGCACCTCTGTGGAGGAATTTGCTTCAGAGGTTAATTTGTTCTGGACACTGGGCCATGATTTCCTTTTCCAAGAGATGGAGGACATTTCAGGGAGCAGGCAGACTGTTAAGCTAGGGTGGTTAGAGATGGTTGCAAGGCCCCCTTTCCTATAAACGTGACCCGCTGGCAGTGAGACACACTCACACAATGACAGGAACTTGAATTCCTACCTAGAGAACTATACTGGGGTTAACAAAGGGGAGTGTATTAACTCCAAAAGCCCTTGTTCTACTGCATTAAGATATATAAGGGCTTTTTTCTAGCCTTTCCCTAAAATCGTCTCCGCCTCTTCCTACTAATACATTAGATCTTCCCTCTCTGAGTGTCACCACAGTACTCATTATGCCTGTGAGTTGCTTTAGGGCTTTCCCATCAGCTCAGCGTTGCTGGTTTTCCCCTGTGAGCACCCTCAGTGTTGGACTTTCCCATTGTCACCTCAGTACTTGTGCCTCCTGTTAATACACAAGTAGAGTGAAGAGAACACGGGTTGAGGGCAGAAGATGAAGACTGTGGGCGTCAGGCTGCCACTGTGGTTTATGGGCAAGACCCATAAGGCCTCTGAGCGTCATTTGTTTATGGTTAAAATTAGGGTTGGGGCCAATGATCTAAGGCCTCTTCCTACTGTGACATTAAAGCTCCCCAATACTTCTGACCATATCCAGGGAGCCTGAGACCCCGGCTCACCCAGGAGCACGGTCCCCAGCTCACAAACCCATCAAAGCTGACTCGATCCTCAGAGAGCCGGTCGGAATGCAGTTGTCACTCTGCAGGGCTGGTTCAGAGACAAGCGATCCCTGAACAGGTGGGCATAGTTTGGTAAATGTTCACCATCAGTTGTTCATGTTAGGAGTTAGTGACGGAATCTGTCAGCCACGTTTCTGGGTGCTATTGCTTACTGGCACTTTGGGCAATAACCGTTCCTTTGGTATGTGTTTGTTTTTATTCTTGTCCTTGTTTAACCATTTAAAAATGTTAATGGTCCTTTCCATTTCTCACTTGAGCCTCATGAAATAACACAGTGCAAAAATGGGCAAATATCCCCGGAAGACCAGACAACAGAAACCTTCATAGCCAGGTGGGGCTATGGGGTGCAATTTTCCCCATTCAGCACCTCACCACTCAACCTTCAAGCCTGCATGTCAAGTTTGACTGGAGGGGGCAATGCCTTCATAAGGTCTCCTTAGGGTCATGTGGGTGAGATGGCTCTCCTATCACTCGGAACAGAGATCCAAACCTGACCTCCTCGTGTGCATTCATTTCTCTCAGGCCCATTCCTTTCTCACCCTCACACCCCATTCTCCGTTCCCTACAACCATGTATCTTGTATTAGTAAATATTTCACATGTGCTAAGCCAGGGGTTTGTGGAGTCATAATTAATAAAACCCTAAGCAAGTGATTCCTAGGAGTTAAAAATGTAAGCACTGGAGCATATTTGCAGAAGAGTTACTTTTGAGGGTGAAGGGGGCAGATCAAAAAGTTTGGCTCTCAAATCCTGCAGTAATCCTATATTGTCTTAATGCTATAGATGACTTGTTGTTAGACTGAAATCAGCATTATCAACTATAAAATGAGAAACACATTAGCATTCATTTACATTACTCTCTTACGCAAGACCTAACCTCGTTTTACACATGGTTAAAATCATCAAACTTTACAAGGTCTCTGTTCAACTGTAACCTTCTCTTGCTGATGGTACCCTCTTCCATTTTTGAACACCTTATTTAGATTCTCCTTTTGGTGGAGAAATCCTGAAATATGAGCCCCTTTGTCTGTTTTCTGCTTTACACATCCACAGCCAGCAAATTTCTTCAGATCTGCCTACTTGCCAAGTGTCTTCTTCTTGAAACTCTTATTCAGTTCCTTCATTATTTTCTGTATAGTTATTTTATACACTTTAAAAATATTCTTTGCTACACTCCCCTGAATACTCCAAATTGTCAATACCATCCAAGATCTAGTCCCTGAATTGGCTACGTGTTGTCTGCTCAACACAAACAGTTGGCAGTATTATTTCCTGTCGGATCTGGGCTTCTGATAATAAAGTCTGGGTTAAAGGGGCTTATTTTTGATGAAAGCTTTTTTGCATCATTGCTTCGTCTTCAGTGTTAGCTCACAGAAAATTTCCAGGTTAATATACAGTGAAAATATCCTGTTTTTTAACACCTGCAGTCTGTTCTTCTAAATTTATTTTTGGAAGAGCTATCATTTAAGAATTTTTAAAATAATTATTCAGCTGGTTTTAGGGCAGGATTCTAGCTTGTCAATATCACTTTGGTTCCTGGCTATAATGCCTTGTTGCCAATATTATTTAGAATACTAGTTGTTTTCTGGACAGTTAAGGAGAACATATGTAAAATAGAAGCCTGGACTAGACATCGACTCCATAACCAACTGTGTGACCTTAATACATCCTTCGAACCTCAGATTCCTAATATTTTAAGAGAAATTGTAATATCTAATTGGACCGTATCACAGGGATCTTGGAAGAACAATTAAAACAATGGAGATAAGAGAATTTTCCAAAATATAAATTGCTTCATGGAGAAGGATAACTAGAAAAGTGGTAAAGATGATGATGGTGACACTGTTGATATTCTTTGCCTTCATCACCATCTTCTGCAACATGGTAATTTGGGGATCCCAAAGCCTGGAGAAAGCAATCCAAATTAGAAGAAATTTTTAGGAAATAGAGAGAATACTACTGATCATGGAATGGGACATTGTAGAATGTGTTCCACGGCTCTGTGATGGGAACTCCCATACCTTGGCTTGTGACCAGGAACAGCCGTGGGAGAACTCTCTAGAACATCTGGCTTATCTTTTCATCCTCCTTTCTGCACTTCTATTCCTGATGGCAACATCTCATCTCCCAGTCTTCATCCCTGAAAACCCAGAGCTCACAAGCTCTCTTTTGGTGTCCTGGTTCCCAAAGAGAGAGGGTATGGAAACCATTGTTAGGGCACCTGAGGTAGCCTTTCTAGAACGAGATGGCTCTGGAAGAGAGAGAGAGCCTGGTCTGGAGGTCCTGAGGCTTTGATCAGAAAAACTTGGATGTTGAGGCCAAGAACGGACCTTCATACATTATTGGAACCTCAGTTCAGGAAGTCCTGGGGACCTGGCGCCGTGAGAGGAGAGGAGGCCCAGGGGACTGTGTGGCAGGCAAGGGGTCCTGGTTAGACTGTAAGGTGGGAGGGATGGGGCGTGGGTGCAGTGGGGGCAGCCCAGAGAACAGGATCCACGCTCAAGACCAGCATTTCTCACCTTACAACTTTTTGCCCGTGGCTACTCTTTGTCGGCAAGTTCATATCTCACAAGGGACACTGAGGCCATGGTGTCAACACAAAAGAGTCCTCATGAGCAAGGTGCTTCCTGCAGTAGTCAGTGTAAAGTCATGCCTCTGCTCACAGACAGGACCGGCTCTGTCCATGTCACCCTATCCCTCCCCTTTCCATTTCATCCCATTTTATCGCATTCCTTATACAGCTCTTCACCAGGCACCTCCTGTGTGTTCAGCTCTGTGCGGTGGTGTTTGTAAGAGAAGACCTCAGTCTAGGGGGGTGGATGAGTCTCATGTACAGGACATAAACACAGGATAAAATAAAGCGGCGATACACGTAAGGACCCAGAATGCATGCAACAGAACTCAAGGGCTAGGGGAGGAGAACAGCAGGAAGCTGGCCTGTATTACAGGGGACGGGCGGGCGAGGTGAAAAGGCAGCTGATAGTTCTTTAGGGAGCAGGGCCCTGCTCGCGGCTCTGAGAATCTCAGACTTGAATCCCCCTTCCTTTCCTTTCTGCACATCACCCTGCCCTGGCCCTGCAGGAGGGGCTGAAGGGAAAGCACCTCAGTTAGAACAGCTGTGAAGTTCAAGTCAGTGTTGTGTGACTAAACCAGGGCCTCCAACCCTTCCCACACTGCATATGTACTTGAACTACTTTTAGGTCTTCTTCTAATTTATAAACTTCTCATTGAAATTTTAAAGATACATCTGAATTCAGGGAATTCATGTTTTATCAGAAATCAGAGCAGAGTAGTTTGTAATTCCCCTAATGAATGAAACTATATTGAGAACTGAATAACAATGAAACAATCAAAACTTTTGGACTAAGCTACAGCAGTATTTAGAGGGAAATACATAATCTTAAATATGTATACTTGAACACACAGCCTTGATCAACGCCACGGTTTTCTGCTCTTCCTCCGTGTAGCGACCCAGCTGCACGACCAAGATGCTGGCGTGAGGGCCGGGGCAGGAGGCGAGGACACAGCGGCTGATTTCCCTGCACATGGTGCTCAGGCTCTCTTCGTTGTCGAAGAGCCCTGGGGTGTCAACACCGAGAAGGTCTCTCCCCTTCCATTTCTGGGATGCTTTCTGACAAGTTTTGGTAACAGCTTTGGCAGAAATCCTAGAGTCAAACACTTTTCCCCCTGAAGATGGTGTTTGCCGTCGCACTTTTCCCACTTCCAGTCTTCCCGACAAGCAGGACCCTCAGAGCGTTGTCCTGGGATTGTGCCATGTCCACATCAGAGGCTGTGTCCACATCAGCTGTGTCCACATCAGAGGCTGTGGAGTGTAGGCAACTCAGCTATGGTTCACAAAGGAACGAAAAAATGTATTTAGATAGAGTTGAAACCATTCCCAACCCTTCCTTACTTCTTACTCTCCTGTATATATAAATCATTCCAAGTTTTCTAAGTCAGGTGAAGTTGTATTTTACATAGGATACTCTCCCTGATATCTTCTACTTACTATTCTAGTTCCCATTACATCCCTCTTTTGTGTTGCTGTGATGAAAGCAGCGTTTGCCATGTTAAAATCTGGGTTGTTTTTAAACTGCTTTTCTCCACTTAACAAAATAATATACAGTTTGTTGTAGAACAGGTCCAAGTTTGTTTAAGATCGAATCTGAGGAATCCCGGTGGAAGCAGTTAGCAACTTATCCTATGCAAGAATGCTCATTAAAAAGCACTAACAGGGACTTCCCTAGTTGTCCAGTTGTTAAGAATCCGCCTTCCAATGCAGGGGACACGGGTTCGATCCCTGGTCTGGAAACTAAGATCCCACATGCCGAGGGGCAACTAAGCCTGCGTGCCACAACTACTGATCACATGTGCTCTCCACAACTAGAGAGAAGCCCGCACGCCGCAGCGAAGATCCCTCGTGCCACAACAAAGGCCCGACGCGGCCAAAAATAAAACAAATAAATAAACAAATATTAAAAAAAAAAAGCACTAACAATCTGGACACAAACAGAAAGAAAGTGTGGATGGAGGAGCCAGCAAAACAGTCCCACTACAGGGACTCTCAACACGGAAGGAAAACGACCATTTGGTGAGACATGTGAAAACTGTCCTGAAATTCGTGTATGCCACACAGAGCTAAATTAATCTGATTTTCTTACACTGCACAGAGAAAGGAAGATAAATTTGATGTTCTTATTCTAAAAATACTCTAATATTTAGAACCAGTAATGGGTCCCTTATGATCTATAGTAACATAAAGTGTTTGAAGTGGGTTGATGGTTATCTGGCTTGATATTTTAGATGATAATCCTGCATCGGCTGAGAAAATAGATTGGCTAATGTCTAAATTTTAAATTACGTACATCTATTGTAGGTAAATAGAGCTTATAAATATTGACTTCATTAGAGACATAAAGTTGAAGTAGACCAGTGATCATGGAAGAATGGACAGAGAAAGCAGTCAAAGTGCTCCCCACAAAACATCATCAGTGGGCTTCCCTGGTGGTGCAGTGGTTGAGAATCCGCCTGCCAATGCAGGGGACACAGGTTCGAGCCCTGGTCTGGGAAGATCCCACATGCCGCGGAGCAACTGGGCCCGTGAGCCACAACTACTGAGCCTGCGCGTCTGGAGTCTGTGCTCCGCAACAAGAGAGGCCGTGATAGTGAGAGGCCCGCGCACCGCAATGAAGAGTGACCCCCGCTCGCCACAACTAGAGAAAGCCCTCGCACAGAAAAATGAAGACCCAACACAGCCAAAAATAAATAAATAAATTAAAAAAAAAAAATCATCAGTCCCAGATGGCTTCACAAGAGAATTCTATTAAACCTGCAGCGATCAGAGAATCCCAGTTTTACTTAAATTATCCCAGAATATAGGGAAATAGGGTAAACCTTCAAATTCTTTCTAAGAAGTAAATGTAACTTTGAGCTGCAAATCTGACAAAGATTCTACCAAAAAACTACAGATGAATCACATTTATGAATATCAATCAAAATCCTAACAAAATATTAGCAAAATCAGAATCTGAAGCATTTTAAAAAGGGTTACAGTATAACCAAGTGGGATTTATTCTAGAAAACTAGAGAGAGGGGGGATGTTCATTAAGAGGAAAATTATTAACATAACTCACCAATAGCCATTCTCAGTAAAAACATTCTGTAAAATATGAATTGACACATACTTTTTTATCTATTTCTCTACTCATCCTGAAAGCCAGCAACTTACTTAATGGGGAAATACTTTCTCACTAAAACTAAAACCATCTTCAACTCACTTTCCCGTGGTATTTGAGAAATCAGTCAATGCAAAGAGAAGAAAAAGTAATTATAGGAATGAGAATTAGAAAAAGAACAACAGGGAAGGCCAGATAGTAAACAATATTGTAAAGCCCCTTAGAGTATTGGTGCATGAATAGGAAGACCAGTGGAAAATTCAGAAAATCTAGAGAACCACTCATCTGCATAAGGAAATTTAGTATATAATAAAGGCAACATCCCATATCAGGGGAGAGCAGATGGACATTATAATGAGAAGTATTGAAATAACTGAATAATCATTTGAAAAAGTGTTAAAATTGGATTCAGTCCTCATACCAACCCAGGAGGTATTCCAAATGCATCAGGTATTTGTTAAAATATTAAACTATGAACTATTAGAAGAAAACAGACAAATTCTTTCAAAACCTGAGAGTGAGGAAAACTTTTCTAAATTGAACTCAAAATACAGATGCATATCTGCTCTGCAAACACGTTCATAGCAATCAGTTTTTTTCAACGATTAATGTAATAATAAAATATTCTAAACAGATCAGTATAAAGAATTTTGCCTCTGCTCATATTTATCAGCTAGAAATAATTAACTAAGGCAAATTAAATCATTACCAAAAATGATAAGAATTGTACCTGCATATCCAATATATTGAGTGCAACTTAGAATTATTTTTAATGTATTGCTTTAGAAGGGAGTAATAAGGCCTTAGGACTCCAAGTACAGGTTAATTTGTAACAATTTTCTCTTTTCACTTCAAGCTTTGTCACTGGACTAATATATTTGGTTCCTTGTTATGCTTTCATTACTCAGCGATTTCACAATTACCAGGAAAATAAGTTAATTCTTTGTAGTTTAAAACAACAACAACAACAAAATACAGATGCAATATGGAATCCAATTGATAAATTTGACTTCCAGATTCCAGTTACATGTCAGGAGCTTGGAAGTCACTACTCCATCCTAAGAATAAGTGAAAAGCTGAACAGACTGAAAAAGCAACTCTTCTTAAATCCTTAAGAGATCCCTTTGAGGACACAGGGCAAAGTGCTGCCCCCAAGACCGGAGAACAGACAGGCAAATGCAGGGAGTCCTGGCTTTGCAGAGCAGAGACTCGCCACGGGCAGCAGTGCTGGGCAGGGAGCCCTGCTGTGATTGACGGATTGCTCGATGGTCAGCGTGGAGTTAAAACTCCAGGGGGACCCAGTCACTGGGGGCGTCTCCACACTTTTGTGAGTTTCACTTCTAAGAGCTCCACCAGGTTCTCACAGTAAATATCGGGGAAAAAAAATCCCCTGTTGCTTCCTGCAGGGGGAGGGGCAAAGGAACCCTTTTGAAATAGAGCAGAGCATCTTGTTCTTCTCAACAAGGCCTGCCCTCAGGGGAAACCAGTTAACCAGAGCCTAACCTGCAGGTGTTTTATCAGAGTCTAACTAACCTGGAGGAAGAAAAATCTACAACTACAGTCAGCGCTAAGCCTCTCATGTAGGAAAAGGGAAATACCCACCTCCAGACCACTGGAACCCTACTGTCCCACCCAAGTGGGGAGAAAAAGACTGAAAAACACTGGTGAGGTTCACAGTCCAGAGGCAAAGGCTCACTAGAACTGAGGTACAATCATAGGACTATAGAATACTTCTCCTCCCCCAGCCCATCACCCCATTACTAAAGGCTTCTTTACAGCAGTTCTTGTTCATGTCCAGCTAACAAGAAAAATTACAAGGCGTACTAAAGAGCAAAAAACGTAATTTGAAGAGACAGAGCAAGCATCAGAACCAGACATGGTAGGTGTCGACCGAACAAAAATGCACAACCTAAAAGTTGAGAATTCTGTTTCATTTGAGGAATTACTGAGGACTATAGCTGGGGAGACAGCCTGTCAGATAGTTCTGAGAAACTGTTCCAAAGAGGTAGTGGAGGAGCCAGGAGATATAGGAGTTTTTGTTGAAAACAAAACAAAACAAAACAAATATGTAGTCAAACATCAAAAGGTTACTGCTAGTCACACAAAAACCAGACATCTCAAGTGAATGATGTATTGCTATTCTATGTCTGGGAAGATGCAAGAGTCTGGGCTCACTGAAACCATTCCTTTGATATGCATCTTAGCTATCTAGGGCCAGTATCCTGCTTTCCTCTATTCTGAATTCCCCTCAGGACCCACTGTCAGGGGGCTGCAATGCTGATGGCTTGATGGTGGGAAACATTCATGTTTACTGAAAAGGCAGGCAAGATTGTTTTGTCCACAAAGGAATCTTGGTATTATTAAACCAGGAATTTAAAACAACTAAGATGAATATGCGCGGACTCTAATGTAAGATCAGATGAGCCATGTAAGCAGAGACATGGAAATCCAAAGAAAGAACCAGAAGTATAATGCTTGAGATCAAAAGCAATGTAACAGAAATGAAGAATGCCTGTGATGGGCTACTTAGACCAACCAGATTATAGTCTTCAGGACCAGTTTCTACTCAAAGAAACCAGGGATTCTTGGAGAAATGACTGATTCAAAGTGTGAGGCAGGAAAGGCATGAAATGACCTGGGATCATCTTATAGGACCTTTTTTTTTTTTTTTTTTCCATCCTGATTCAAACAAACTAAACTGTAAATAAATTATGAGATAATCCTTGAAATCTAAACTCTAATGAGAGGATATTTGATAAAATTAAAGATTTATAGTACCTTTGATGCTGCGGTTATGTTTTTTAAAAATCATCTTTCTGTTTTAGATATGCATACTAAAATATTTACAGGTAAAATGATACAATGTCTAGTATTTGCTTCAAAATAATCCAGGGTTGGGATGGGAAGTAGGTTGGGATATACAGGAAACATGAACGGTCAGGAGTTGATATTTGTCAAAGCTTGGTGATGGATATGGGTGTTTATTATACTGTTCTTCAGTAAATGTCTGAAATGTTCTATAGCAAAAGGTTTAAGATGTATGTATGCCTTTGCAAACACTACTGAGTATATACTATATTCCAGACACTCTGATATGTATGTTTCATAGGAATATTTACTCCTTATAAATACTCTAGGGTGAAGGTAGTATTATTATTCTAATGTTATAGGTAAGGAAACTGTGGTTCAAAAGTACTGAGAAACTTGCCCAAGGTCATGGTGCTAAAAGGTACTGGGCTGAACAAGGATTTGAGTCAAAGACTGTCTGACTACCATGCTCACTCTTAACCACTGCACACTACGGCCTCTTCTTGTTCCTTCTCGGACCCATCATTCTACACTTTACATCAGGTCAGAGGCGGATCAGGGGAAAATAGTCCACACTCTTTCCCAAATGGTGACCTGTTAGCAAGCCTGTCATTAGGGAAGGCAAGGAGGAGGGTTCACATTTCACAGATCGTTTTTCTCTCTCTTCCATCTTGGGAAGCCAAAGGTGGGAGTCATAGTCAGGGGAAAAAAAAAAAAACATTAAAAAATGTTTCTCCAGTGGTTCTCGGAAGACCTAGAGGACCTCCAGGTGAAAGAAAGGCTGCGAAGTGAAAAAGGCATGTGCTTCAGAAAAGAACCAACTTACACTGTGAGTCCAGACCCACGACTTCTAGAAAATTCCTTCAGCTCCCTGAGGTTCAGTTCCCTCTGCTATTAAAAGGGACAATAAAACCAATCTTGCACGGTTGCCATGAGGCTTTCGTAGGATAGAAATCTCTATAAAGATCTCTTACGTTGCCTAGAGCATGGCAGCCACTCAATAAAAAGGTAGTGCTACAAAGTGCATTGAAATATAGGAAAACCCGGGAAAGAAACATAACTGAGTGACTGAGAGACACATTGCAACTTAGAGATTCAGCTGGATTTACAGGTTATATTCTTTCTTCTGAGTAGCTAATCCTCTCCCTATAGCACCCCCTCCTGCACCCCATACCTTGCACCTGGAGGGACACAGCCTCCTTCTTGTGAAGTGTGGGATGAATCCAGATGAGAGTTCAGTGGGCAAGGTTCTAATCTTTCCTTGTCCACCTCTACGAGCCTTGGAGAGCCACCAGTTCTCTGGAATTTGAATCTTTTGGAGAGTCACCAGTTCTCTGGAATTTGATTCTTTTTCAGTGAGTAAAGGGAGTTAGAGTAGATTTAATGGAATGGTCTCTAAATTGCCTTCCAGGTCTGAAGGTCTGCCTTGGGGACACTAACTACCTATTAAAGGAACATGACAGGTTTCCAGGTAAAACTATCACAACAGCCACTGACTAAAAAGTGCGCTATTTTTTTTAACTTTTTATTTTATATTGGAGTATAGCCGATTAACAATGTTGTGATAGTTGCAGGTGCACAGTAAAGGGACTCAGCCATCTATATACATGTATCCATTCTCCCCCCAGACTCCCCTCCCATCCAGGCTGCCACAGAACATTGAGCAGAGTTCCCTGTGCTATACAGTAGGCCCTTGTTGGTTATCCATTTTAAATACAGCAGTGTGTACGTGTCAATCCCAAACTCCCTGAATATCCCTTCCTCCCACCCTTCCCCCCGGTAACCATAAGTTTGTTCTCTAAGTCTGTGAGTCTGAGAGAGTGCACTATTAAGACAAGGTCAGCCCCTCCTAACAACATTGTAAGTGTGCAATACATTACCCATCCCCCAGCCTCTGGCAACCACCATTCTACTCACTGAGTCTATGACTTTGACTATTTTGTATATACATGGAATCATACAGTATTTGTCTTTCTGTGACTGGCTCACTCCACTTAGCGTAATGTCCTCACATTTCGTCCATATTGTCTCATATGGCATATGATTTCCCTCTTTTCTAAGGCTGAATAATATTCCACTGTACATAGATACCACATTTTTTTACGCACTCATCTGTTGATGGACATTCAGGTTGTTGCCACATCTTGGCTATTGGGAAGAGTGCTGCAATAAACATGGAAGTGCTAATATTGCTTCAAGATCCTGATTTCAACTTTTTGGATCAATGCCCAGAAGTAGAATTGCTGGATCATATAGTATGACAAATTGACAAATTATAATTATATGTATTGAAGGTATACAACTTGATGATTTGATATATACATTGTGAAACAGTCACCACAATCAAACTAATTAACATATCCACCACCTCACGTAGTTACCATATTCCTTTCTTTCTTTCTTTTTTGCGTTGAGGGCATTTACACTTTTTCCAGTTTTTGCTATTCTATGTATCCTGCTATAAATATTGTAGACATTACCTTTTGTTGGCACACACACACATTACTGTTGGATATGCACCTTGGGGTAGAATGGTGAAGGTTGACTACGTGTATGTGATATTCAGGTTTCTGAGATACTCCACAGAGTTTTCCAAAGTGGTTCTACTAATATACATTTTCACTAAATGTGGGAGATTTCTGTTTGCTTCACACCCTCAGAAGTTTCTCAAAGTTTTCTTTATTAGATTTTTTTACACAATTTTAAAGTTTATTCTCAGGCTTTTAATTTTTTTGTTGTTGTTTTAAAAGTCATAAGTTATACCTAATTGGCTATTGTTTGTATGTTAGACAGTTTTTATGGTTTTTATTTAATTTTGCATCCATCAATTTACTAAATTCTCCTATTGTTTATAGTAGTTTATCAGTTTATTCTCTTGATTCTTCCCACATATATAATCATAGCATCTACAAATAATGATAATTTCACATCCACCTTTACATTTTTTATACCTACAGCTACTTTGTCTCTTATGGTTTCAGTATATATACTAGAAAAAAGTTTAAAATAGTGTTAGTGAACATTTTAATCCTCCAAACCACCATTAAACCTCCAAAATCTTTATCAAAATCTTTTTGTCAATAGAATACACTCCCTGAGAAAGCTTTTGGTTCCAGCTCTTTACAGTAGTTCCAGGAAAGAAAGGTGGGAATGAAGTATTCAAGTAACTAGAAAAAGTTCTTCACGGCCAGAGCATAGAAGGAAAGAAACATCCTGTGATAAAATGAGGTGGGAAAGGTGGGAAGGGACCATACTTGGCCTGAATCACCTAAAGGGGGAGAAGAGGAGGAAAAGCTTAAAAAAAAAAATAAATTGTGATCCTCACAGCCCAGGAACACAGACCCACTGTAAGAGTGAGATTGAATCCCAACATGATGATTCCCCTCCTTCACTCCCTACCCCACATCAGCAGGACTCCAGTATGAAAACAGTGAATGAAAGCTGAGAGAACAGCAAGGCACAAGCTCTATTTAAGAAGGGGTTTTAGGGAAACCCACAGACAATGGGGGAGACAAAACAAGGGCACTAGAGGAAACTGAAGCCTCTAGCGCCTACCACTACAACAAACATTAAACACAGCTCGTAGCCAGATCAACATCAAATCTCACACCATAGGCCTATTCACCTCAGTTCCTAATATCTGACATATCATGTCTGGCTTTCAACAACATTACAGCGCGTGCTGAAAGGCAGGAGAAAACACACAAAGCAAACATTAGAACCAGACACAGATGTGACACAGATTTTGGAATTTTCAGACACAGAATGTGTGTGTGTGTGTGTGTACACACATGCATGTAGAGAGACTTATTATAAAGAATTGGGGGCTTCCCTGGTGGCGCAGTGGTTGAGAATCTGCCTGCCAATGCAGGGGACATGGGTTCGAGCCCTGGTCTGGGGAGATCCCACATGCCACGGAGCAACTGGGCCCGTGAGCCACAATTACTGAGCCTGCGCGTCTGGAGCCTGTGCTCCGCAAAAAGAGAGGCCGCGATGGTGAGAGGCCTGTACACCGCGATGAAGAGTGGTCCCCACTTGCCGCAACTAGAGAAAGCCCTCGCACAGAAACGGAGACCCAACACAGCCATAAATAAATAAATAAATAAATAAATAAATAAAAGAACGTGAATTTCTTTAAAAAAAAAAAAAAAGAATATGATCTTGGATTACTTAACAAACCAAGGAAAACAATGAAATAAAACCTCAATGTTCCCAGTCTTTCTACAAAAAAAAAAAAAAAAAAAGAATTGGCTCGTGTGGCTCCTGTGGTCCACGGGATTATGGAGCTGATGAGTCCCAAGATGTAGGGTCAGCAAGCTGGAGGCCCTGGACAGCCAGTGAAGGGCTGAAGGAGGAGCCTGGGGGAGGAAGAGAGACAGTGAATATCCGTCATGACCCGGAAGGCAGAGGATGTCTGCAGGAAGTGGGGAATTCTCAGAAAAGGGAGGAAATCAGTAAAAAGTAATTCCCCCGGAGCAACATTTTCTGAGAGATCTGCTGCTTTGCTTTAGGCCTCTGGGTTCTAGCTGTGCTAGTTCAGAATAAAAATAATAACAATACGCGTGTTCTTGTTTTTCCTGTGGCTGTTATCACGACTGCAGAGGAAGTGCAGCCGGCAGAGCTTTCTGAGTCGGGAGGGCCGGCCTTGTTGTTCCTACCACTTCCTCTTCCCTCAGCTCACAGCTCACGGCTGCGCTTTCAAGGGCAGTTCTTGAGCTGAGCTTTCAGATCACATTTTGCTGAAAAACTATAAGCTATGTTCTCTATCTATTCATATGCCTGGGACACTTTCTTTTACCTTCTCCATTCAGCCTGCAATGTGGCAGCTCTAAAAGGGGAAACCAAGAATTCACGAGTGCCCGCGACCCCGGGAGACACAGGACACGGCCATTCCTTCTGCCCAGGGGGCAGCGGGGCGGTAAGTCCGAGTGTGTGGGCACTGTCTGTGTGTGATGTGTATTTGTGTTTGTGTGTGTGTCGTGTTTGAGAGTGTGTAGTGGGGATGGTGTGGGTAGTGTGTGTGTGTGTATGTGTGTGTTGTGTATGTCTCTTTGTGTGTAGGTGAGTGTATGCGGGTTTTCTGTGTGTGTTATGTGTGTGTGTGTGTGTTGTAGGTATGTTTACACGTTTGTGAGTATATGTGTGTCAGTGGAGTGTGTGTCTCATATTCGTGTATGTATGTGTTTGTGTGCTGTGTTTGTGAATATATATGTTCATGTATGTGTTGTGTAGGTATGTGTGTGCTATGTTTGTGTGTGTTTGTACTTTTGTGAGTGTATGTGTGTAAGTAGTGTGTGTGTGTGTGTGTGTGTGTGTGTGCACGCGTGTCTGAGGTACAACAAGAGGAGCCGGGGCTAAGAAGTCAGGAGGACCTTGAACCCTTTGTGCTCTGCCTGGAACTCACTGCTTGCTCCTGGGCAAGACGCTTCTGTGAGTTTCACTGTTTTCCTGAGAAACCTCACAAAGGTGACGTATCTGCTCCGTGTTGGAGACAAACCCTGCGGCACGTGGCACACGTGTGATGCCCTGTCGGGCAGGGTGTAGGCTGAGGCGGCCAGGGGCCGGGCAGACGCGCTGTCTGGGCACGAGGGTGGAGCGCAGGGTCTGCCTCACCCACCTGCCCTGGTCCCGGCCCGGCCTGTATCTTCTCACCACCCTTCTCTCTAGAGGAGGAAGGAGGTTTCCTGGGTGACGTGCTGCCTCCGTCTCTACCGATGATGTAAGGGCACCAAGGACAAAGAGATTGAGGGATCCCCACTTTGCAAAGCCGGGGCCCCTTGAGAGGTAGAAGCCTGCGTCCTCACGAGAACGCGGCTGAACAGGTCTGGGCGAACATGCTCACCTGGCCTGCTCACTCTCCCCGGAAGGTCACCAAACCTCCGGGGCTGGGTCCGCTCTCAGCTGGCACGTTAGAGCTGACATCACGGAACCCCCAGTCCTGCGGCCACAGCCCCGCAGTTCCCCGGCCAGCCCCTGGGATCTGGCGAGGACTGAGGTGGTGGGCCAGGTGAGCAGAGAGCCTTAGCCCCCCAGGGATGCTGTGGTGACGGGAAAGCTGTGTCTATGGACGATCCCCCGGGGCTACCATCCCCTTCAACTCAGAGCCTCCATCTGGAGAGTGCCATCTGACTGTGATTGTCTCTGAGTGTCCTACACATTCCAGAAAAAGTCATGGGGCCACACGGTTCCCTCCCCATCCCACAGAGAATACCAAGCAGATACAACACGATGGGCTCCTGAAACAGGGAACCGTGTTGGTCTGCAGGGTGGCACGGATGGAAGGCAGGGTACGCTGCTCTCTCCTCAGGATGACGGGAGTTCCCGGGTGGGTGACACGGCCCTCCTTCGCAAAGAGGACTAGGAATCGCTCTACAGAAGGTCAAAAAATGTGTTGGAATCTTCTACAGGGAAGAGGTGTCACGAACATGTAGTTGTGGCCCAGCATTCACACCTCCAGGGACGCTGAGGCCCAGGCAGTGCGACCACCTAGTTGCTGGCCTGGGGAGGAGCGCCGAGGCCCCCGGGACCCCAGCAGGACCGGGACGGGGCCCCACGTGGAGAGGAAGCCTGTCCGAGTCCGCCGTCCTCCTCACCACCCAGCTCTTGGCCTCTGCGGCCCTTGCTGCCACGCTCTCCCCGCAGATCATTCTGGCCCCAAGAGCCCCTCACCAGCCCCTCCAGCAACTGCCTGCTCACGTCCCCCGGGCACGCTGGCCACTGCTCCCAGGGCAGTATCTGTCAGGATGCATCCCTGATCTTTTCTCTCCATCACAGAATCACCCCAAAATGGAGACCACAGTGCAGGGCGAGAAAGGAGGAAACAGGGGCCCTAAAGGATGTAGAGGGTGTCTTAGACTCCCCCCCCAACTCCTTCTCTCCCCCCCAAACCAATGCAAACAACTTCCTTTTGGCAAGAGAAAGGCAAAAGTCAGGTGCCTCTTAAAACTCGGTGGAAAAATCAGTAAGACATATGATTATTTTTTTCTAGTCGGAGGAAGAAGAATATGATGAACTCATTTTCCCGGAGAATCGCGAGGAAGGCCTGTCTCAGGATCCTACACAAGATGGGTCAGGAGGTAAAACATCTTTCCAGCAGACATAAAACTTGAGAGAGGTCATGGTCGGGGGACCTGTGAGGTGCAGGGGGTACGCTGGGAGAGGCAGCAGGAGTTCCGCCTGTCAGAGATTTGCCCACCCGGAGCCCATCGAAGGACGTTTGGGTCGGGCCTCTCTTCAACCTGGCCAGATAGGAGGGAAAGGTCCCTGACGGGCGCAGTGGGCCGAAGGGGTGAGGGACAGCACCGACTGCCCCTTCACTGAGTCTCAGGAAGGATGTGCGGAGTGGGTGTGAAAAATGACTCGCCCCAGGCCTCCGTGTGGGCATCTTGCTGGCTCAAGTGTGAGAGCTCTCAGGGTCACGAGGGCTGCAAAGTACTAGTGAACAAGCAGGATGCACTCAGGCGCCCCCAGGACCGGGCTCTGTCTTCCCAAGGGGCTCCCTCCCCACAAAAGCTGTTGCATCAGGGTCAGGGGCTTAACTTTCATGGGCTCAACTTCGCCATCTAGCCTGAGGAAACAGAATTTAGGAATATAGGAATGCGGGAAATCCATCCACTTTCCTGGCCAGAAGAATTGATTTGTGATTCATCATGCATTTCTACACGACTGATTTTTTTTACTATATGAACTTTAGTGACCTGAGCCATTGAGAGAAAGCCATATTAATAAGCTGCAAAGGAAATTACAATACAAGTGCTGACACCTGATTTCCCCTTTTTTTGCAGCAATCGAGATTAAGCATTACTTTAAAAATCTGGCTTTAAAGTCCAATGGCGTGGGCGCCTCCAGGCTTGCCCAGATGGGAGACCCTTGTCTCCCTCCAGCTTTGCATTGGAGGGTGGAGATGAACACTGCACCTTCCCTGCTTCTGTGAAACTCCCACCCATCCACTCAAATTCCTTTCAAGCCACCTGAGGGAAGCTGGAGGGAGCCAATATCATCCAGTCAGAACTGGTCGGTGGGTCAGCCAGCCAAGAGAGAAAGGCAGCAGAAACACGTTGCTGGAGATTTGGAAGAAGGAGGTGCCAGTCCTACTTTCAGGAGACCAGGGCTCTGTCACTGAGACACATCGATGTCTTCAATGTGGAGCAGACTTGGAAACCGGCTGGGGTTTGGCTCTTCTCTATGTGCTCTGGCTCCTGGGACCGGCAAGGCCAGGAGAAGGGAATTCCCTTCCTGCCCTCCAGCTCCGGTCATTTCTAAAAAATCTGGACATTGGGTTTCCAAGTATTAGATTGGCATGACACAGCTTCTCTCAGCTGACGGCTCTGACGTTCTGCTGGGGGAGAATGTCCAGGCCCAGCTCCAAGGACGTAGCTTAAGATTGTGACCCCAGTGTGCAGCTGCGCTGTGGAGCTGGGGGTCGGGCTGTAAAGAACCCACCCTCACAACACTCCTCGCTGGGAAAACTAAAGGTAATGTGACGTGGTCGATCACGTCAGGGAGAGGACCGACACAGAGGCTGTGTGCTTTCAATTTCACCACTCTTCCTGAGAAGGGTCTCCAATCAGAGGTACTCGAGGAAGCTCAGGGTCCCAATTCATGACGGGATGATTCCCACATAGGTGACCCTGAGAAGAAGTTTCAAAACCTAAACATAAAATGTAGCTTTCTACCATATGATCCAGCAATTCCACTTCTGGGAATATAGCCCAAAGAACTGAAACAGATATTGAACATATGTGCGCTAAGGTTCATAGCAGCATTATTCACAATAGCAAAAAGGTGGAAACAACCCCAAAGTCTATATATATATATATATATATATATATATATGAATAAACACAATGTGGTCTACACCTACAGTGGAATATTATTCAGCCTTAAAAAGGAGGGAAATTCTGACACAGGCTACAACGTCGATGAACCTTGAAAACATTATGCGAAGTGAAATAAGCCAGACACAATAGGGCAAATATTGCCTGATTCCACTTATATGAGGTCCCTAGAATAGTCAAACCCATAGAGACAGAAAGAATAGTGGTTATCAGGCGTTAGGGGGAGGGAGGAACGGGGCGTTAGCGTTTAACGGGGACAGGTTTCAGTCTGGGAAGATGGAAAATTCTTGAGCTGCACAGTGGTGATGATTGCACAACCATATGAAGGTACTGAATGCTACACCTAAAAATGGTTAAAATGGTAAATTTCCTGTTATGTATATTCTACCATAATTTTTTTCTAAAAGTTACAAAAAGAGAGAGGGAAGGAAAGAACGTGAGCCTAGGGCACGTCTCAGATGCTGACGCTGGTCTTTCCTTCTCCTGGCCTCCCCCCACCCCACCGATCATTCTGCCCCTGGTGAGCCTGAAGTGGGTGATGGGCTCTAACCCCGGCCCCCCACCTTCTCTGGATGCTTCCAGGGCTGCGGGAGGATGAAGGGACCCCGCAGAGGCTGAGGCTCATCCTGGTGGGAAAACCCGGAAGCGGGAAAAGCGCAACAGGAAACAGCATCCTCGGCCGGAGAGTGTTCAAGTCCAAGGTCAGCGCCAGGCCCGTGACCAAGGCCTTCCAGCGGGGGCGCCGAGCGTGGGCGGGGAAGGAGCTCGAGGTCATCGACACCCCCGGCCTCCTGTCCCCGGGGGCGGCGCCGCCAGGGCGCGCTCGGGGCGGCTGCGAAGCCATCGCCTTCTCGTCGCCGGGGCCGCACGCGGTGCTCCTGGTGACGCCGCTGGGCCGCTTCACCGAGGAGGATCGGGAGGCGGTCGGGCGCCTCCAGGAGCTCTTCGGGGCCGCCATCCTGGCCCGCACCATCCTGGTGTTCACGCGCAAGGAGGAGCTGGACGGCGGCTCGCTGGAGGAGTACCTGCGAGACACCGACAACCGGGAGCTCGCCAAGCTGGACGTGCTCTGCGAGCGGCGACACTGCGGCTTCAACAACAAGGCGCAGGGGCCGGAGCAGGAGGCGCAGCTGCAGGAGCTCATGCGACACATCGAAGGCGTCCTGTGGGAGCACGAAGGCCGTTACTACAGCCGCCAGGCTTACCGCCCCCCCCAGCGGCACGTTCTGCGCCAGCGAGGGCGGGAGGGCCGGGGCCCCCAGGGCCAGGGAAGGGCTCAGCGAGGAGCCGAGCCGGCAGGGACTGCGGCGCATCCAGAAGGAATCTGAGCGCACTCGCGGACAGCTCCTGGAGAGGCCGCCCAGCTGACACGCGCTGCATTTCACGCAGCCACGGCTGCTTCCTGCGGCCTCCCTCGGCCCCGGGGTCTGGCTTCCAGCCCCTCCCTGGCTCTCTCCGTCCCACAGGTCAGGTCACCGCCCCTCCCAGTGTCCAGGGCAGGGTCTGGGGCGGCGAGCGGTGCGCGGGCTCCTGAGTTGCCAGGTCCTTCATCACACCTTCCAGAACCCGCGGGCCCTCCCTCCTCCGTGCCCCTCCCTCCTCACGTCTCCTTGGCGTTCCGAGTCTGCAGTAGAACACCGGTAGAAGCACAGCTTCCTGCGGGCAGGCCCGAGCCTCATTCGTCCGTGTAACTCCCACAGCATCCTGGCCACTGGAGTCGCCGCTTAAACGTCGATGTAGCAGATCAGGGTGGGATGTCGACCAGGTGCCTCTGCATCTCTTGGGCTGTGTCCTTGCCCGCTAAGGGGGCAGGCACGATGACTTTTGAGGCCCTGCACCGTGTGGGGCAGGGCAGGCACTGGGCTGGGGAGGAGAAAGCCAAGTAGAAGCGGGAGGGGGAGAAGGCACAGCCCTTTTAGTCACTCTTGAAAGAGGCCACCCAATCGCAGCCAAGGAGCCCCGTGGGAACCTCTGGGTGGGATGATGGGCAGAGCGCGGCAGGGGTATCCAGGGGGCAGGTCTGGTCAAGAAGTGGAGCCTAGACCTGGCTGCAGGACGTGGAGGCCCCCGGAGGTGCCGAGCGGGCCTGGGCAGAGAGGAGCACTTCCCTGAGGCAGACTCGGACTAGGGAGGTCACACACCTGTTGCTGCCCCTCGTGATGCCTGCCGTCCGGCCGTAGAGGACAGAGGCGATGTTCAGCCCCGCCTCTGCTTCACCTGCAGCCGCTTCCCTTCTCCCTTGAGAGTGGAGAGAAAGTGTGGGTGGGGTGTGTCTTGGTGTGTAGGTGGGTCCCCAGCAAGGTATTCTGGTGCATAGAATGGGGGGAGGCAGAGAAGAAAGGGAAGCTGCAAAGAAAGGAAGCAGGTGAATGATGTAAAACGTCCTAGGGAGCAGCCTGCCGGGCTGATGGGGAGAGCCCTGCAACACGTGGCTGTCATCTTCTCCAGGCGCAGCGGACTCCTAAGAAAGCTTAAGCATTTCTTTTGCTAAAAGATTCAGACAAGTGTCTCGAGGCAGAACAGAGACTTATTTTGGTGTATGCTTAAGATAGCCTTTGTGCCAGACCATTTATTAAGTAGATGATCCGTGTCCCGCTGAACTGGAACGCAACATTTATCATATGTTAAATTTTCATATTCCCTAAGATCTCTGTCAGGATTTTCGCTTCTGTTCTTGTCTTCTGACTTTTCTACTCCTGCATGAATAAAACATGGGTTTGATTAGAGTGGCTTTGATTATATGTGACACACCGATTTCCTCCGCAGTCTCCATTTTTGTATTTCCTTTGTTATTTTCAGGCATTTATTCTTCTGTGTGAAAATTAAAATCGCTGTGTTTAATTTTCATAAAAGAATCTTGTTGGGATTCCAGTTGGAATTGTCTTACTTTTATGTATTAAATTTGGGAGGATTGGAAGTAAGATAAGTCAGAGAAAGACAAGTACTGTGTAATATATATCACTTATATCTGGAATCTAAAATGTCAAACCTGTTTAAAGAAAAAGTAGAACGGTGGTTACCAGGAGGTAGGGGCACAGGGGATAAGACTGGTGGTATTTAAGGGTACAAACGTGTAACAAGCACTAAATAAGCCATAGAGATCTAAGGTCCAGTATATAGAATGTAGACAGTAACATTGTACTCTAAGTACGTGATGTGATGAATATTGTTACAACAGCAGTCATGCTACAATATATAAATGTACCAAAGTAACACCCTGCACACCTTAAATTTACACAATGTTAAAAGAAAATCTTTAAGTTACATTAAAAACCTAAAACATTAAAAAATTGGGAGAATTGGTAAATGCCTCCACGGTAAGTGAATTAAGGCCATCTTGTTTCTAAGTGAATAGACTCATGACTTCAGAACTATTGAAGTCAAAGCTAAAATCATTTGCATTTCCTTTAGGAGAAGAAGATAAATTTCTTTAATTTAGTTACTTTTGTTTGAACTCTGCTGGCTTGATTGATTTCATAATGGAAAAAACAAGCACTTGACCAAATGACACCCATCCAGTGACTCTAAATGGTGCATCACTCAAAACATGTCATTCATTAAAAATTCTAAAGGAATTGTTTAAAATTATATCGAATACGGGGTTTTCTCTCCTTTATTACTAAAAATCAGGGAAAATACCTCCCACGACTTTTCAGAAGGAGGGATAGATGTTGCTTCATGCCATCACTCCCTCAGCATCAGAGAACGGGGAAAGCATGTGTCGGTATGTTCTGGAAACTCCATGGTCTGTGTACCAATAGGAAAGAAGTGGTGTGGGTGAGGGAAGGGGCGGGGGAGCAGAGAGGGTTGTCTTGGCCAAGGCTGTGAAAATAGTGAACTTTGGAATTCATTATTCTCAAAAAATATCTCTACACTGGAGCAAAGCATGAAAAACACAGATCTGGAGAATCCGAAGTGCCCAGTGAGCGCATAGGCTGCTTTCTCCTTGGGGGGTCAAAGCAGCAGCTAAAAATCCCAGGGAAGGTTTCCAGCTCCCAATCCTCCCGTAATGACATTCATACACGATGTAGAAAATTCAAAATAAGAGAATTTCTAAACAACTGTTAGAAGATACTGAGAAGTGACCAAAGACAGGGAGACACTATAAGGAACTTGACACTTATCATAAGGGGCCATGCAGCTACCACTTTTATGTGGCTTTCCCCCGAGAGCACTTTCGCATCCTGCTGACCCAGGGATATCGCTCAAGCAGAAATTCACAGTGACCTGAGAGGAAGAGGATTGAGTTTGGGGGCAGCCAGAGAGGGTAGAAATTGATGGAGAACTCCCCAAAGGAGCCACACAGGGGGTTGGGTGGGAACATTAGAAATTCTTCATATAAACTCCCTTCAAATCTTTGCCTGACCCATGAACGGTAGTCTCTAAATGGTCCAGGGGAAACTTTTTGGAAGGCTGAAAGAGCTAGTTAGTGATTTCAGCAGTTGCCCTCAGCAGCAAAGACAAAATTTGAGATTCCGGTCCACCAAGTATTCCACTGAAATACCAACGGGAGTAAAATCACATCAGGACTAAGGAACTTGCTGTAAAAGAGCAAAATTGGAATAGCCCCTTGCTAATGACGTCGACAACCAAGCCTTCCCAAGTTCAAAGGGATCTGCCAGTAATTTAAGTGCCTGCTAGAGCAAACACAGCACTCTTCAGAAGAGCATAATAATATCCAGAGTCCCTACAACATACTATCGACAATATCCTGTAAACTATTAAAAATTCTTCTTGTCTAACATAAGGATAGAAAGCTATAAAATTTCCCTCTACACATGTTTATCTACATCTCACACATTTTTGTGTATTCTGTTTTCACTATCACTCAGTTTATAATATTTTGCATATTCTTTGTGATAGCTTTTTTCACTCATGGATTATTTAGGAGTATGTGTTTAATTTCCAAATATTTGAGTATTTTCTAGAAACTGCAATATCCAATATGGTAGCCACCAGCCATATGTGGTTATTGAGCCCTTCAAATGTAGCTGGTGTACCTGAGAAATTGAATTTTAACTTTTATTTCATGATAATTTGCTTTAAACACTGAAACACTGTAAAATATTTTGCCATGAAACACAGCTTTGTTGTTTGGGTAGAAATACACTTCACTCTAACTGTTGTATCACATATTATTGCTGTATTGCAATGTAAATTTTGGCCACATTTATTGTTTCTAGTATGAGAACATATGTACATCATTGATCTAGTTAATGTCAGAAGATTGATTCCCTTTGAACGATCTTCCTAATCCAGTGACGTAATACTTTTATTTAAATACTTTGTGTAGACAGCATGAGTTATAGTGATACCTATCTACATTGTAGTTGGTCATTAAATTTAAATACGGTTTATTATTTTATTTATAATAGGGTTAAGTTAAATCTTTTAATTTAAAAAGAAATATGGACAATATTTAAACTTTAAAATGAAGGCATGATATTGATGCAGAATGAATGGAGATGACGAAGCAGGTAATAAAACTGGAACAGGACAGAGAAAAAGAGACTGGAAGATGTGTTATAACATTCACAATGGCAATTGCAATTTGCTGCAGTGTAGCAAAACCAAAAAAAAAAAAAAAAAAAAGCTGTTAGAGACCTTTTCAGCAAACACATACAGGATGTGATAAAATGTTTCCTCTCAACCATCAAAAAGAGACTTGACAAAACTAGTAACTGAAGCCAGAATTAAATGTCCAACAAAAAAACTCTAGAGAACTTTTAATAGGCTCTGAGCTTGTAACTTGGGCCAGGTATAAAACAGTTTGGATTACTGCATGAAAAAGAAAAACACTTTTAATTGGAGAGATGGTGAAAAAAACTTATTACTTTGGTTATGGAAAGTGGTATTGCAAATTTTTAAAAAAAAGACTAAAAATTCTAAAGTATGCAAAACACGAAAGACCTTCCATCAAGGCTCCAAACAATTACCCAGAGAAGGCAAGACTTTTAAAATAATATTAAAGATGAATTGATTTAAGGTTTGAAAAATTGCAAGTCTCTTTTTTTAGAGCCATATGAGAAGTGTGACTTAAGACATGATCTGAATGATACTTTGAGTATGCCTTAAAGTCGTCCCACGTCTAGGAAAAGATGTAAACTCAGGGCAAAAAAAAAAAAAAAAAAAAAAATTAAATTAGGGGTATAGATATTTTTAAATCTTTCAAATCTTTCAGAGGAGAATTTAATAGATACTTGGCAACAAATTCCTTATGATGGAAGCACATGCAATAATCTCCAGTCTCACGCTCGTACTCTGTGCCCCAGAATTCCTGGACCGTGCTCTTCTCTGCTTCTGGATCCTGCCTTTATTTTGCCTCGACTGTTTCCAGTAACATTTCATCTCTCTCCACGTATGCAGAGTATTCGATTAGGAAAACTGAAGCCAATCTAGGTATTAAAAGTAGGATGAACTCTGTTTTTCCTTCTAAAATGGTAAAAAAAAAAAAAAAAAATTAAGTTGCCTTTAGATACATTAGATTGGTGAGTGTATGGCTTCCATCCATATCTTTCTTTTTCTTTTTCTTTTTTTCATCTTTATTGGAGTATAACTGTTTTACAATGTTGGGTTAGTTTCTGCTGTACAACAAGGTGAATCAGCTACATGTGTACATATATCCCCATATCCCCGCCCTCTTGAGCTTCCCTCCCACCCTCCCTATCCCACCCCTCTCAGTTGTCACAAAGCATCGAGATGATCTCCCTGTGCTATGCAGCAGCTTCCCACTAGCTATCTATTTTACATTTGGTAGTGTATATGTGTCAATGCTAAAAGTTGGATGAACTTTGAATCCAAGGAATGAAAGGCTTGCCCAGGCCTGGGGAGCGAGGTGGTGTGCTGAACTGGGTGATTTTCAGCAGCCTTGAGCTGTGAAACACACCTCTGTCTCCCCATAGTCTATTTGCAATGGTTGCCATGGTACTCCTTCTCCAGCAAGTTCCAAATCTTGTGGGAGTGCTTCTCATTGGCAGACTCTGACCCGGACCTGTAGGGAAAGGGGTGATAAGGAATGCTGGCCCAGGCTCCTTCCCTGAGATGCAGAGAACCCAGGAAGAATCAATGGTGCCACGTTTACAGCATTCAGCACAGCTGAATAATTCAGATGGAAGGATTCACTTATATCTGACCTTATGGAACACTTTCTATCTCATCCACGACATCAAATAGGAGTTTACACCTTGGTATGCCTGGGACAAAGTATGAAAATATTATCTTGAATTTTCATTTCAACACGTACTGCCTCAGTAGTGGGTGGCAGCTGACTCTTCCTGTTTCACTCCTCTGTACCAACTTGCTGGCACCATGAGGCCCTCACTAAATATTTTTTCACCCTCCCCCTTGGAGAGTTGGTGAAACGTGGCTCAAGCTACATTTCCACAGCATGGAGAGTCCAAAATCTTTCTTGTTCTTTCTGGGAATTTCCTGAGCTCACTTCTTTATGCGTCCCTGTACTTTCTCAGTCGTGTACCACTCTTCTCTATTTGACCCAATTTCATGAGGACTCAGAATTCACTTCTTTAGCTGGTTTCCACAATAACCACGTATACTAAGCATTTTATGCGCTTTGGCGTCTTTCCTAGCGATTTTGAAACTCAGGGGGAGGGTCCCACAGGCAGCAGTGGGCGTTAGTACATCAAGTCGACTGCCCTCCCTCTAGCTTGGAAAGAGGAAGTGCTAGTCCCTCCAGAACCCAGGAGGGAGAAACTCCGGAGTGACACTTCATAAATGACCTCCCTCTCACGAAAGGCAGAGGGATTGATCTGTTTGGGGATGTTAAAATGTTAGGAGAGCCATTAGACCCATTAGACCACTTCCTGCTATGAGTTTTACTTTTCAAAAACAGGAAACAAATGGCCCTCTCTCCCTTTTGACCTGCTGTGATCAGATATGACCAACACTTTTGGTTCCTTGTTTCATCCTATAAGCAGACCAAAAATGTCCTCTTTCTGGTGGTCCAGAGGAGTCTTACTTTCTGGGTTTCACCTTCTCAGACTATGACTCTTTGGTTGTCAGGTGGCCCCATTATGTGAAACTAGCTCTCTTCCATTTCAGGGAAAAGAAGGAAGACTCCTAACTTTGGTTTTTCATCCCTGCTCTGGTCTCCACTTCATCTTTACTAGGGAGTCCTAGAATTCTGGTAACACCATGGTACTTAGTTTTCTTTGATTCAGTTCTTTGTGTGGATAGTTTTCCTGCAGAATCCTGGAGGGGAGAAGGGTCTTTGGCTCCCTGGTTCTAGCTGGTAACATTTGGAGCAGGGGAAATGCCTTGAAAATCATTGAAGTGACTTTCCCTTTGTTTTTCAAGCACAGGATATTTGCTCCAGTGTAATCACTCTCAAAGTATAGTCCTGGACCAGCGGGATCGGCAATGCCAGGGAACTGGTTAGGAATGCAGATTCTCAGGTCTACTGACTCAGAAACTTTGTACGTTAACAAGTCTTCCAGGCAACTCTGATGCATGCTAATGCTCCACAAAATACAGAAAAAACCTGAATAATCAGATTTTAATAT